>NC_141337.1:14682500-14850000 GCF_037954235.1 Aulostomus chinensis | reverse complement strand
GCTCATACTAAATCAGAGGTTTTACAAGTGTGAGGTGGGTCTCGGGGGGGGGGGGGGGTCCAGACAGTTTTAGGGGAGGCTCAGTGAACGGGGGTGAGAGAATATCAATTATCAGAGGACATCCTGGAGAACAGCCTTAATATGTCATGTGGGTAGAGATATGGAAGTGAGGTACTTTAGGTTTTGGGGGGAATAACATGGTTGTTCCTCTTCTTTATCCTATCTAAACTGTTAACTGTTAGTGAATATAATGATTCTACATGGGGAAGCAGGAACTACGTGAGTAACCTAAAGACGTCGCTTAATTCCAAGCTGTTTCTGAGGTGAGACTCGCCATCTGTGCTCTGAACGTGACTTGAAATTGACTTGACTTGACTTCAGAAAAAAACATCAAACGTGGAGGACAACAGTCGTAAAATGGTGGCGCTTGAGGGAGAGGAAGAGGAAGAAATGCGCATGAAGTCATGACTGAGACACCAAATGAGTGGGTTCGATATTTTGCAGCTGCTACAGCTAAAGTTGTACCGTTGGTCTCGAGTGAGGCTAACGCTAGCAACAGTTTAGGTCCGTTCAGTGCACATATATTAAGACTATTAAGAAACGGGCAAAAAAGCAAAGTTCATGGTTATGAAGCTGTAAAGGCTCATATGAGAACCACATCTAAAAGATATAAAGAAGGTAAAAATACAAACCTACAAGAAATCCACAATCAATTATTCTTATAGCGTTTAATTATAAAAAATAAGCATGGAATTATAAAACAGATACAAGCTAAAGTAGGCAATGTTCAGTTTGTGATGCTGCTCAATATTCCGTCAGTGGGACTTTCGGGACCTACTTTGCTACATTGACAATCGTTGTTTGCCGGGTGTGTTCATAACTATGGTGACCCTGTTGTCTGGACGATGGCCATTATGTTGTCACGGAAGCACTCAGGCTAATAGAGGAGCCATATTAATGATGATGCCCTATCCGCCCCAGCCCCCTCCACACACACACACACACACACACACACACACACACACACACACACACACACACACACACACACACACACCCTCCCTTTCCTCTTCTTTTCTCAAACAGATATGCAGGCATCACTAATGGGCTCCCGTAATAAATAGCTTTTTTATTCTTCAGACACCAACCATAAATCGATGACATTTTTTACCTGACTTGCTTCCTTGAACTCCTTTGTAACGTGGATACACACACACACACACACACACACACACACACATACAACTGCACAGAGAGACACCACGCCTCTGTTTACCGGAGTCATTTCATCAGTTGATTCCATTTTATTGAGGCCTGTTATTGTTTGTTAGCCAATAGATGCCACTGTCTTGATAAAAACGAAAGATTTCGGCGCACTCTCTCTCTCTCTCACTCACACACACACACACACACACACACACACACACACACACACACACACACACACACACACACGCTGCCAAGGATACATGCTAACAAAAAAACCCAGGAGGAAAAGAGCAACTGTTCAGGGTCACCATGCATGTGTGGGTGCTCATACATTTGCTCTTGAATGTAGACACTATGTTCAGGGGTATACATGCTGAACGGGGAGAGTCTGCTGTAATGGAAGGGAGTGGCTCACAATACAGATATGAAACAACCAAAATAATTAGGCCCTAATGACATCAACCCAAATCAAGTCTGCACTGTCTATGGATTGCAGGAGATTGTGGTATTTGTGTAACTGAAGAAGACACTCCGAAGTTCTCTCAAGGTGAAGAACATTCCTAACCTTTCCAGGATGATCTGATAACATCCTCTTTTGGTTATGGAATTTAGACAGTTCGGAGAACTTCAGATGACCTGGGGAGAAACTCACACGGTCACAAAGCAATGTTTAAAAAAGAACATCCCTTTAGGACGAAAAAAACAAAAAAAACAACTTCCAAAACTATAAATTGGACACTTCCAGAATATTTTGAGAACCTCTCCACTAGCATGAGGATGTCACTTGTGACATTCCCACAGTTCTTTAAGGATAGCAACACTTTTAGCAGGCATTCAGGATGTTCTAGCAGCTGTCTAGGAGGAAAGTTTAGTCCTGTAAATCATGAAACTGCAGTGTTGTTGTCGGATACACTGACAAATAAGTAGTCAATAAAAACTGAACAACACTTTGTGAATATGTGTTCTGTTTTGTATCAGACAACAACAACTATCCTTGTCAACACACCCAGAGTTTGACGTAATTTAAGAGGTTTCTGACGACTGTGTTCCTGTGTGCATGAACCCACGGTGACATTAAAAGAACGGTCGCAGCGCCCAGACGGAATGTTCCACATACGTTGACTTCCAAGTTTCCAGAACATCTTTAACGTCCATCAAACAATTCCCTCTAACATGAGAAGAACCCATGTCCAGCAGGGAACGTTCTAGAAAAAAGGGCCGTCCTTTACATGTGTTGGTTCTAAAAAAATATTCTGGGAATGCAAACTTTTCCAACTCAGGTTAAACACGTCATCAGCATCTTGTCTCTGAGTTTACTCTTTGTGCTGATGGAACAAATGTAGTTTAAAGCGTCACTGAGAGGCGGATGGACGATGCTGGCGTCTTCTTCCTGACATCTTCCTCATTACTGTCACTCATCATCTAAATGAACGAACAAACCAACGACCCTGAGCAGGGGGGTGAAGGTGGAAGCATGAATGGGTGAAGGATGCACAACACCAGGCCGTTTGAGTTTGTCCTCTCAACTTTACTGTCTCGCTGCGCTGTTTGTGATATTCTTTTGCAAAACCTCCATACAAACTAATTTTCCAACATTCAAATTATGTCTGCAAGGAGAGAAAGGACACATCCAACTTGTTTCATTTGTAGATGTCTTTTTTTTTTTTTAACAGACAACAACTTCAGGCGCTTTTAGTGTGTGAAAATGTGCATAACAAAAAAATGATCTTCAAGACGGAACCAAATAAGATAACGCAACTTACATTATTGTGAAATTTGGACAATTGGGATGATCCATTTAGTAGCTTTGGTCAGTCTTTGGTTCAGCAGATCCTCCTGTAACAGTCCAGCGAGCGTTTTTGCGGATTCATTTGAGACGGAGAAGCTGCCGCTGCCTGATGAGCATGTCAGTGTGTTTGTCCTGCATTTCCTCGACAACTATTAGTGAAAACACACAACAGAGGCACACCAGGCCTCATTAAGTTTCAGTTCAATTTAGACTGGGTGACTGGAGGCAGCGGGGGGGGGGGGGGGGGGGGGGGGCGCTTGACGTCCCTCTAAACCGCTCTTTAGGTTTCTGTCCGTAGCAGATTACTTTATGGGAGTGTACAACCATCATTAGGGAAGTGGATGATGTCAGAACCCCGCAGAGTAATGACTGAATCTCAAAGTGTCACCGAGCAGGCAGCTGAACCAACACGTCACGTCTAACAGCTGATCACATGGCTGGCGGCCTTCTTTCGTCAGTGTCCTCTACGGGTCCATTGTTCTGTCCGTTTCTCTTCTAAACCTGCTTACACTCGGGGTCACGCAGAGGTTGAGCCTGGGGCGCAAAAATAGGATTCTACACTTCGGCATAACCCGTCCAAGGTGATGCCACGAAGTTGCACATTCAGAATCACATTTAAGCACATGTGTGCACATCTGATGAGTCACTAAAACTACCAAGCGAGAAACGTGGGGGAGTTTAGCATGGAAGAACCCATATTAGCTTTGGCACAGGTCTGCCCCCCGCTGCGATCCCTTAACTGAAAAAGTTATTAAATATTAATCAAGAATTTTTAAAATAATCTCATATTTAATAATATGATAAAATATTATCTTGTGGTTTTTATATATATATATATATATATATATATATATATATATATATATATATATATACATATATATATATATATATATATATAGACGATGACACGAATATTTTCAGGTCTAAACTGTCACGTACTGCAATCTTTGTTTCAGAATGTAAACACCTTTAGATTTAAATAATGTCAGTGATGGCTAACCCTGCTTAGAACTAGATTGGAATTATAAAATCAAGCAGGATTTATGGCTGACTTGTTATTTTCATTTTTTTCAAGACTCCAAAGCACACGTTGCATTAGCTCTGACTCACGGTCGCGTCCGTATTGCAGACGTTTCAGTGATAAAACACACACATGGAAGGAAGATGCCAGGCTAAATTCAGACCGCTAAAACGCAGGTTTAGAAGATGAGGTCTCGTACCAACGATGCCTTGATGGGGTGCAAAGACGGAAATCAGCCTATTATCACAATCCAAGTCAGGAGCCATTGAGAAGAATTGCTGCAGAGCCTGATTTAACCTGTGACCCGAATAATCTTAGATATTCCACATAAAAATGGGTCACTAATTGGGTAAAAAGGACGCACGAAACACTGTGCAGAAGAAGTAGCGTTGACATTTAACTGACTACGTGTGTCAGACAGAAACCTGAGACTCTGAAATACATGAAAAACTCATAAGAGCATCATGACTTATTCCTCCACCTCTGAGGAACTTAGTGGACCAGGCTGACCTTAAAGACTTCCGTGATGAATATCTAAATGACCTCCCTCCTGACTTCATCAAATCCTCTCTTCCACTCACTCCTTGATGGCCAGCTGTCTTCTTAAACCCATCTTGTTTTGGGGTTTTTTGTTTTTTTTAGCCACATATTGGGAAATATCTTGTTGGAATATTTTGTTCCCTCCTCTATATTTCTTCTCCTCACTGAAAGGACAGTAAAGGTTAGAACGCCGTGGGAAGAACATGGTGGACGCTGACACATCGCATATTGCACAGTGAATTGCTGCCATTACTGAGCAAGTGTCAGTAATAATTATCATTAAAAACTCGAGTGACCACGATTTAAAGTTCTACTGTAGCACTTTAATCGAAATCTTTTGGCAGTGGGAGTAACTACAACAACTGTGTTTCGGTCCAGTAGGCTCAGCTGTACCGTTCCATGCCTGCTGGTGAGAGAGGGAGGATGAATTATTTGGAGCATTGCCTAAACCTGTGAAATGTCAAGCTTCACTCTCATAATCTGATTGGTTTGGTGTGATAACATAAACTGGATGACTGAATTATTTATCTGCATTCAAGTTAGCAGAAGCTGCACTTTAGAGAGAAACCTCCAGCCTAAACAGATCGGTCTGTTCTGGACGGATGGACCCTTGGGATCCACCAGGACTTTGAGATTGAGGCGGAAAGATGTTTGAGGGGGGTGGCATGGCATTGGGGGGGGGGGCTGCACATGGGAGCAGGGAAGGGGATCATTTTAAAAATATGATGTGAAGTTTTGGTTCCTCTCCCAGAGGACATAAAAGACTCAAACTGGGCCAAAGGCGGACCACACACACACACACACACACACACACACACACACACACACACACACACACACACACACACACACACACACACACACACACACAAACCTACATGCAGGGACCACACTGATATGCTAAAATATACTAGTCAGCCTGCTAGACAGCAGTCTGGGTTCTGCAGACAAGATGCATCAGTGCAGCATTCATAGAGTTATTGAAGTCAAGGATGCTGGTTTAGGAGGACGCGCATTAAAGTGATCACCAGCTGGCCAGGAAGTACCAACGCATCAATTATTACAAACAGAGAGAAGAGCCAGCCGTGCACGTCTAGCATGACGCTAATATAGCAACCAACAACAAAACTGTCCGAAAACTCCTCGATCACATCATTATTTCATGCTATTAGACATGTGTGGGAAATTTATCATAATTAGCATGGGACGCACAAACAGAAAATGTGTTTTGTGCAGTTATGTGACCTCCGACCATAAAAATCAAATGAGTTCATGAGCTCCGAACTCAAGCGAGCTTGTGTGCCAAATCGGAAGAATTCCCCTCAGAGCGTGACTGAGATGGTGAGCCAGTGGAAAGATGGCCACATAGAAAGATAACGCCCAAGTGTGGACGTCAGAAGAGGATTCCTGAGTTATTTAGGAGTGAAATTCCCCATTTTTATTCGAGAGTGAAGGTTTGTAATGTGTCAAAATATGTCAGGAGAAGACAAAAGAGTACAGACACTACTTCAGTAAACAGTGTAGTGATATTCAAAGAAACAGGCATGAGTTTCTTTACCTGAAGAAATGAAATCAACAATCACAAAAAAAGGGAAAAAAAAATGTCAGCATGTGAACCAACATTACGTTTCAAAGCTTTGAAAACAGCTTCCAGGTTCACTTCCCTTGTCGACTGATACATCAAATACATGTTGGTACTGTGATTCGGCGGCTGAAGTACTTCAAACGTTACTGTGGAAAGGAGGGAGGGAGGTGCGGAGTATGTTGGTGATAGTTCTGCAGATCTGCTTCTCATCATCTGCTCTCCCTTCTGGCTTCTCGATAGAACTGGAACATCTTTCGTGTCATCATTCAGCCCATCTTAATCTGAACAACGTCACAGTCAGAATAAGCAATAATCAGATTAAGATGGGAAGTCGCAGAATCTTCGTCACAAGAAAACCAAGGGAGTTACCAGCACCAAGCGTTTGGATAATCAACTTTCTTTTTTTCTTTTTTTTTTGGAAATGCAAATACTTAATAACTGCAAAGCTTCTTAGTTCACCTGTGACGGAACGGTCCATATACTCAGGTGAGCATCCCAAAGGTTGGTCAGGGTGAGGCAGGAATATCAGAGGGATGTAAAATGGCTCCCTGTTTGAGGCTTGGAAACTACCGTCATCGGACTATGAAGTGTTGGCAGAATCATCGCAGCATTTTTGCGGCACGTATGGCAGCCAAACCACATCATGACGTTGGGTCCAGCTTCCGGGAAGTGTTGCAAACTCCCGTCTACACACAGACCTCTGTGTAATTTGCAGGAAAACTCTGAAAATGTACCGCATGCAACACACGACACACAAGGTTTCAGGTCGAACTCTGGAGGGGAACACTGACGTAGAATGTAGGGATGAGTCTCTGATGGTTCGCCTTGCCAACGTGTTGCTAACTGACATCTGGAGGTGGTCCGGTTCCAGGGTCTGGTTCCAGTTCTGACACAGGTGTTGCTGGGTCTCGTTCGCACTCTTGAGAGGAAGAAAAATATATTTCAATTCAATAAAATTACAGGTTTTTGTTTGTTTGTTTGTTTGTTTGTTTTTCACCTTCGGGGAACAACTGATCCTGAGAGCTACACACAGTGTCTGGAGGGAGAAAGTACGACTCGTGACATTTGAACGCTCAGAATTATGTAAACACAACCCACCTTTTCACGAGTGCTCTTCCTTATCACAAATGTGTCGAGCCAGGATTCTTCTTCTTTTTCTGTATGTTTCGCTTTCAGTTTGAGTTTTTTTTCTTCCCCGCTGCTTCTTCAGCAAGTGCATTATTTGCCATTTGCATGCGTGTATCTGTAAAGCGTTAAAACGTTTAATCGCTCCGCTTCCGTTCCACTCTCTGGGATTGTTCCTTCCCTAGTCAGCATGAATCACACTCACCTCATGGAGACCTGTGAAGGGCACTTCCTGTGAGACATTTTCTCTGAGATGCTGCAGCTATGGGTGTGACATCATTGTGTACAAAAAAAAACAAAATTTCTCCGTAAGGAATAACAGTGGAAACGTGGTAAGCCATAGAGTACAATTTTTTTTTTTTTTGTAAAGTTACAGCCTCGTCGGATGAACTCTGATCTGTGGATTTATGTTTTCTAAAATGCACATTTGCATGTTGTGCAAACTGAAGAAAATTAGCTAAAAAAAAAACCCAAAACAAATAAAAATTAATTTCAGGTAAAACATCCAGAAAAGAAAAAAAAAAAAAAGTTCCCATATGGACCGCGTGACCTCTTTGGACAGGCCGGTCCGCTGTGATTTTTAAATGGGTCGCAAATCAGGAAGCGGTTTGACTCTAAATTGGGTGTTTGGCAGGAGGAAGGAGGACGGCAAAGATGGAACAGGAACAAAATAGGGTCAGAGAGATGGGGGGGGGGGCATAGGGGGACAGACACATGGCAGGTGAGGAAGAAAAGGAGGAGGGAGGATGCTCAGAGGAGGAAAATGAGACAGGGAGGGACAGGGTTTGAGGAGGATGACGAGGGGAAAAGAGACAGAGGACACTTGAGACTGGGGGGGGGGGCTGGAATGTTGGCAAGAGGAGAAAACTTGGAGATGATGGTGATGGAAGATGAAAATGGGAGATCGAAGGAGGGAGGGAGAGGGAGAGAGACACAGAAAGAAAGACACCAGTTTGGCAGTGAAAGGGGAACAAATGGTGGTATGACAAGAAAGACAGATAGACGTTAGGAGGGAGAAGAGGAGACGTAAGTTAAAACAGGTGAGGAAAAAGAAGGACAAGGAGAGTCAGGGACGACTGAGAAGGGATGAATCTGTTTTAGTGGGAAGGGGAGAAGGGAAGGAGCACCAAACACACAGAGGATGAGAACCGTAGTGTTTGGGAGGAAGGAGAGGATTACTCGCTTTTATCACACGCAGCAACATTGTCATCTGGGTTTTTGGGGACTTTTGGGGATGGCTGGTGTCTGTCAGCTGACTGTTGTTTACTAATGACAAGTTATTACTTCCCTGACTTTCATTGTGGAGGGAGACAGAGAGGAGTTGGTGGGATTAGACTGTGTGAAGAAGTGGACGTAGCCTCCGGGGCTGACGGGAGCCGGGCCTTAAACCAGCAAATACAAATCTGTGAGGGAACCACCCCCCTTTCCTTCAGTAAACATTCTTCGGGTGATTGTATGATGTCATTTGCTAGTTAAAGTCTCCTTCAATGTGGTGTGCTGATGAGTTTTTATTGGTCCCATTTCATGGTCCCAGTTAGAGGCAGATGAACCAAAAGGCCAAGTATGCTTTATGGTTCCTTCCAGTCCGTTGTGTTGTGTCATTCTTCCCTCTGATGCCACGGTTCAACCTCATTTCCCAATGATTTCGTTGATTAATGAGTTTACTGAGGTCTTCAGCCCTACCTGTTGCTAAAATGACAGCTAACTGCAAGCTAGCTGTGCCGGTTCAGCAGCCACCCACTGGCCAAACTGGAAGCCAGTACAACTCGCAAGCCCATGCCAGTTTGATGACAGGAAGTCCAGTACCAAGGCAGTCTACAGAGTTTCTTGATGGTCAGATAGCTTTCCTTGTTTTAGCTAGCTGCTGTTAGACAATGAACTCAGTTAGCTATGTGGCTAATGTTAGCCCTCCAATTAGCTCAACTAAACCCGGCGAGAAAAACACCAATTTTATTCTTTTTCTCTAAAACTGGCCTCCAACCGGCTCAGATGCTGTGTTTGGTACATCTCCAACCACATTCTGTATGATAAATCTTTTAGCATTTAATGAACATGGTTATGGTAGCCAGCAGTCCAGCCGAGGCAGGGGGGCCACTTTGACAGGAAACAAAGCAAATACATCTCTGACGTCCTTTTGAAGCTATGATCCTTTTTTGTTTTTAGTCCACGAAAGTCATTATAATATATTGGTCATCTAAAAATGTCTCGCTCAGCATATATCATACTAAAAGGCACTCGAACGACTCGGCTTTTTTTTTCCCAAAGCGAGTAGATTTTGGTTTAAGAGCGTTTTTGCTAGCCAAATTTAGCATCCCATTTAATATCATGGGGCTCCTGAATTATAAATGCATGTATATAGTGTCCTCGGGTCGGTCACTCCTCTCCAGCTCCACCCTCTCATCCATCACTCCTAACAGGCTGGAGGGCGATAACCTGAATAGCAAACTACAGCCTCTCATGGTCCACAAAAAAGGGCTGCATCTACTTCTGTTATACAGTCAATGAGTATGATGAATAAACAGGTAAGAGGACGGTGGAGTGAATGAGCGCGGCTGTTTGGGTAAAAATAAAGGTCAGAGACCTGGGGGGGGGGGGGGGGGCAGGCTGCGGTCTGACAGAAAAAAAGAGGTGGGCAGATTGAGAGAGACAGACTGAAGGGAAAATCATAGTTTATACCTTTGGACTGTGTGACAGAGCTGATAGAAACACTCGATCGGCACTCTGAAAATAAAACATGCCTAATTATCCGAACAGAGGCAACTAATAGCTCCATAGATGAATAATTATGCTAAAGTATGGGCTAATTTCTGCCCTGATGCCTTTATCATGAGCCAGGCTCCTGACAGCAATGTGGTATAGTGGGACCCTTCGCACAGACTCTCTGTAACTATGTCATCCAGACTTTTAAAAATGCTGTCACATTGATTTTTTTTTTAATGCGATTCCTGGTTTTGATTGTGCAGGAACAGAAACACAGTCAGGGTGGATTTAAGAGGACTGAATGTGGGTCAAATTCTCCAGCTGCAATGTATGTCCTTGGTTATCCTCAGAGCTTTATTTGCTAATTATATTTCACCTGAGAAAGAATCTGCCAAAAACTGGTTACTGGTCACATATCAAGAACACGCAGGACTTGTATTTTTGAGTGTAATATCATGATTAAGTGCAGTAGCAAATATTGCTTGATAGATTTTGGGGCAGATCTTAATGTCAGAGCAGATACGTGTATTTTTTTTTCTTAACATGAGTGTATTAAGCAATAGTGCCTCGTCAAAGAGGTGTTGCTACACCGCACATGTATACAGTGTGGACACGGTATACACCAGGTACATATTTGGTGCACCGCCTCCATCTTGTGGACGCTACGATAATTTCTGAATCTCTTTTACACTACCGTTCAGTTTGGCCCTCGCCAGCTTCCATGTGGAAAAGCAGCGTCGCCCTAGCAACGAACTCGGTTGAGCTCTTGGATGAAGCAGCAACAAGCACCATCTAATTGAATTTGGTTGAATTGAGGTAGCGGTGGGCTTAAAACGCCTTATTTCTCCGTGTAGTAACGGAAGCTGTGATGGCCACAAGCAACCCATCGGTGTTTCTACTCACGGTGAACGGACAGATCGAGGGAGCGAATGTGAGTAGTTAGCCTAGCACAGCAGCTAAATCCAGTTAGCATTAGCAAAAGGGCTGTAGCTGCTAGCGTTTCATGGGGCTTGAGTGACGCGCTTGCTAACAAGTTGATGTTGTTGTTCTTCAGTTTCCAGAGTTCGACAACTTGTACTGCAAATATAGCTTTGTTTACGGTCACGACTGGGCTCCTTCGTCGGTGAGTAACGTTCGCTCAACACCCAAAAATCAAGTGCAGTCTGTCAGCTCATTCACATTCCTGTTCCTTTAGTAACTTTGATCCAAGCAGGGACGCGTGAGATGGTGGAACTAAATACAGAGAAAAGTTTACGACATAAACTACGAACGTTGAACACTGAATGTAGTTGAAGGGGACATTGGGAAGGTGGAGCAGCGGCGGTGCAGTGGCGTTACCGCTCATTCGTTCTGAAGTAACCCTCTTTACATTAATTTTTGGATTTTAAAAAATAAACCACTTTATTCTTTCACAGCACGAGTAAGACTGTGGTTTCTGTTGTCCAGGCAATAACGAGCATTTTTAGCAGCATTGATTAAACTTGTTACTGCCCGTGTTTCTGTGTGGTCTGGTTATCATCTGACTAGGTGTTTGTGTGTGTTTCTCTAGGGTTTGGAGGAAGGCATCACTCAAATCACATGTAAAGGCAGCCAGTCATCCCATAAATTAATATGGAACTTCCCATTGGAAATAACCTTTAAGAGCACCAACCCCTCAGGATGTGAGCGTCTCACACACCAACACCCGCTAGTTGTTGTTGTCATGCACACATTTATCATAACCACTGAGGTAAATGGAACTTTGAGGAAATGTTGTTTAAGATGCCGCGTTCACAAAAACCTGGGAGATTTGAGTTGGGAACGGTTCAGTTCATTTTTCTTAACTCCGAGATCCTTTTTTCTCTCCACCTCTGAGTTGTGCGGAGCTCAGCACGACGCTCTGAAAGATTCGTCATTGAGGAATAATCAGTAATAATCTAATATCTTTATTCTTCACATTATGCAGGGCCTCAGCTTGTGGTGAGTGTATACGGTCCAGATGTGTTTGGCAACGATGTGGTGAGAGGCTACGGAGCAACACACATCCCAGTTACAGCCGGACAGTCAGTAGATCGATGAACTTCCTCCTCTTTTATCAAACAGGATACTACCTTTAATGGTGTTTGCACCTGAGCCATCTTATTTTTTCCTGTCCAGACACGCACGAACTATCCCCATGTTTGTTCCTGAACCCACATGGAGACTTCAGAAATTCACAAGGTGAGATGAGAAGTGTTTTCTTCTTCTCTGCACCAAAGCTAGCCCAGTAGTACTACATGGTATTCTGATATTAGCTTTTCCACACCTTCACACGACAAAAATAAACAGGAGTCCATGTCACAATTGGCTAGCCTAGCATCCGTAGCTACAAAGTTTGATGCAACATAAACATGTATTATCAACATCAACCAAGAGATTTTTCTTTTAACTGAACCAGGTCAGGCGTGGTACTCCTTCACAGGTGGAGCTCTTTCTTCCATCCCAGAATTTTAGTGCCGTTGAAGCAATTTATACATAAACCGTCACCATGTGAGCCATAAAGGGCATTCAGAAGCTTTCCAATGTCATGATTGAATGAATTTTAATAGCAAAACAGGATTTCTAAAAAAAAAAGGGGGGGGGAGGGGGGAGTGTTTTTAGTTAGAGGGATGATTCCAGTCAGAACTACCCGTGATGAATGAAAATGCTAACGTCTCTAATAATTTATGATTCCAATTTTAATTACTAGAATGGTAAAAAAAAAAAACACTTTAAAACAAATACAAATTATGAGTACTGTGTGCATGGAAATACTGTCGAAAATACTTCTGCTTTATCTCTTACTAGCAGGAACTGCATTCCTGCTAGTAAGAGATAAGGTCAAGTGTGAACGTGCAGAAAACAGGATACTTGGGAGCTCTCGTCGTTTCACTCACACGTACTCAAGGTGTGTTTCCTCTCCTGTAGTTGGCTGTTGGGACGCCGGCCTGAGTACACGGACCCGAAAGTAGTGGCCCAGGGGGAAGGAAGAGAAGGTCTGCCAACACCCTCATCATTTATACCCTAGTTCCAGTTTGTATGTTTGAACGCTACCCAATGATAATCTTTATTTACACATCAACACAAATGTCCAGCCACTGACATGGATTGTAGTTAGTTAAGACATGAATGTGGCGTTTACTGATGTTTATTTTTCCGAGCCGCAAAAAAAAAAACAACCAAAAAACAACAGTATTCAGAAAGTTCTGAATCTGTAACATTTCTGTGCCGCAGTGACCAGAGTTCGCTCCCAAGGTTTTGTTTCCGTCTCCTTCCACATTATGACCAAGGACATGAAGAAACTGGGCTACGACACGGGGCCGTCCAGCACGGTTCCTTACGCCGCTGCATCAGAGGGACAACCCAGCATTTAATCGCCACTACAGACTTTTTTTCTCCCCAACACAAGAAAAGAACACTCGTGATGAAACATTTTTTTATCCCCTCACTGTAAATGTCGTCATTTCAAACTGCAAGAAATCTTTCTTTGCTTTGTAGCGTGACGTTCATCTGATCCTCACACGTGCATTTTAATACCTTTGGATTTTTCAGGTTTGCTACTTTTTTATACTTTTGTAAATAAAAAAAAAAAGAACTTTGCATAAATGATCCCGTACTTGCGTTTGAGTATTCGATTAAAATAAAACACACTTTCCACTCATTACCGAGCTGAAGTGATACACATTTTATTTTGAGCCAATGCAGCTACAGTTGTCCTCATCCGACAAGGTTCGGCCGTCGCCGCCGCATTCATTTGTTTAGATGCCGTTAAAATACCACTGACTTTTCCTACAAAATCCCATTACACAGAATAATAAGGTATACAGAAGAACAGTATGTTACAATAGTACAAATGATAAATTATATTATACAGTTATAATGCCAACGGTTTGAGCATGTATCCAATAAAAAGCAGCCTGTTCCCAGTACTATGAGAAGAGTAAATAGACACATGGAAAAAAAAAAAAAAAAGAATAAAGGAGGCCGTTTATGCATAATAAAGACAAACAGTCCATAAAGTCAGTTAGTTCTCTTGATAAAAGCATAGTGAATACATGTATGAACACAAAGGAGCTCGCGACACACAGGCCACGTTTTCACTGCACCGTCGCCGCTGTGGAGACTGTGAACCTGCGGCCAGATGTAAATGCATCAAGAGAAGTGGTCATCTGCAGTGTTTGGGAGTGCTGAATTTCTTCAAGACAGTAAAGGATTTGATTTTTTTTTCTCTCTCTCTCTCTCTTTTTTTTTTAAATGATCACACACAATCTTTTCCAGAGTCGTTGGAATAAAAGTCTTAAAGATCAAGGCCAGTGAGAAAGTGACTTGTAGCTAGAATATTGTAGTAGTCTTTCCATAAACACGACTTTATTAGCAAATCTAAATTTGCAAAACACAGCAATTTTATTTTTTTTCCCCAACTTTTGATTTTTTTTTTTTTTTGCATATATTTATTTGAGATTAAAAATGTATGCTGGTCTGCAAGTATCAGGACAAAAAAAAAAAACAAAAACAACAAAAAAACATAAAAGTCACCCTCTGCATCATCATCATCAATTTCATACACACCGCTGGAGCCGCCTCTCCGTTTGCCTGAGTGAAATAAAGGTCTGCATTTAGTGGAAGTAACACGGGTCCTGTGGTGGAGCTCTCATACCGTAGCAGACTAGGAGAGGGAACCAACTCACACTAGAGGAGGGGACCAAACAATTAAAAACAACAACAACAACAAAAACATTGGCAATGATATCAACAAAAGTGAAAACCTAAAGAGGAGATGGGTCAATACAGACTGAATTCATCATCTTTCGCTGCATGTCAACATCCTACTTTTACCCAACCAACGAAGAAGACAGTAAATTGCAGATATTCAGCCAACAGTAACACTTTCTGACTCAACCTGGGAAAAAAAAAAAAATAATAAAAAGAAGTAACGATTGGGCGTCGTGAGCCTACTTGTCCAAACTACTCCGAGTATAACACCCTCAGAACTCAGTCGCTATGACTTTGGTAACAGTTGTGCTTCTACAGAGAAGAGAATGACCTACCCACAGGGTGAAACGCTACAGTGACGGAAGAGAGACGAGAGAGAATGAAGATGAGACGCGGCTTGGCTAGTACGCACCTCCAACGCTCTGAAAGGCTTAGCTATATATAAATGAGTTAATGACAAAAAAAAAACAAACAACTAAATTAACAACTGCTTGTTTATGGGCCATGTCTTGTTGTTCTGCCGTGGGATTTCTTGTTCTATCTATAGACCAGCACAGGAGCCTCCCTTGGAGTGTGTGTGTGTGTGTGTGTGTGTGTGTGTGTGTGTGTGTGTGTGTGTGTGTGTTTGTCTGCCAGATAATTGTAGATAGATTAGCCACAGTAAATCCACTCATCACGATGCTGAGTGGCTGACATGCCCATTAAACCCAGAGCTTTCTTTGCATCCCTAATGGCTGTTGACATGGCCGCCGCATTCAGACTTCAGAATCAAATATAAAGTCAGCTCTCTTTATATTTGCCCCGTGAGAAGTAACTGCTCAGTAAAGTACACTTGGAAGCTAGTATCACTCATGCAATCTGCAAGCACACACCTCCCTCTTTCCCTTTGACCCTAAAAAAAAGAAAAGAAAAAAAGAGAAACAATATTTCCCACAATGCCTGTGTCCTTGAATTCAGATCGCTAAATACTGATGCCATCACAGTTCATATCTTTTTCTATAAACACACTAGAGGAGATTCAATGACAAATACACCAACATGTGACTGTAGTACACCTGTGAGCACACACGTGTGCACGCACACACACACACACACACACGCACGCACGCATGAACAAATAGAGCATTTATGGATCCGTTCAACCCCCACAAAGAGGAATTGCTCTCCTTTGATAAGCGTTCATTGTTAATTCCACAACTCCTGAAAGTCAAAGTTCATGTGATGAGTTGGGGGGTGGGGGGGTCCCAAGGGTGAAGGGGGGATGAGGATTGTGACAGTGGTACTGAGAGCCTAGGCAGTGAGTGTGTGTGTGTTATCTGGTTCTTTATAGCGGCTAGCCTCCCTCCCTTTGCTAAGGTGTAACGGTGAGCCCAACAGTCGCCGAAAGAAAATGTTTTTTTAAAAAAGCAAAAAATTGTGCAAAATCCCTGCTTAGTAACACACACACACACCCACACACACACACTATAAAGTATAAACACATCTGACCATCACTATCATCCGTACTCCAGTATGAAGTTGACTCCGCTGGAATATACACAGTGTAAAAGCACTAAGATGTGCACCAGACACACACACACACACACACACGCACACACGCACGCGCGCGCACACTTCAGCTGACAGGGCTTATAAAAGATTAGCTCTAGTGAAGAGATAAGATCCTGGCGTTAGTACAGTCAGACTCTCCTGTCACTGCATCACAGGAGAAGAGAGGAAGGAGGGAGCAGTCCGATGGGAGAGGAGGTGAGTGACTGACGGGTGGACACGGAGGAGGGGCCGCGTCCTGTCCCGCCTCTGTGAGAAAACTGTAAACACCCCTGCTACTCTGTAAGTCTGTAGACAGATGCGAACTCTTATGGTCATCAACAGCATCATGAGATCAGTATGGAACACAGGACTTGGCAGCTTGTAGCACTGAGGGAACAAAAGGGGGGAGTATCTGGTGAGGAGGGACCAGGCTCTGACTAAGAACTGGCTGGGACTGGGTCACACAGGGACTGATGGGACGTCTCCTTGTTCATTTTGAGGCTTCGGAAGGAGAGTGAGTGGAGGAGAAAGAAAGCGAGACGAGGGGTTACTCTGGGTCAAGTCGTCCCCCGCTCATCACCTCACAAGAGGAAAGGGTTGGTGGTTCCAGTGGGCTGAGCCCCCGCCTGGGGCTGCATGCTCATCAGTGGCTGGGGCATCGACATGGAGGCCGGGATCCCCGCACTTGTACCAACTCCTCCCACAGCACTGACCCCCATTGGGGTGATCATGGGGCCCATCGGGGCCATCCCTGCCAAGGGAACCATGGTGATGGGTTGAGCTGGCAAAGAGGAGACAGCCATGGGTTCGGCCATGCTGCCGAACCCGGCGGGCATGGGGCTGACTCGCATCTGGTTGAGGGTCGGGGGGGCTGGCTGGCTCACCTGGAAAGGATTGGCGTGGGCAGCGGGAGCTGGAGCTGAGCCACCTAAATAAACCCAGACAAGGCGAGAGAAAGTCAAGTCAATGTTACTGCATTCAGGACATAAATATTAGTTGGTGTCTGGTAGTCGGAAGACATCAACTAGAACCTGCTCCGTCCCGACTGGGCCAAGTCACCTTTCACCAGTGTACATGGGCGTGTCTGCCCAGCTGATTTAAGGTGCCGGTGTTGAAATCACATCTGTACACTCAACATTTAAAGCCCATGTCCTTAACTGTTCCTTCCAACATTTAACCATTTACCATCTCCTAACGTACTAAAAGTTAGTAATTAGACTGAACATGTAAAACTTGAGACTGGGTTCCTTTCAAGGTGCACATATCTTCCCACCTGTTGAGGCCAAGAAGGGGTTGAATGCCGGCGCCGGCTGGACTGGTTTGGTCACCAGAGAGTCCAGATTGACCAGAGCAGCATTGGGGCCCAGGAAGGACTCTGGAGTCTTTCTGGTTGGGTTTGTGGTAGTAGAAGTGGAGGTGGGCAGGGGGTCGAAGAGGTCCAGGCTGCTGCTGCTGGCCAGACTGGCTTGGGAGGGAACAGATGATGCTATACCACCATCACCTGAGCAACAAGAGCAGTAATATTTACACTTCGCTGTTAATCATTTTGACAAAGCTCACTTGGGGGGGAGGGGAATGATACAACGAAATCAGAAAGTTGCTTTGTTCCTCTCGATAGGTCCCATTAAAACGACTAACAGGGCTGATAAAACTATGAATTCTTACACTCAAACGCTTCATCAGCCAGCATCCGAGGGACCACATTCTCAGTAAATAGAGACGATGCAATAAAATGATGTGAGGGTGCAGTTATGAGACATCAGAGACAGACAGCCTGGCTGGTTCACGGCAGCGGTCAGACAGCAGGAAAGATGTTCATTAATACACTTACTCATAGACACACACACACAAACACACACAGAGAAACCCAGCGAGCCAGCTGCCACACACACACACACACAGCAGAGCCAAAGTCAAAGATGGATGCAGTGGACGGTCCTAGTGGGCGTGCACCAAGTTAACCCTGTAGGCTTCAGGCAGAAATTCTAATAACCTCTCATTCTGTGGACGACTCTTTTCCGCTGTACGCCATCAGCCGCGTTTCATTTCTGGGTGACAGAGCCACCAGTTATTGGTAGGTGTGCCGACTACGTAAGAAGTTCACCAGCAGGTATTTGAGCAGTGGTAGCGATGTGAAAGAGCAACTAAAATATACCTCGTTAGCTGGAGTGACCATAACTGACGATCAATACTACATTTTTTTCATAAACTGAGTACTTTTGCGGCTGCCACACAAGATCAACTGACTATAGACCTGCGTGTGACGGGTGGGCGTGTGTGCACAATACCTGATCAGTCAATAATCAATGTGTCAATTTAACATGAGCAGCGACGCACCACGCCTGTATTTCCTTAAATCGCGCGATGGGTGTTGCGTTCGGAATTTACTTTTCTTCAGTTATGATACGATGCCACATTTTGTGACATTGCAGAGAAAAAGCAATGAGGTCAGGTGGACAGGTTTTGACTCTTTGGGTGCAATAATACAAACTCCTCAAACCTCCACACCTCCTGTCCTGCTGTACTTGGCCTCTGTTTGACCTTCAATTTGTGCAGCTTGGTTGACTTGAATACATTTTGTATTTTCCTACGCATTATTTGCAGTTTCGCTGTATTATTCTTCATTTATCATCTCTGTGAAATAGATGCTTGCACCCTTCAGGAGAACTTCTAGTAATATTTTCAGATATGGACTATTATTGTCAACTCATTTATACCACGATATGAATTCCAGCCCAACTTTTTTGGGGGGTTTCGGTTCTCACTTCGTCATTGGCGGTTATCAGATGTGTTTGTACAAGCTGAAACAAAGGTCTGGACACCAAAGTCACCCTCACAGCCCCACCACATGAGAGAAACACAGAGACCTGTGCCAAGCGGTTCCCTGGAAACCTTTTAAAACCCTCTGAAAGACATATTAATGGGTGTAGAGGCCCTTTGTCACTATCGGCGCACGCCGGCGATTTGAAGGGCTTTACGCGTGCCAGTGTACAGTGGGTAGGTATATGTGCATGCAGGTGTTAAGTACATAACACAGCAACTGTCCAGGCAATACTCTTTGTTGCAGATTTATTTAGGATACACAAAAATTCAAAATGCTCATTAAACAACACACACAAGCTCTGACTTGAGGCACGGCACGGTCAAAAACCATATGAGTTCCCCAGCGTGCGCGCCTGTGCTGATTAACCCGCTTATATTCATAAAAGTCTGGCAACATCCTGAACAGACACCACCACCTACTGACACAAATGGGTATAACATATCCAGAACAAAGAACATGACCAATCTGGTTCCTACAATGGGTATGAATTTTTTTTTTTTTTTTAAACTTTCCGATCTGAGAGGCATCCATAAACTTGATGGCACAGGTCTTGTAATGTATTAGTGATGAACAAATAAAAGCAGCAACAGCGATATGAGACCAGACCAGAGCAAACAGCTACTTCGCCACCGTCAGATGTGTTACTGGAATTGGTGGAAAATAAGAAATCAGATGGGGTCTTCTGCCGCTTGCTCCAGTCTGGTGATGTAAACATACAAAGACAAGACGTGTGTGTCTGTGACCTGTGAGAACCATTGCATCTGCGGGCAGGTCGCTATGTCAGACACTGAGGAAGAACAACACAAACTCCATGTGTCAATAGAGAGAGACAAGGACAGGGTGAGTACCAGTAGGGACAGAAGAGGGCGAGCGCAGGCTGTCAAACTCTGAGAAGTCTTCTTTGGACGTACCGTTGGATGTACTGAACAGGTCAAAGCTACCTGGAGGGTACACACACACACACACACACACACACACACACACAATGATACACGTAAAGCACACAAATGCACAGATGTCAGATACGCAAACACGTAGACCGATGGAAACAGATGTCACAAATCAATGTGGATATTTTGGTCAAGTTACAGAGACGAGTGGATACAAAAGGCCTGCGATGGCGTATCAACTCGGCGCTGTGTGTTACGCTGTAATGTAGTGAAAACTTCTGAACACCCTCAGCATTTCTCCACACATCCTTCCCAGACGGAGAAACTACTCAGGTAAATCTACCAGAAACTTGATGCAGGTTGAGAAGCTAATATTCCCTGATGATCACCTGTGTTGGAGGCCTTGGGGCGAGTAGCTGCGGATCCCCAGGGATCAGAGGCAGGAGTAGAGTTTGATGCCCAGGGATCACTGCTCTTCAAGGGCGGAACAGAAGGAGGAGCACCCCATGGGTCCACTGGGGCTGCAGGCTTAGGGGCAGACCCTGGGGAGGGGAGGGGGACAGGCTCAGTGTGAGGGAGGACACATTTCAAAGGGAGGAGGAGTGACAGAGCAGCAGCAGCAAGAGGGAGAGGGCAGACATGTCTCTGATCTGATCTCAAACTCTCTAATCCCCCTTTTACAAATCTAACTCCTGACAGTCTCCATCCATGTCTCTCAATGTGAGGTTCTACTGCAGGAACTCGCAGCACTCCAAACCGTCCTTTCAGCTTTATTCCCCAGGGGCAGTGATTGATTAAGATGTACATTCAGAGCTCCGCCAAACAATGAAACCAAAGAGGAAAAAAGAAACCGAATGAACTGACGATCTCAGTTCCCTCCGTGTTGTTACTATTTCATTGTTGTCAGTGTGTAAACTCCTGAGTCTGGACTGGACCAGTCAATGTCAAGTTCTGCCCGGCCGTTTATCAGGGCTGCTAGTGGTTTCTTTCCTTGAAAGAGGACTCAGAGGGCCGCGTTTTTGTGGTTGCAAACCCCCCACATTCTATGTAGTAATGCTGCTGGGCCAGCTGAACAGCATTCCTGTGTAACAAAGAATTCTAAGAGCTGCAGGTGGAGAGTCGAGGTGAGACACACACATACAGAAACCTATCCTGTGACTAGTTTCAAAGTGTGTGTATACCATAAGGCTGCCATGGGTCGACTGATCCAGCCACAGCTCCGGCCCCGGCCCCGGCCCCGGCCCCGGCTCCGGCTCCAGCTCCGGCTCCGGCTCCGGCTCCGGCTCCAGCTCCAGCTCCAGCTCTAGCTCCAGCTCCAGCCCCAGCCCCAGCTCTAGCACCTGCACCCCAGGGGTCAGCACTGGCTCCAGTCTCCGGAACATCCATCAGATCCATCAAAGAGGACTGCGGCTAGAAGGAGACGGACAACGTTGTTAAGGAAAGTTCGGAAAAAGGAAAGAAGCGGTGAAAAAGAAAAAAAAAAAAGGAGGACAATCGCTTGATCAGCTCTTGTTGTGGAAGGCACAAATATCATGTAACACAGACACCAAACATGAGCCGGAGTTCGGCAGCTCTACTTCGCTAGTTTAGCGCTGCGTGCCTTCAGCCAGCTATTCAGGCGGAATAATGACAAGTAAACGAGACAGTCTGCTGCCAGTTAGCAACTTCATTACTGCTACTGAGGGAGCAGACAAGGTCGTGGAGAACAAGGGGTGGGGGAGGGACAAGATTATTTCCAAAGAGTGATCAGGATAATGGGACAGCTGAGTCACTTTCCCCCCCCTGCGCTTGTGTGCATTTTACCTCTTTTTTCTTCTTGGGCAGTTTGGCTGAGCCGGGACCTTCTTTCTTACTCTCCTCCAAGGCCATCTGTAGTCTGAGGTCGTCTCCTCTGCGTATGCGCTCCTCCTGAACACACACCCAAAAACCCAGTGAGTACAAGCTGTACGGGGGAAATTAGAATTCCTAGTAGAAACTTGACCTTGCTGTTGAGATTGTAAACTTGGCTTTGCAGAATGATACGATCAGAGAAGTGGTGTGTACAGCGCGTTCTGTTCGTATGGAATTAAAAAACACGAGCTTGAGTCGAACTTCAGTTTGTTTACAAGGGACGTTAAAAGGGAAAACACAACAAATTCCACTTGTTCAATCAACTGTAACTTGTCACACAACAACAGACGAGGAAACGTGCCAGTGTTCATGTCACCTGAACATTGTCACATTTGCTTTTATTTGCAAACAACAGAGTTGTGTGAGCATAAGAAACTGGATGGTAGCGCATTCGTGGTACATTCAAATCAAACAGAAGTAGTTAGTCATCCGTTCGTTCAAAAAAACTAAAATGTTCATGCAAACCCTGCCTTTACTGTAACCCCGTCTTATCTCTTGATGAGTACTTACTGCGGAGTCACGGTCTCTGAGCTAATCAAATTATTCCAGGCCATCATTTGATTTTGTCTCGCGAGTGCGGGAACTCAATCCGCCGTTTCAGCTCAGACATTTCAACAAACCTGGGTCATGCTGACGCACAAATGTACAAATTTCAACAGTGTTTCTGTAAACTCTATTTATTAATAAAATAAGTGGATCCCTACAAAAAAATTAAAACTATGAACACTAATTTACATAATAGTAAGTGTTTAAGTGTGGATTCATGACCTGTGATAAAGGCAAGGGTGCGTGCGTGTACCTGCTCAGCCGCCTCTCTGCTCATCGCCAGAGCGAGTTGCAACTGTAGCTCTTCCTCGCCGCTGGTCTGAGGCCGGGCCTGCTCCAGCTCTGATCCCATATTTGGAGATGTGGCTAATGGACAGAACCAGAATCTATGTTACACATGAGATCCCATCACAGACTACAGGAACCCTTTTTCATTGTTTGCACCAGATCAACCATAAATATTCAAACCACATATCACAAGGTGGCCACTCCAAAAGCAAGTCACATATTATTTGTGCAGTGTAGAGAATACGAAAAAAAAAGAGTGTGTGCGTGTGTGTGTGTGTGTGTGTTTTTGGGATTACAGGCCTTTGGGGACCCTGTGTGGTAGAACAAGCCCATTCAGCTTATTGGATTAGATCAGGCCATGTGGCAGCACAATAATCACACAGACACTGCACGTGGTACACACACATGCATACGCACACTTCGAGCCGGGCCAGGAGTAAGGAGGTGGAATGCCAAAAGGACAGCTGAGAGTGTACTCTTGAATTCAAAGTGTGACCGAGCCTCTTTCAGTTGAGAAACAGTAGTTCCATGAGAACCATCGCGTGGGAGGTTATGACAAGACACAGTTAACATCGCCACATCGCCCATCGCAATTCTTATCCCAGTCTTCATCTCTTCGTCCAGAATTTGTGCAATTTGTAGATGGAAAACAAATGTTGTGGACTTACAGAGGTGCCTGAACGTTACAATAAGGCCTGGAGTCCTCTGGTGGTCTGCTGCTCTTCCGTCACACGTTCACCACGTGGAGAAAAGCATCTCCTCTCGTGTTCTTATTTAATTGTAGACACGCATAGACTGTCAAATTCTGTACCAGTTGGTTGAAGAGTAGCTGGAAGTTTCAGGCAACTGAGTATTTCTCTGGTTGACCACAGCCCTGCCAGACTCAGACTTTTAATTCTATTAGATTATACATTTACAGCGTTTCAGATACAAAGTTGTTTCATCCACAGTAATCATCGTATTTGTGTGCAACTGGAAGAGTTTCGATTTTGGTGGGATATCAGCCAACGTCGGCTCGTTCCTTTCTGACTTTAACTGGTGGTCATTAAACGCTCTCGTCACCTCCTTCTCCACGCCTCTACTATTCCCTCTACCTGCGTCTGGCGAGTCGAGACACGCTCCGCTGAAGATGCGGACACACCCCAACATTCACTCAATATTCATCACATCATCCAGATCATGTCAGCGATGCCACGCTGAAGCCAGAAGGTTAGAAGGTGAAGGGGCGGCTGCACAGACACGACACAACAGCGATGGTTGGTTTCACTATTAGACGCGGCTGCTGTTGAAACCCCACGTATTGACTAACATCCTCCTTGTCAAGAAATCTTACGATGGAAGTTAGTTCTTTAGTCGATGACTCGGAAAACATTACAGAGAAAATGTGCCGCATTCAGCATTTCCATGATGAGGAAATATAAATCAGTGCTGTTGTGACAGCGTTTTTACGCTGAATTTCCGACACGGTTGCGTTAAACACTGGGAGGTTTTGGCCTCAAGAGAAATGAGTAACCATTTGAACTAAACTGTTGGCAACTTATACTGATCAGAAAAAAGTAACTTGAAATAATAGTTGACATAGGAAGAATACACCGTACCCACTGTGTGCTTAGTAGACGCCGTCTTATGGCTAAAATTCTGCAATACTCATAAAAAAAGACAATGTGGGTTAAGGCTGTTCTTATTTTGTTTATCGCCACCTGTGATAAAGATTTGTTTTATTGCCAATGCTGAAAACACACACTTTTAATAATCAACATGCAATCCATGTCTTCAGACGGTCTTGTGTCTTTTATAGGTCTTGAGTAACAAATAATTATATATTATATATATATATATATATACACATATATACATATATACATATATATATATACACATTTCCCATTAAAAATCCCAATCTGACCACTATCAATATCTAAAGTGTAACATTTTCTACAGGTAAAATGTGTGGTAAAGTAACATTCTCAATGTCATACTGTGGTGCAATATCAGTACGGCATATTCATGCAAACATTTTCTCTAACAGAGGGCAAGTTGTTTTTATAATGCAACATTTTGCAATGCTACTTCTTCTTGTTTGTTTCTGTGCAGCTTACAAGACTGCCCGCTAATGTGAAGGTGGTGTTTTATGCTCCTATATCAGCATTTATATCATGACCACAAAAATCCCATGAAATATTTTGAAACCTATAATCAACCCCAGTTAGTTACCCACTTGTTGTGCCCAACCCAACAAATAAAGGACCCAGGAGAATATGTGGGAATGATACGAGCTGATAGACATCCACTTTGGGAGCATGGGTCCAATCCCTGGCGGCCGTACGGCGGACTAGATTACAGACACGGTCTTTCAAGCCCTAAACCTAAGGAGAAACTAAACTGGCAGCTCGACATCAAACAGTGCAACAATAGATAGTGGTGGGTCACAAAGACAAATAAACAAAACTCAAAGCCAAGTAAAACACCCCAGTTTCTTTCCCACCACTGTGGGAATGGCCCATATATGGAGAGTCACAGTGTCTTGGCATTCCTCACAGATACGGCTCTGCCTGCTCGCACAGAAATGCTCTCCCAAAAGCTGAATTTTCATTTTTTTCCCCTACAGTTTCCAGCTGCTGCGTGTTTAATGGCTGGGTGATAAAGCTGACAGATCTATCATGGTGAAAGGTTTAATTTCATTTGTCCTTTTATAAAAGCAAAAAGATACCATATGATATTGACCGCTGTTGTTATATTTCTTGGTACTAATGCATAATAAGTCTACTTCAGTAGCGAGACGCTGTCCTCAAAGGGTGCTGATATAAGACGCTTCTGAACTGGCCAGGATGAACATAAGGACAAAGTCCCTTTGAACTAATGTGCTTCATTCAAAACCAGGCAAACCAAACTGGGCCCTTCTCTCTCTCTCTCTCTTTTTTTTTTAGTTTACCTTTTTAAAAAAAAAAACAAATATAGTTATTTACATTTTACCAAAATTAGCCAGAAGGAGATGGAAAATAGATGACGATTCTGGGTTAAGTTCAAGATGTGAGTTTCATTGACGCAAATGGGAGATGTGAAAGTTTGTGCCAAATTGGGAGGAATTTCCCCCTGGGACGTTCTGCTGAGATATTGGGATGTGGAGAACACACAGACGGACGGCCCAAACACAGCTGTTTCCAGGGCGGGCACTACAAGCAATCTATTAGCATCAATCTTTTCCCCAAAATATCCTGCAAAGCTAACTGGGAATGAGGAGTGGAAATCTACTCTGATTTAAGACGTTTTTTTGGACATGCGAGGCCAGCAACCACAGTCACACTTGCCTTATTGCTCATTCTCACCCTCCCCGTACAACAATAGGTGGGAAGTTTAACTGGAATCTCAAATATCCCTCCTGGCAACACCCACAGTGACAGCTCAGTTTTCCTCCCATTGGCCAGGCTCAGCTCGAGTTTTCTCAAGTGATGACTCAGCTGCAGGACCTTCCGCCTCTCAGACACACACTGAAGCATTACTTCCATGCAGGAATGTGGGACTTACACCAAGGAGACATGAATGCACTCCGTGCAACACGTGTGAACCATGCAGGTGAAACACACACACCCACACACACCCAAGGCCACGCTGCTGTCTACAAAGGGCCGAGTGTCACAAGGTGAAAGGAAAGAGGCCAAGGTTCACTCTTTCATTTTAGCTTCTCCGGCCTTCCCCCTCAACCCTCTCCGCATTGCCTCAATTCCCTGACAGTGATTTCTGGTTCTTTTCAACCCCTCTCCCTTTCTTTCAATTCATTTGAACTCTGCTTTTATGTCAAGTTTCCACTGGCTCGTTCCCTGCTGGAGCGAGGAACTGAGCACTTCTAGAAAAACAAAAACATTTGTTCACATCCAGAGTTATTTGCTTGATATGACAACCTTCTTTTCAAAGATATCATCCTGTTCTCACAGTATCACGCTTGGAACAGACGGCAGACGTAATGTGCGTCGATAGAGGAATCCCAGTAAGTCTCTATATGTTCATCTCCATCTGTCCTTGTCTCTCTTGTCACAGTGTCTTGGTCTCTCTCCAACTCTGATGGAATCACTGTATGAAGGACGGAAAGGGAGCAGATTCCTTTGCCATGTGGAAGAAAGAGGTTGGGGGTTGATGTCCCTCAAGCCAGAGACAGAACCGGGGGAGGGGTGGGTTTGGGTTCAGCAGACCACAGCTACACAAACTAGGGCACAATGACTCTGTCATGTGCATTGCATGGGTATATGTGCGTTTAAGCAGTGAACCGTACTCACAGCCATGGTAGGAGGCAGGTGATCCCTCTGACCTGCCGTACTCTTCGCTGTAGGAAGTGGAGAGGTTGGGCTGCGATGATCCTCGACCAAAACCCATCTGACTGCTCCCTGTGGACACCTGGGCCATACGTTCTTTAGTCTTCAAAGCCTGAGACCTGGCAGGACCGACAAAAAATTTAAATAAACACAATTTTAGTCAAGATTCTTCTCTCGATTCCAAGCCCCTAAAGGACCAGATATAAAGGAGGGTAAAATTTCATTATGGCTCTTGAAGTTGAAGAGGCACTCATGTAAACCAGACGTCTCAAAAAAATCGTGTTTCGGATGGACAGATGTATCATTTAAGAAGCGCTACAGAGGTGCCGCTGCCTCCCGTGTAATGAAGTCAAGCTAATTCAGCGTTGATATGCAAGAATCTTACCTCTCTCCTTTGAGACGGTCCTCATCTTTGAGTAGCACCACCAACTGCTTGCTCTTCTCCCTCACGTTGATGCCCTGGTCTTTACCGTCTCTGTCAATGTACTGGAAGTCCTTCAGAGTCTGGATGGCGAAGATGTTCTCTTTGCATTGGAGTGCCACTCGCTCCGAGCCCGTCTTGATCAGGTAGTCGAGCAGGGTGAGTGCTTTGTAGACGTGGCGCCAGTTCTTGCCGTGGTCATTGAGTCGTTTCCAGATCATGCTCATGATCTCACTAAAGGCCACCACGTTGTAGGTAAGGTCGGCGATCTCTGACATGAGGGAAGAAGACGGGCCCCACGGGTCGTTGGAGGTGGCCTCTCTGACTTTCTTCTCCGCGTCAGAGTAGTTGTTCACCATGTTCTTCATCTGCCGGCGGATGGTAGAGCTCGGCATGGTGGCGGTGGAGATGGGACAGACGGACGAAATGCGATGTACGCTCTCACACACAAGAGGGGCTTGGACACCCAAAAATTTGGGGTAGAGAGGCTAACACGCAAGGTGTGTGGTTGCGTTTGTATGCTTCAGGTGAACCGTGTATGTCCTTTCTGTGTCCTTTCTCACAGCACGTGGGTGGTGTGTGTGAATCTTTTTGTGTTAAGTGTGTGTCAAGTGTACGTGTTTGTTTATGAGGCTTCTCCAGGCCAGTGCAGTGTTCCTGAGTCCTCCAGAATAGCATCTGTTAAAACCATCTCCACACACACAGCGCTGGCTGCACACTTGACCACGCCATCACCTAGGACAAAAAGGTTGGTGGAGAGAGAGGCAGGGGATAAATCAAGTGTTATATTATAACCCAAGAAAGTCAGAACGCAACACGTCCTCATTTTCATTTTCCAAGTTAACGTTTAAGCATATCAAAGACGTTAATTCATACATTTTTCAATTCGGGCAGTTACATTTGATGTGAGGGCAGGTACTAAACTTCTATGGCACAGACAAAAAAAAAAAAGCTTTGACAGTACAACATATATAAAAAAAAAAAAGAAGGAAAAGGTCAAAATTTCAGAATTGAAACTGTTCATCTCATCAACCCTGGTGAGCTAACGAGGATGCAGCATGCTTACTAGGGATGCAAAAGCAAATCTGTTCAAAAACAAAACCCGAGATTCAATTTGCGCATGTCAACTGCATTTTTTCAGTCCCACAAGGAAACAAAAACTATATTTGGCTGTGTGCATCTGTTGCGTGAATACTGCACACACATATGGATGACTCGTCATCAGTTCCACCCTGCAGAGAAAGTGCAGTGAACAGAACTTGCTCCTGTGCAATGGCGACCATCGATGAAGGCAAAACACAGCACCTCGACTTTTTATTTGTGTTATGTATTCATATGGGTGTCTGCATTTTCCTGAAATATGCTGGAGACCTTTTTTTCCTCTCGCTGCACAAAACAAAAGCAAAACTGAAATTGTGAGCCAAAAAACTCCCCTACATTCAAACCCGACAGTCCTGACAGTTATTCAGTCATTTGGACTGGGCGGCTCTCATCACCACTGATACCAGAATGCTTGCTTTGTTCTAAGAGCACCTGGGTCATGTCAGGATACCATCTAATCACAACGCAGCACACAGACAGTACACACTTAGCTGGCGTTCCTTCATCTGACTAAACCTCGCTTAACCCCTCCCTTGAGTGACGGACTGACTGAGCGCCGTTATGTCATTTTCTCAGGGGGTTGGCGTTGCGCTTCTCTGTTGTTACCAGGCTGATAGCTAAATCACAACAGTGTCTTTACGATTTAAGTGTTCATTTAAGAGATTACCACCTGTTCATGGTCACGAAACACCTTGATGGTATTTAGAACTGTGGAACTGATGTGACCCAGGGAGGGTACATGCAAGTGGTTCCATTTTGTCCCCTCATCTCTCCTCCTGCAGAGGGATGAGGAAAGAAGACAACAGCGCTACCGACTGATGTCTGTCTCCCTTAACTTGAATCACTGTGTCGATATTAGGTTTGTTATTTCACTGACCTTGTATATCTCTTTCCAGTGACATATTGAGAGACTTATTGATGTTGTATTCATTCCAGTCAATGCATGACTCAATTAGTTGCTGATTAAATTTGAGATTATTCATCGACTAAAAGACAAACAGCGTAGTAGTAACGATTAAATGATTATTCATCCACCACATGATTAGACACTTGTGACAAGATGTGCTTGGATCATAAAACAGGGAACACAGAACAGGAATTAAAGCAGAACTCACACAATTTGTGAGAAAAGTGTTATGTAAGGCGAATACTCTTAATAGTTTTCATAGGCTCAAACATGAACTCAATCTCTTTTCAAACACAGTTCTTAAATAAAGAACCTGGGCTTCACACGACAAAAGCATTTGTCTGCCTACCATCTAGGTATTCGCGTGGAGACTTGTCCTATTAATCTGATCCCTGCACCACACATGCACCAACATGCCCCACAACCAAGGGTTTGTGAAAAGAGGGAGAGTGTTGAAAGTGACTTGCTGACAGTGAGTTGTTGTTTCAAATTCTACAGGTTGAATTTTTCCCATTATCAAAGTGGCTATGTACAATTACTCACGTGTATGCTTTTCATTTAGGAAGCATCCGGCCTAGCAATTCCTTGGAAAGACAGCTGGGGGGAGGAAATGAGGAGTGTGCGTATGTGCTTCGGGGTTAAGAAAACAACTTGGCACATCCCGTAAATTCACTTAATGCCAGTGAAATGTGAGTCCTGTGGAGCATGCACCCCCCACCCCTAAGCGTTCCCCCATCCCTGCCCTGCATCCCCATGAATACAGCTTAGACCTAATGACACATCTGCTGCTATAATCACCTATTCACCCACTGCAGACAGGAGGAAGAGAGGAGAGTCTGTCTTGTCTGTCCCACCCCCCTGCAGCTCCTCCTCACCCCGGAACAACCCCCACCACGAGTCACAGCCGGCCACCCTCCCTTCATTCTGGTGCTGAGATCACTGGAACACCAAGCCCCAGATGAGAAGACATTACTCACTCGTGTGCATAGAGCTACTTTTTTCTCATGTCGATGCAGGTTCATTATGTCAGGACGGCTGAGCCAGCCTGTAAAGCTGCCAGTCCACCTTGCCGTTATCGTATTACGAGGGTAACCCTCACCCTTCGCACAGCCCCAGGTGAACGCGCACATCCATCACCTGCTATCTCCCGTATAGTCTCTTCCTCTCACTGTCGGACGCGGATGGAGAATGAAGAAATTTGAGCACAAGAGAGGATAAAGAAAATAATTATTCAGTCGAGTTCAACTGCATAGTCGATTCAGTTGTCCAGTTCCTGTGTGCTGGAACAACCAGCAAGGACACTGAGGGTTTTGCAGATTTATTTCCAAAACACAACACACTCAACTTATAAACTCGAGCCTCTAAAGTATATATTTTAAGAAGACACACAACACCTAACACCTGCACAACTACTCATGATTCTTCATGTGTTTGGAAAACCAGGCAACACACTGTCTGGAACTTTGGTAACTTTGTTTCTTCTTGGAATGTCAGTTTCAGTTCATCTTAATCAACTTAACAGGCATCTTGTCTTTAAGGCTGTCAGATGTGACAGAGGCTCTGGCCTTTAGTTAGTCCTTTAACATTCACACTCAGGGATACCCCCACCACCATGGCAAGCTGTGCTTCAATTCTCTGGCAGCTTTGCAAGATCTTCATGGGGTTCACTGTTCTCTCACCTCTTGCCATTTCTTTTCATTTCTACAAGGACACCGAAAACCATTGAAATAAGTTCTTTAAGCCATGTTCGTGAAAGGACCAAACACTTGGATCAAATGAAAGAAACCATGTCTGTGCAGACAACCTTTAAGCATACAGGTAAGTAACAATAACCAAATAATGAGAGTAACTGGCTGATGATCCATGATGACTACAGACCACAAACTCAAGTGGGTTCCGGTGATATCCCTGTGGACTCCGGGTGATGTATACTGGAATGTCATGCCAAGAGCTGAAGGTAAGTGGCTGATGGAAGTGGAGGGGGTAATGAAACGCAGGGTCTGACTGAGGGTCACAGTGGAATGCTTCTTCCAGTTAGCAAGTGTCGGATAGCTGAGGTGCTGCATTTGTTTTTAAGAGCCACCTAGCAGGTTACGGTCCGAGCTAGTCAGTCTGTCTGAGCCAGCTAGTCTGTCCGAGCTAGCTTAGTTAGAACACAAGCTTCAACAGCATGAACACCCAAAGAATGGCTCATTATTTCCTTGCTTATATTAAACCATCACTTTATTCAACTTAAAAATCAAGGGCTCCAGGCTGTGACCAAACGGCTGCATTTCAAAACCAACTTTTTTTTAGACAGCACAAATTTTTTTTTTTTTTTTAAATCTGCAAACCTTTGTTTAATGTTAAACGATGAGGAGCCTATTAGTGTGACAGCTCTGGGAGCTTTGTGTGTCTCCAGTGTGCCTTACTTTTGTCGTGATTCAAGTCAACGATGTTGAAACGAAACAGAGGCATTTTTTCCAAGAGTTCTCTATTTTTTCCCCACCAGCGCTAGGAGTCACTGCGCAATATGACAGTCCTAGACTTTTAACAATAAGAATGTGTCCATGATCCACTGTTGCACAGTGTAAACGATCTCTATGTCATTGAGATCGTTTACACTGTGCATCAGTTGGCATTCCATCTGCTGCAGTTCTCGGCTCAGACACGCAAGATATTTTTCTGCCGACCGAATCACTCAATTTTCCGCCCTGTTCCGTGACATGCACCTAAACTAAACACAGCAGATGTGGTGCTTTCTTCCCCCCCTTCACAACCTAGTATTGTAAAGCAAAACGAAAGCATCATGGAAAAGTTTGAGTTGAATCTGCTCATGCTAACTACGTGTTAGCTCAATTGGAGACTGGGGGGGGGGGGGGGGGTGAGGGGGTTCAGCATATTCTGTCATTAAGTATGGTCAGAAAAACCTTTTTGCTGTACTATATCATTAGTGGAGGTTCTAGACAGGCTGGAAATCACCACAATGTCAAATCCAAATTAATCAAATCATCTGTTGGTCCTACAGTTACAGCCACAGGTTAGATATTAGCTTTAGTTATAACGTTAGCATCAGGAGGAGAGGGGCTTGCCATTTCTTTGGTTATTATCTACACATAAAATCACCATTTCTGCTCAGTTATGGAAGTCCTAGAACCATTGTCATACTTCATGATGTTGTGTCTGTTTGTAACAGAATCCGGTGATGTATAAAATCGAGTTGCAGGAGCTCAAGAGTATTCCCATACAGCGTTGTTATCACTGTTATGTTGTTGATCTTCATTCAACAACCAGACATCTGGGCATTCTTGCCTTATGGCAAAAGCCTTCTGTCTTACACAAAAGAATTTGCACTAAATGTTATTCTTACAATGTAATAGTTCATAAAATCAAAATGATATGATGCCTTAGGTACGGCAACCGACTATCACCACAAACCGTAGCTTCTGCTCCAAATGTGGTCCAAAACACACAGGAAGAAACAAGTTTGCAGAGGCAGTGGGCACCTAACACTTGAAACATGACAAACTCATGAACACAACGGCAGCTTGAAGCACAAAATACACCAAGACAGAGATACATTAATGAAACTGCATCACTACCTCCACTGGAAATTAGACAACAGGAAACTTTACTGCATATTTCATATGCTTTGCAGGTCAATTTAAGGTGTAGCCTCGACATGTTCTGCTTGGTGCTTTCAAAACAAAATTGTCAGTTGAGAGCAACAGCTCTGCCAGTGAAAACTGTTTGTCCAGAGCCCTGACACCTGTTTCTGTGTGTGATTTTTGATAAGCCAGCTCTGAATGATCCACTCCGCTCAGTGTAGGCTGCTGTGGGGTTTCAGGACTCTTCTACCTGGCTGCTGCATGCTGAGAGTAGAGATGATGCAGACATGAGTCACTGACCCACCACCAACTGGCCATGCTGGAGGATTTTGTAGGCACCAGAATGTTCTCCCCAGTGTCTCCAGACTCTCACCACTGTCATATGTGCTCAGGGTGACCCTGCTCTCATCTGTGCCTTGGTGAATCTGCCAATTCTGGTGTTCTCTGGCAAATGCCAATTGGGCTGCAGGGTACCAGGTTGTGAGCACAGGCCCCAGATGCAGACATCATGCCACCCTTGTGGAGTCTGTGTCCGACAGTTTGGGCAGAAACATGCACATATGTGGCCTGCTGGAGGTCATTTAGTAGGGCTCTGGCAGTGTTCCTCCTGTTCCTCCTTGCACAAAGGAGCAGATAGCAGTCCTCCTGCCGGGCTGTTGCCCTCCTACAGCCCCCTCCATCTCTCCTGGTGTCCTGGCTTTTCTCCTGGTATCTCCTCTGTGCCCTTGACATTGTACTGCAGACAGACCAGCGGCCACAGCGCATACGAATGCGCGTTCCTGGAGGTGCTGCACTACCTGAAAAACTTCTGTGGTCTACAGATACCACCTCATGTTACTACTAGTGGCAAGGGCACTGGAAAAATTAAAATACTACCTTCAAAACCATTCCTTTACAGGGGTTGTCTTACTAATTGCCTCTCCTTTCCATCTGTTGTCCATCCTGTTTGCACGGCAGCAGGTGAAATTGATTCACAATCATAATGGCTTCCTAACTGGACAGGTTGACATCCCAGAGGTGTGACTGACTTGGAATTAAACTGTCATGATTATGCATTCCCTTTATTATATGTAAGAAGGGATGATGTCAGGTGTAAATGCTCCATCGAGTAACAAGTGAATAACACGTGACTGCTGAATCAAGGTTTGGAGAAAAAAAATCGCAGATAAAAATTGCAGTTGAACATCTGTCGGAAAAGTTGCAATTTGATTTTTTTCGAACTCGTTCAAACCTAATGTGCACACAACACTGCAGTGTCCGGATGAAAAAAAAAAAAAAATACTCGCATAATTGAGCATTTCAGTTCCACCTGTGTAAATGTGGCCCCTTCAGCACGGGGGTGGAGAGAGTGTCTGTTGATAATCGCTCAGTAATGACTGCAGTAATGGTGGGACGTGTGGAAAAAAACAAAAAAAACAACCAAAAACACTACCAGTGCAAACTTTCAAGCTGCAGGAAGTGAGTAAACAATCAAAATGAACCCCTGTACAGGACGGAAAAAAAAATCATTTAACTCAAAATGACAAATTTAAGCTGAGTTATTTACCCTGAAAATCAACAGGTGAAACACACCGTTTAAGTCTTTCAGCAAGCGATTCTTTCGGTTGAAGATATCGAGGACTAAGCAAGACAACTGAGGCTGATCTAGGCATTTTAGGATGCAGAGCGCATTCCTCTGCTGAGGTTCGTACAAATAAAATGCATTTTTTCATGATTTTAAACTCATCTGCCACACAACTGAATGATGTCTTCTGGGCGTGAGCATTGGAATGTCCCGTCATCCTGGGGCCATTACAAATACAAGCTGAGCGGCTGTAAATTCATTTTTGTGCCGAAGTTGGGACCTGAGTAGGAAAAAAGAATGCTTTTAATATTCCAAGATGAACTTGGCAGAAGTCATGTCATCTGTAAGCTTTGGGAGACAGCAACAAAACACTACAGGAACACCGCAACAGGTCACTTGATGCGACACCGCTCTTTAAGGAGTGGTGGGCTGGAATTCCTGAAAAACAGTAGAATGTTGAGTCTCATCTCCTCCCACCAGACGAGCGTGTGCAGACACACTGGCTTCATATGCACAAGCAACAGTCTCTATCCTTGGCAGCAGCCTCAGGAGTATGTCTGCTCCACACAGCATATATCTAACTTCATTATTAGAGGAAAAATAAGTCAGGTGCGGAGCTGACAAAGCGATGTTTGTGTGTGTGTGTGTCGTCTCTATGAGGAATGCTATTAGCTGCGTGTCTTTCTCCCACTTCAAATTAGCTGTGTCTAACTTATTTATTCAGCACTAACGTGTGTGGGCCCCTGGTCAGATCCTGTGATCAGTGAGGCTGATTATCCCTCATCAACATCGAGTGAAAGGATTTCTACATCGTTTGCTCAATTCTTGATTTCCTCGCTGTTCTGATAAGCTCAGTGTAAAAAGGTGCAGATCATGTCTGACCCTCCAACTCTCAACCTCCATGTTGGCTGTCCACAGGCTGTTTTCTTCACATCGGAGTGGATGGTATTCACTGCCGAGAGGGGTTCATCTCTATGTAGTTGCGTGTGGCGTCAGTTTTATATACCGGAGAAGTGATTCCTTCAGGTGTGTGAGTTATGCATGTGCATATGGATTCTGACAGCATCAGGGCCAATCGGTTAATACTCAAAGAGATACTGACAGCATTTTATTGCTGGTGTTGCCAATAGTGCCGGTCAGTTTTGCCGATTTACATGTTTTTGTGGTGTAAACAGTTGCCGACCACGCTGGATCTTCCCTGCAACATTTCTGCCATTGATAAGATACTCCTACTTGAAGTTTTGCGGCCCACAGCTAATGCTGAATCATTGGCTCGCTAGTGTCACTGAAACCATCCTTCATCTACAGGTTACAATCAAGGCTGTGCACAGAAAATTCCAGAATCTGCAAAGACCTGCATGGAAACTGCTGATTGGACACTCAGAAGAAAATTGGTGCGTGCCCTCTTCTTTGTTGATTTCATAATGCAAGATAGTTCTGAGCATTTCCAAAACATATTCTGAAAAATGTATTTCCATCTTCTTGAATGAAGTGGGGTAAAAAACACCTCAATCATGCATATTACATTTTTGTGAAATTGGGGCCTTTTTTTTTTAAACGTGCCGTTTTCATCAACCTATAATTTTTTTAAATATTTTGATGGAAACTAAGTATTTTCAGATTGTCCAATTGTGTTTAATGTGGGTCACTGATTTATGATCCAAACACAAAATGGGTGAGAGGAGTTACGTCACCTACAGGCAGCAAGCATGCAGGACAGAAAAGTTGAGTTAGAGGCAACGAAAAACACCACAATGCAAATTTTAAAAAAAGACAAAAATAAAATATCCCTTGTATACAACTGATAATGCTGCTGTGTGACTGCACTTTTTATTGTGTTGTTATATATATATATATATATATATATATATATATATATATATATATATATATATATATATATATATAACAATTCGACAAGAAGCTAAATTATGCTTAGTCACCATCTCTCCCTTGCTCTAATACTGCATCAAGCCAGAACCATCAGTGCACCTCGCCAGCCCTTGGCAGCTTTTGCAAAAGGTGGAAAACACAAGCATGGCAGCACAAGGGGTCGGACGGCATGGCTTGGAGGTAGAGTGGCCGTCTGGCAAACTGAAGGGTTGCTGGTTCGATCCTCACTTCCTTAAGTGACCATGTAGAAGCATCCTTAAGCAAGATACTGAGCCCCTAATTGCTCCTGATGGCCCTGCAAAAGGCTGGTGACCTGTCCAAGGTAAACCCTGCCTCTCGCCCAATGTTAGGCTCCAGCAACCCCCCCCCCCAACCCTTAACAGATAAGCGGTATAGAAAATGAATGGATGGGAGGCAGCACAAGATGGGTCACATGCACAACAGCCATTGCATAGTATTTAGCAAAGTAGTCAGTTCCATTTGACATAGTTTGAGAATAGGCAACCTTCTATTAAATTCCTAAATTCCTTTCAAGTAGAAATAGGGAATCCAGGTGTCCTTGGAAAAAACAATAATGGTGATCTGTCCATTCCGCGGCTGATGATCTGATCTCCATTCAGAACCAGTCTAATGGAAGCACAGCCGGTGACTGAGAACAGGTCTGCCTTGTCTAACTGACAAGGCAGAGGATGAGCTGATATTGAGATAGAGGACTTGCACAATTCATTAAGATTCTTCAACAGTCAACAACAGCAGAATATCATTGTAATTAACCATTAAGTAATAATCCGACATGCAACACAGACAACCAAGTCTGACCCAGAGACAACAGTAAAACATGTTCATGTGTATCACTCTTAAGTGTATCGCTGCCATGCCAAAAAAAAAGGAGAGAAAAAAAAATTATTCGCATCACAGTATAACTGGATATTTTCACATTATCATGAACTGCTACATGACCATGCTGAAACTTGTGATTAAATGAGGAAACAAGTTAAAAGTAAACACCACTCTGGTGAGTTTCAAAAATGAAAAACACGACATACCTTACTTTTTATATAACATAATGCAACCAAAATGACTTCAATTATATCCTGTTTGCTATAATACAGAGCCTAGCTGTTATTTTTTCTGCAAAACCACTCCGAAAGGCAAGAAATCATTGAATCATTAACTTGTTTGGATTCCCCAAAAATTGCCTCCAGTCCCATTCCATGGTTATATTTTAGTGTTCTTTTATTAGAATGAAAAAAGCCCTAAAATGACGTAAAAGCAGACTGTTCCAAACTAAGTATCGCAAGATAACCAGCGGGAGACAACTGACGCCTGAGGTCATTTCGAAGTGCACTGCACTCTTCTGACGTGAGGTTATTTGCAGTATTTCTTTTTGGCGTAGTCTTTTTTGTAGACGGTCCCTGCACTCTGGTCTCACAGCCTGCACACTGCACATAGAGGACAATGTAACTGATGCAGCCTATAGGACAGTTCTTTGGATAAAAAAAACCAGACTGTAGCATGTTGTCTGCATTACAACAGTTGGATAGAGACATCATTTGCTTTTTAACGGGATTTTTCTATCATCACTGGCTCCGGAAGTTTGCGTTTACCTTTTCAATACATTTCCTTCTTCAATCATGGGTTTCAAACGATAGCATAATTGATCATGGTTTAAATGTGAAAAACACAATGTCATTATTATAACAATAACAATTAAAATGTAATAAATTTGCATGCTATAAGTTGAAAATATCATGTTACAACGTGATGCTTATCTTTTTTCTTTTACCGGCATGGCCATAATATCCTGCCATAGTGTCAAATCTAAAGCTGAAAGGAAGTGACAACATGTGGAAGTAGCCCATTATCATCAATTGACTGAAAGCGGATGTTGATGATGCAGCTACCCGCCACTGTGACTCATAAGCAATCAACCTGAAAACAGACAAAGACCTGCCCCTCTCTCATCTTCATCGTCTCAGGCCACCAGTAAACAGGCTCAAAGCACTGCAGACAGTCACTCTGACTTCGTCCAGAGGAAGAGACCTTTAATATCGTAGAAATATGGAGATAAAATGACACACTATCCACAAATGTTCATCTTATTTAAGTTTCCACAAGCTGGGCGCTTTCCAGTGATGTCAATAGGTCGGGTGGGTGGGGGGTGGAGCTGAGAGCCACAAAATCAATCAAACAGAAACAAAAAGACGACACAGACAGAACAGGATTCACCAGTCATACACGGACTACAAAATAAGTAAACCACTATAATTTTCATAAATGGTGCAGACAAGGCTGTAGTAAACTTAAAATGTTGAACTGAAAACAAATATATTTCTGTCACATGACATTATCAACTGAGTCTGCAGGGATTCTTAACCATGGAGGGCTATGTGTAACACAGCCACCCCTACCTCAGCATCCTGAAGTATTAATGAACTGATCTGATTGAGGACAAGTGTTGGCAGCTCTCCTTGCACACTGCTGTCTTCGTGATAAGGAGTTATTCTACTTAACTAGGGTTCTTTCTACGAGCTTGGTGCATCCAAAGGTAACTCTAAAATCTGTTGATCTTGAAACAAACACAAATTTGTTTAACTTTTTTTTTTTTTTTTTTTTTTTAATTACACAGGTAGGATGAACTGTTTAAACAGAGATGGAGATGAACAGCCATGGAGGAAGCGCTGCAATTTGAGCTGGCATTGGTTTAATTTCCAGAGTTGTTAGGTTATGTAATAAACTATCATACTACCAGAGAATAAAAGTTAGCATGATACACAAAAAGAAATGTTAGTATTACCGTCTGTCAGTCTTTTTTTTAACGGATATGGAGCGATATTATACAACTGCATCAATATTAAATAGTCCTCTATATAAGCATGGTGCATAAAATGTTAACCCTGATATTTGTTGATGGGGGGGGGGGGGTCAGGAAAACTTTTGAGTTTTTATTGTGTGAGGTGGAGGTGGTTGGTACTAACCAACAGAGTCAGATGGGCTGCCCCGCCATACAGGAAGCGCAGGGATTTTATATTCTAATTAACTGGTTGATAACCGGTACATGTTAGCTTTAGCTCACGTTAGCTCACATTAGTTTAATGATTTAGAGTAAGCTGGATAGTAGAGCGTAATTCTAACTACATCAACTACACGGCCCATATGAATTGCCAGATGATATTGGATGTGGCTAATATTCGGGAAATATCACTTTAACATAGTCAGTTACTACTTAATACTACAACTAACGAAGGCAAGTTGAGTGCAAACTTGCGACAACTAGCTAGTGAGCGAGGCAAGCTAACATTGTCAACTTGCTTGCGTTAATTCACTTCGCCGCAGTTTATCGAATAAATTTACAGTATAATTCGACTTAAATACACTTCGTAGCACTTTTAACTCAAGGTATGATATAACGATGCACGTCTGGAGATCCAGCCAGGCTGTATTCTGAAAACCCTGGGAGCTTAACACTTGTCTTTGAAAAAGTTGGTCAAAGCTAGTATAGCGTACCTCACGATAGCCAGCCCTTCCCTCTTTTGTTCTTCGGTGAAAAACTCAACTGCTTAGCGTCGAAATATACCATCCGATTATTTAATTGTTATCACTATGTCTAAATTGACAGACATTCCTGTTAGCTCTCAATCAGTGCTAACATAGCCAACTAGCTTGCTATGCTAGGTAGCTATTCTTCAGCTAGCAGCCAAGACGGGTGCTCGGTGGAGACATCACCACTGAAAACTGGATTACAGGACACACTGGAAAAACATAACAACTCGGCTGTCTTGAAAGCAGATATTAACTTACCTTTGTCTTTTGCGTTCTGTTGGGTTTAAATGGTAGTCCAAAGTTATAAAACCATTAATGAGTTTCGGCAAATCCACTGAAAAATCAAGATAGTATACTTATTTCGGCGTTCAAGGAGCTTGTTGCGCCTCCGCCTAGCTATGTGTTGCTAATGCTAAGCAAGCTCAAGCCAGCAGGCTACACGTATCTCCTCCTCCAGAACATGGCGGGCAGAGAGGGAGGGGGGAAGCTGGAAAGGGTGTGACCAGGGCGGCTTGACTTACCAGGGGCACTGAAACCCCCTCTAATTCTGCTGAAAAATCATGGAGTTCCATCAGGACACTCAGCAAGTCCTGCCTGCATCATGAGCAGAGCTGGGCTGCCTTGTGCCAGAGTGGTAGATGTAACCATGAACATAATTGATTATATAGGCTGTTTCTTATTTATACTACAGGAATTACATGTAACATGATGGGCCTTGTTCAAAACTTCTGTTGCATTTCTGGTTAAAAATATCTTCTTTAAGGTGCCATCTCCTCAAGATTCTACTGAGAAACATACTTTCTCTCCTCAATGTATTACCTGTTAAGTGATCTCTTTCAAAACAACCTGGTAAATCAGGTTCTGCCCAGGAAACTGCTTGCTTCTTTCTCTTTCCAGGGCGGGTTGTATCAGCAACAGGGAAAAGAACATGCAGGCCTATTACACAAGACGTACATGATGATTTGTCAATAGCAAGCAAAACTGGTGTACGTTACAGGTGCGTCAGTACAAGCCTGGCAAACATTGCAGGACAACATTCCATCTCTCAGATGTTTCCGCTGCCTCTGCATCTTTCACCATCAGCAGACTTTTAAGTGAAGGGAGGGACATGCTCATCACATGTTTCAGATACACATGATTAACACAGCGTTTATTCAAATCTAGCTTCTATGAATAGACATGGAAGGTTCCCTGAATTGTGTATGCTGAGCTATGAATAGACATTTTCACGCGCAGATATTGTAGCCGGAAAGTGTGACGCTTAAAAATAGATGTCACGGTTTTACATCTCTGCCAGCTCAAATAGAAAAGTTGCCAAAACCTGAACTACACGGCCAATGTAGCGTAAGCTGCTTATTTGGCTTACGATTACTAGTTCTTGGCCGAAAGAATCATTTTATTTTGGTCTTTTTTCATTCTGATTCCTCTCTGTTTTTTTGTTTTTTTCTTCAGTCTCTCTGGGCTCCCTTACTTGATGCTATGTTAGGAGCACAGGCTAAGCCAAAGAGCCTAAGCAAAGCTGCTTTAGGAGTGTGCTGGTGTGGAAGAGCGTGACAAATAGACTGATAGACTTGGAGGTCCTTTTAACATCAGCCTCCTATTTTTTGCCCATTTAGCTTGTGTGTGTGTGCTTAAAGCAAAATAGACCCTGTGTTTAATATCAATGTATAAGGACAAATACATTGATACATTTCACTTTTTTGTCTTCAAGACTGTTTTTTTTTGTTTTTTGTTTTTTTTGCAGTGTCCAAATTCAGGGACCTGGCAGTAACCACCCCGGGCCCCAATAGGAGACGGCCTTCTTGTAAATCTTGGAATTCAAGGGTTTTTGTTTTTGTTTTCACAATTAGGGGCCCCAGGATTTGGTGTTACAGCCCATGCCTGCTTTATATTTAATTCATCATTATATTTTCCTCCAAAAGACAGCTACTAGATTGCAAGGTAGTCAAACTAGGTCATCCTTTCCAAATGTCTTTTTTTTTTTTTTTTTTTTTTTAGCATTGCATTAGATCAGGAAGTTAGACCTAACTATGGTTCCTGGATGTGGGACATCATGATTGTATGTTCAGATATTTTATTATCTCGGAATCAGAGATGATGACTCATCCAAAAAAAACCAAACCTTCAGAACATCCAGGCCAAGCGCGACCAACAAAAAATAAAACACACTAAAACTGCAGATTTTTCAGCACCCATATGATCTGATACACAAGAGGATTATGTACTCAAAACATATGAAATATACTACTGTAGAATACTGCAAAACATTTTAAAAGTTTATTTAAAAAGGCATTCTCTGCAGCTTGTGATCAAAGATAAACGAGGCGGTGCAGCACGTTAGTCGTCTGACTCGCATTGTTTCACGTTAGGCTTCTTTCCAACCTGTTTTGTTTGCCTTTCTGCACTATCAAGCTCGGTCCAGCTTGCCACGCTATTCTGCTGAAGCTAAACTGTAAAGAAAAGGTGCATTGGATGAGGTGAATGTATAAAGTCAAACAGTGCACAATATTTACCTGCAGGTCTACTTTCAGCCAGTAGAGGTCAGTTGTGTTCTACTTTAGGTCACAAGACTCATGGGCTGAAGGTTTGGTTGGAATCAAAACTTCTTTCTAGAAAACTGCCCCGAGACATTTGTACCCTTTCATATATGATTACCAGGAGTGTCCCTTGATTTTTAAAGTCCTTTAAGCATGAAAGTCTGCCTGATTTCACACATCCAATTGTATTTCATTAAACCCTTAGCTTCCCCTTGGCCCTCAGGTGAAGTGCACATCTCTCAGATAGTTACCCTAGCACTGTAACTACGAACAACATTTTTGTTTCAAGGTCCTAATTGATACCATCAGTGGAATTGAACTTGTAGCCAAGCCACCTCAGACTTTCATATATTCAAAAAGAAACGTATAGTGGTGTTCAGTTTTTGTAAGAGATGTGCCATATTCATATCCATAACACATAAACTGACCCACTTTGTGTAAAAATACAGTGAAATCAGTGACAAAAGCAGCGAGACGTGCGAGTCGCAATCATTTGAATATATGTTTCGCTGTTCACATAAGGAAGCTTGCAGATTTGCAAGACATCGCTGCGTGGATGTCTAGTGCATGGATGTCTAGTGCACGGATGTCTAGTGCACTAGAGTGAACAAAGTTATGTGATGGGAAACGGGGGGAGCTGGCGGGATTTTGTCTTGTGCCTTCAGGGGAACACGAGGTTTTCAAGAGCATGAAACAGGATCATGTGTAATACCTGCCACTCTTGTCAGCGTATTAGCTAAATCAACGTGCAAAATGGAATTATACCTGCTAGAGGCTGGTGTACCTGGAAAAGGTGAACAAGACAGACGATGTGTTCAAAGGCTTTTAGACATTTGACATTTCAGCACGCATATTTGAATTGACTCGGCTTCTTTTGGTATGAGAAATCACCTGTGACAAGCCTTTGGTATTTCCTGTTTGCAACTTGTATAACTAACGGACTAAATTACACGTTGAAAGGCCAGGAACATTTAAGAAAGGGGTCAAATACAGATCTTAAAGGGCCACAAAGAATTTTTTTCAATGAGTCAAAGGTCCATTTATTATTGATTATTGAGGTCGGTTCAGGCCACATGTATTAATACTGTAATATTCAAAACAAAGTGCCCTTTTCATTCAAAACAACAACAAAAATAAAATGTCATTTCCCTTTTGACATCAATGAAAATAAATAGTTGAATAAAACCAAACATGACCCCTGTCATGAATCCAAAACAAATATGTCAGGAGGGGGGTTAAGAACACTTTTCTTTGTAAATATAAACACAAAGAACCACAAGGAAGACAGAAAAATGTATTTCTGTATTTCTGATGGTGAATCGAGCATCTCAGGAATTCCAAACGAACACCAAATGTCCCTTTCATATTAACAAACTGATTAAAATAAAAATAAAAACGCTCCAAAAATGAAAGTGAAAGTTTGTTTCACTGGTTTAGGGGACCTCTTAATTTCCTTACGCTGTCATTTGCGTAGACCTGCAATGGCAAATGGTTTCACTCATATTATATTATATTATAAATGTATGTTTCTTCTGTTTTTCTTTCTTTCCAAGCGTCACAAACTATTAAATGTCCCTGAAAGATCGTGTTTATGTATCTGATGGTGTGTGAAGTTATGTAAACCTTCTTGCTGGTCATCTTTTGGGGTACTGCACTCGCTGCTTGTCTGGTTATATTCATTCTGAACGTTCAACGCCCAATTAATGTTTCGTATAAGTTATGGAACTGTTCTAAGCTGCGTCTGACCCTCAAGAAGATTTCAAGACATTGTAGGTACCCTTCGGGTTTAAAATCCCCTTGATCACTTTTTAGGACTTTGTGCATCACGAATGCCTGCTGTCACCTGGCCCAGCTGAACTTCCTGGACGACCTATCCTCTCTACACACGATTGTGGACAGCAGTGGTGAGGACTGTGGGGATCTGATGAGCTTTGCAGAACCCTTGGAAGGGAATGTTGTGTGTCTGGGTGGTGACCCCATCAGACCTCTCCTGTGGTGGCGACAGGCGGTCGTACCAGTGTCATCACTCAGCCAGAGGATGGAGACGAACAAGTTGGACCAACAACATAAGAACCGACTGAAGTCAGATGGAGTTCTCAACTATATGCTGAGGACCAGGAAGAGAAACGCAAAGATGGCGGGCACACAAGGTCAAGATTCTCCCAGCACACCTGGTCTTGTCTCCAGCTGGGCCTCTCTGCCCCCTCAGGAAGGGGACCAGACTCATAACAGTGACCATAATGAATGGGATGGTGGAGTGTGAGGTAGCAGTTGGACCAAATAAGGGTGGGTCAAAGACATGGGGCCAAGGATCCCTCAGAATCAAAAGAATTCCATGTCACGGTGGAAGTTCTCCTGAAGGCTGACCCGTACTGTGCAGGTGAGTCATAACCCTACTCGTGTTGTCCAGTTTCCCAGTGCGATGGATTTTGATTGACATCCACCTAAACCCTGGATCTGTGCAGAAGAGGAGAACAACAAGCGTGTTCTCCCATGGCTAACTGTTCACCGCATCTAGCAGAGGGAAATGAGCAACCACTGTGAGGGACAAGGAGGATGTTCTCAAATACAACATTGTCAACACTGACCCCCCCCACACCAAACACTCTCACACACACACACACACACACACACACACACACACACACACTTATCCTCACATTGATTATCTCAAACATAGAGAACTGTGTTATGAGTACTTAGCTATGTTACCTCAATAACTGTGTGCTCGACAGAGCCGGCCCAAGCCTTTAGGGGGCTCTCAGCAAGTAAGAGCACAGACGGATCGGATTATGAACTATTTTCATTCATTCATAAATTATGTTATCACTTCTTTAAGATATTTAATATATTAAAAAAAAACATACAACAACAACAAAAAAGCAAACAAAAAAACAACAACACTCAACTGGGCCACCAGGGGGCCCCAAGCAGCAGTTACTGTAAGTTCACTTATGCCTTGAGCTCAAATCAGTCAGGGTTATAAATTTCATTTTCTCAGAAACAGAAAAGGTGAGTTTAACCAGAACTGTATTAGTGTTGAAGCGGATGTTCAATCGATGTCTTCAGATAGATGGAGAAAAAGAAATGATGGTTTCCAGGAAAATTATGCTAATTTACATTTGACACACGTTTCAAATACAAACAGGCAGTCTGATTTATTTTAAACTGATTCATTTGAACTTGCAGTTATCTGATATTCTTGGCTTTGGTTTGTTAAGTCTTAATCAAACAGATTTGCTCTTTTATTCCTTACAAATGATGAATGTCACCCAACTAAGGCAAAAGCTAAATAAAACACAAATGAGGCTCATTTGCTCAGTGAGAGAAAATGAGGAGAAGCGGGCGAGTTTAAAATCCAAACTCCTTTCAAAAGTAGTGAGCGAACAGGAAGGAGGTCGGCAGATTAAAAAAATGGGAAAAAGTTTCATGGGTGCAGTCTGACATAAGGAGAAGGAGCAGTAAGTGCTGAGAAAATGGGCTTGAGACTAAACAGTGGGAGACAGACAGTGTTTTCACATTGTCTTTGAAGGGAAGTTGAAAGACAAAACCCACCTGCTTTTCCATTGTTGCCCACTTGCTTCCGTTAGAACACACACACGCATACGCACACGCACACGCACACGCACACGCACGCATGTTCATGTTCAAGAACTATTTCATGTCCTCTGCATCAGTGCTCCTGACAGAAGAAAATGTTAACGCCATTCAAGCAGAATGACACTTGCATACTAGGTGTGTATTTGGGACTTGTGTGTGTGTGTGTGTGTGTGTGTGTGTGTGTGTGTGTTGTCAATAGAGGGTTAGTAAAAAAAAAAAAAAATCTAAAATGTGAGCACGTAATGAAGGCATCGCCGGGCTGTTCAAAAAACCTGCCATCACAGTCTTCGCTGGAAAAACAAATCAGGAAGTGATCGAGCTGCCTCACAGGGGTGTGAACAGTGGCATGGCTGAGCAAACAGAACAGAAAATCAACAGAATATGGGGGGAACGAGGGGGCTGTAAAGTGCAGTACACATCATAACAGGAACTAATTAACTCAAGTAGAAGTGGGTTTCACACACTTGCAGCTGATGTCCATCACTTGATGTTTTATTACTCTGCATATGCTTTAGTAGTCATCATTGAATTACTGAAATATATCATTACATGGTTCCTCATTTTGACGTCCTTGTTGTATGCATCAAGAGCGTCACACAAGAGGGGGCAATGTCATTCTCATGAAGTCAAAGACCAGCTTGAGCTGTGGAACTTGACCCGGAAGACAACTTCCTCTCCGCTCCTTCCTTTTCTATTCTTCCATCACCATCCAGCTGTCCTCTCCTCCCTCTGTGACCTCTCCATTCTCATGGCTGAGTCAGGTGATCAGCTGCCTGGGGGATTTCCTGGACAGGTCATACTACTGAAACCAACCACTTCTCTGCTTGTTCTGCTTTGCCTAGTTCTGTTCTAGTAAAGACACACACACGAACACGCGCACAGATGTTGTGTTTCCTTTGAGTTCTGGTGGTTATTTTATTTTTGCAAATAATCCAGTTGGTTGCTTGTTGTATTCAGTGTCAAAAAATTCAGAAGAGTTTCCAGACACCCTCTGCTGCCCATGCACACAGAGACCCAGTCACACACTGGTCCATGGGGGCGCCCTTGGAAAATGATACATTTTTCATTTATGAACGTAATTCCATGTCATCTAGAGCTGACAGAACAAGCAAGCGATCATTACCAGTGGAAGAACCAAAACTAAGACTGACACTAAGATGAAGAGTTTGATCTATACTGGGAGCGTAGGTGACATCTTGGCTGAAAATGAGATTTCCGTTTCGTGTTAAATGATCTTGATGACTTGATGGCTCTATTAAATACAAAAGGACCTACTTAATCCTTTGGCTTAAGTGTAATAGTTTCTAGATTGTTTTTTTTTTTAAAGAAATGATCTTTTGAAATATGAACACCATGAATCCTAACCACTATAAAAGCTGAGATTGCTTCAATATGTTGTTTTGAATTAAATCGATCACCAAGCGCACAGTCGGTCAACAAACTGTGACGTAAATGGTGAAACATCGACTCCTTGACTGATGCACACCTGAGCCGGAGTGTTCAGCCCCTGAGAGGCTGGGTGTGCGATGGAGGGAGGGAGAGGACGCCATAGAACGCCATTACCAATGTGTTTTTGTTGTTGTTGTTGATTCCCTGTGATTGGCACATTGGAGCGCTGGTCTGGGACCAGATAATTCTCTTCCTCAAAGTCATATCACCTCTGCCTTGGGTTGAAAATCTGATTGTAGATCAGTTTTCTGTACTTCAGGTACTACAGAATGAAAAATGTATGTACTAGGTGGTAACAGAGAGTGGTAATATACGTAGGGGACAATGCAGTAGTGGCTGGACATGTGGAGACGCATCCCCACAGTCCCTTGCCAATCTTTTCTTCTTTATTGAAATTTAGACTTTGACTGCTTTTTACCAATCCACTACCAATCCTTTGTTGTTGTTGTTGTTTAAAGTCGTGAGCAGTCTAAAATGTTCGATGGTTCATTTGGGTTTAATTCGTATGGCTAAACTGAGTTGTTGGAAGGGTTATGGACAGTTCGTCGTCACTCATGTTTTATCAACATACCGTGAAGTCCATTTTGAAGTACTCCTTTGAGAGGGTTGAAGGAAATGGACAGAATTCAGAGAAAAAGTCTCTCTCTTTAGGTAGTTTATGCCTTTTTACCAGAAGAGTAAATGTGAAATCAAACGGACATTCCCAAACTACGTCTTCATCTCCAGACGGCTCGCATCAGGGCTGATACCACTGGCACAGAAATACAGAAACAACCTGCCCAAATGAACATAATCCACCAATATGACCTCTTATTTTTCCCCGACTGTCGGATACAGGCAGACATAAAGTTGCCATCTTCTGACAGCCCATGTAGCCTTGTGTATTTTCTCTAAACCAGCAGTGTGCGTGTTTGGCTCGGTAGTGTCATTAAGTCAAATTAGGGGTTTCTGCACACTGTTGAAGGATTTGACCAAACAACTTCACTTTCGAGGTGATATTTTGCTAATATTTGCCTTTTTCCTCCAGTTAGACAAATATCGTCTGCGGTGTCTTGCGGCAAGGCCCCTATCACGTGTCGAGTGAAGACGAACTAAGATGCATTTTCACACCCACAGTATGTCAGCGTGATTTGCTCTGATCTTGAGTATGCCCACTTCAATACTGAAATGAAGAGCACTTCCTTAGCAACTCCAGGGCACTTCATGCAACAGTGGATTCATCTCAGCCGATGACGCAAGTTAGCATCAATGATCTGTCCATTCTACTGTACGCGCTGCAGCTGAGAGGCTCACATCCTCCTCACATACTGATAATATGACTGACAAACACAAGGCTGCTTTTATGCTCTAGTCGTTCTTTTATGTCGTCTTGGAGAAAGTGCGCTTTTATTACTGCAGGCACGAGCTGTTGGTTGGTTTTTTTGTAGGTGTTTATCTGACTGTCAGGATAGACAGGTGCAGAATAGGCCAAGAAAAAAAAAAACAGTATATTTTGGGGCAGATCTTTCTAACTTAGCTGGAAAATGCTGTTTTTGTTTTGTTTGTCTTTTTTTACATAGTCTTTGGCTGAGTTAGCTCTCGCGTCCGTACGCACCCCGTGACCGATGCGACCCTCGGTCCTCTGCAAACGTATCCAAAAACTTCTGCGTATTTGCCAGTTTGAAAAGGAAGAAGTGAAATCTTCCATAATCTACATACTGAAACTGGAACTGAAATATCAAATCTCATCTCACATTTCTGTGCCGATAAAGAAGCTTAACTCTGTCATTTGTAGTGGATTTACTTTTTACACCTCCCTTCTACCTGAACTTTCATCTTCAAAGGTGAGGAGCAGGGAAAAGCTCACTTTTCACTTCATGTGTGAAAATCTTTGGGGGATCTGTGAGCGCAAGTGAAAAGACGAAACACTAACACACACACATAAAGCATACACATAACTGATTGAAGAAAAACACTTGCACACACAAGCCACACCGATTGTGTGACAAATATATACACAGGAAGTGCCTCCCACTCACTCGCCTCTCTCTCTCTCTCTCTCTCTCTCTCTCCCTTGCTCTGAATGTTACTCATGGCAATGTGTTGCTGAGCAGCAGCCAGTCGGGTTTTTCCTCTCACCGAGCTCACTCTCTTTCATCCTCTGCTCTGACTCTCTCGTCGACTCTCAAGCTCAGCAGATCCGCTCTCTTTCCTCTTCTCTTTTACTTCAGTGCATTTCCACCATCATCAGTTATTCATTTTTCCTCCCCCCCGCCCCCAAAACCCCACTCTGCTTGGGGTATAAGTGGGGTCCCAAAGTGTGTGGGTGAAAGTGTGTGTGTGTGAGAGAGTGTGTGTGCTGGGGGGGGGGGTTTCATCATGGAGGCAGTGGCACTGTATACGTTTCGTGCCACGGAGGGCGATGAACTCAGTTTCAACAAAGGAGATTTACTAAAGGTAAGATGGCAAATTATTCCACTTTTTGCGTCTTTGTATTGCTGCTTTTAGTTGATAATTTCTTCCAGTTCACACTTTAGTAAAAGTTACAAGTGTTAACCAAAACCTGGTTTCTAAAATGAAGAGGAAATCCTTCAAATCGTTCATTCTGGTCTTACATTCCCATACCATTAAAGTATGTCGTTTGTAATCTTGGGATAACAGGACATCAGCAGTAAACTTCAGAATTAAAGAGCGCCAGCTGTTCAGGCTCAGGCAAACACACAGTGATCAATCTTTCCTCTGGACTTAAACGCCTCAGGGAACCAGAGAGCAAAGCTGCTGCTGCTACTGCTGCTGCTACTGCTGCTGCTGCTGCTGCTGCTGCCGGGGAAGTTTTATGTCAGGGGCAACATTCACTTAATCTCGACAGGGAAAAAGCCACAGATTTGCTCGCACACTGTGACGCTGCCTGATTTGGTCCACTTGCACATCCTGTTTAAAATGAATACGCTCCAATATACGTTATTTACCCTTTCCACTTTAACCGATTTTCCCCTTTTCTATTGATTGCTTTCAAAAACAAAGGAACAATTGTAAAAAGTTCCCAAAAATGACAAGAAAATTGGTGAAAATTAAGAAATGAGCATTTAAAAAGTCTTTCACAAACACTGAAGGGAGCATGGCGACTTTTGGAGAGACACAATTAACTACATTTTCTGAGCACGCAGTGTCAAGCAATGGTAACACTATGGGAAGCAGGCTAACACTTCCCATCTGTTATCATTCGGTGCGCGAAGCTAAATAGCAGTCAGCAGGTCTCAGTGGATCTCAGCTTCCTCCTACACACACAGGAGAGGAGGGTGTCTATGTTCATGTCTGGCCTTGGCTCTGGGGAGAATTCTAAATAAGGGTACTTCCCAAAAAGCTGGTGGGATCCTTTAAATGAATGCGCAATCAAAAACTGTACCTTGCTGAGGACCCTTATTGACTCCTGCGACCTTACTTTGAAAACCCCTCCTAGCATGGTCTGGTGACTGGCAAAAATTTACAGTAGTTTATCGCCTGAGGAAAAAGGTGAGACATGATAAAGAAATGATCTCATCATTAAAAATAGCCCAAGATGTGGATTTGGTCAGGTCAAATACGGTACGAGTGTATAGAAGAGCGGACCTTTAATAAATTCCTCCCAGACCGACTCTGTTCCAATATCAGACGACACACGAAGAAAGCAGCTTTGCTTCTGGTTTATGCTGAGTCAATGTATGTCACAGCCAATATGAGGCGGGGTCTAATTGGCTGAATGAATCCCATTCTCAGTTTTCTGCAGCGTTTGTGGACCCAGACTCTAGTGAATCTGCAATCGTTTAACCATGACGATTAGAACCGCTGCAGCGTATCTACTGCAACTCTTAGGTCACCTAAATACTTCTGTGCATTTCCTGGCTGCCAGGGCGGCGGCGTGAAAGTTAACCAGTGTCTTTTGGGCATCGTGACACTTTAATTCAAAGTAAAATGGGACGCTTAAAAAGACTGTTTGGTTTGGTTTCTGCCTGCTGGGATAAACATCTCTGGTTCAGACTCAGGTCAAACAAGACTATAATGACCAACATGGGCTCATGTCTGAATTTCCTTCCCCAAATTGACTCTCAGACTGTGTGTGTATACTTGTCCACGTCCCTGTACTGTGTCTTAAAAGCACCTTTAAAAAAAAAAATAAAAAAAATCCAAGATCTGCAGATGAAATTAAGTAGTTTTTGTGTATTTGTGTGGCTCCACGTCCCGCTGTGCTGAAGCCATGTGGCAGCAGATCAGCTGGAGCTGAATGAAGCATACGCACATAAAGAAGTCCTTAAAATAGCCTGATAGATCGTTGAGTAAAGTCACTGCTCTGGTGTTGTGTTCAATGGCTGGAAGAAAGCGCGTTCAACACAAAGAGACACAAAAGTGTGTCACGGTTCTGTTGTTCACCAAACCTTAACATATTAATTTAGCAATTTGGGATTCAAATTTGTAGTAAATGTTGCAGAAAATCCCACCAAGTAGCCAGATAGTAGAATGAGACTCATACGAACAGCAATCAGCATTTATTTCCAGCGCTAAATAACTTGTAAACACCTTTGCTGCTGAAATAAATATACTTTTGCTTTCAATCCTACCTGACCTGATTTTCAACCTCATTAAGAGTCCTAGTCACATTTTTACAACTTTAAATTTTAAACATTTGCTTTATTTTCTCCATATGAGCAACAAAAAAGGGTTGCTAATATGAGCCTTAATCATCTTATTGTTATTAAATGTAATAGTCACATAATGCCAAGCATAAACATTCAGGTTTTCACGGACGAGTCCATTAGCTCCTGTCACAGTCTCAGCAGCTGTTATTATTATTCAAATTCAGATAACAAACCATAAACTTTAACATGGTGGGATGCTGGGATAATGATGTTTTCACTGGAGTTCAGGAAGTGAACCAGCAGAAGCGGCGTTTATTTCTAGAAGAGAGAGTAAAGCGTGGCTGCAGGTAGGAGCCACGGTGAGGGATTGGTTAATGGCTTCGACTGCTCTCAGACCAGCCGCGCGTCCTCCTTCGTACAAGGATCCTCCTACCATAGCTTTAGTCCACGACAGAGGCTTTCATATAAATCCATGAAACTTCTTATGTTTTCACTTGTTTATTTCTTTCTTTTTCGGTCCACTTGTCCACAGGATGACGTAACATCTACAACAAAACCTCGGTGAAGATTTCTGGTGCAGATCTTTTTTTTTTTTTTTAAAGTAGTTCAGAAAATTGTTTTATTTATTTCACTTTGGCATGGGCAGATAGAGCGTCCTTCAAGTCATAAAATAAAATACATGAGCGGAGTGCAGTGAGTGGACGAAGGGTCGGAGGGAAGTGCAACCTGATATTATTCGTTTTGTTTTGTTTTAGCAGAACACACATTTTTACTGCATTTGTAATAAAAAAGTTATTTCTTTACTTGGCACCAGAGGTGCTTATTATGTTGCTGTAGATCACCTGAAGACAATTTTGATGTAAATCCAATGGTGTTTGTAACATCAGGTTTACTCCCTGTAACTCCTAGGTGGCGCCATGAGTAAAAGTCAACTTGTAGACTGGGAAAACCTATGTTGAAATATATGTTCTTAAGAAGTTTCTGACAAGGCGACATTTCTAAACCAATTTCTTGTGTGCTGGAGGCAAGGTAGATGAGGGACAGGAAGATTTCTTTTTAAAAAGAACAAAAAAAGAGAGAAGAAAAATATAGACGCAGCGGGGAAGTTGTGTATGAAGTGAGAAAAAAACAAGTGAGATGATGTCAGTGTTTTCCCTTTTAGTGGTTTTATCAAGTCTTGATGTCAACCATTGAAGCAACACCTGATTGAAAGTGAAATAACTCATTTAACGATGATACTACAGCCAGTTAATCATTTTGTAGTTTGCGATACATTTATAAATGTATTCACAGTTCCATTAAAACAGTCGGTGCATGAAATGAACTTCCTCAAGGCAGAGAGGGACCGAGCAGGTTTTTGACAAATAGGGCGCATTGAACTTGAGCTTGTAGGAACTTCTTCTTCCTGGCAGGAGACATTTCAGTGTCATGGATAAAACATAGAGGCGTAATGATAAACACGACAAAATGAGGGGTGAAGCTCGGCCCTTCGGGGTGGATAGAGAATACAAATGGAATATTTATAAAATATATCACCGCTAACTGAGCAGCGCAAAGAAACGCGACATCTTAAAACGTCAAAAAGAGAAAGAACGTGACAGCTGGATTAGAATAGTGGATCAGGGCAAAGTACAGCCAAAGAAAAGGATGAAACTTGCGAGTAATAGAAAACTGGGTCATCTCAGTTGACAGCAGGTTCTTCACCTGTCCTCATCACTATGTTGTGACTCGACTGATTTACCAGCGCTGGACAAAGTCAAATAGAGCAAAACAAATACTTCTGCTTTGACAAGAATCAAGAATACACTCACACGGCTTTGTGGTAATACTGATTATTTGCAGCTACCCGTTAACTACACCGTTAGCGACCGTTAGCCCCAAGCGCAGACTGTTTTATGTCTCCATGCCACTGATAGCTGAGGGTGTTATTTCTAGGGTTTTTCCTCAAATTTAGCACAAACATCCACTGGGATTTGAGGATAAACTGAAGAGATTTAGTTGATCGCAGTTCAGGGTAACTATGACCTCACATGTGATCCTTATCCAGCTAATATGATATTTCAGGATCTCTCCAGAATATCAGGAAATTGCGTTAATTCGGATTATGGATTTAAATTTAATCAGAGTTGGCATAAATGTCCACTGGGACTTGAGGATGAACTGAAAAATGTTGGTGGCTGAAGGTGAAGCACGATATACTTTTGCCATTCTTGATTCTTAAGGATGAAATAAAAGGATTTATTTTGGTGGGGGTAAAAGGTCAAAGTCACTGCCACAGGATTTGTAGATGGCATCTCAGGAAAACCTTACAGTATTTCTTTAAATTTGGCACAAACATTCAGTTGGGCCCGAGGGTAAGTGAGCTGATTTTAGCTGTGAAAGGTAAAAGTCTCTAAAATTCAATTTCTAGATTAATGACTGCTGTCAAATGCTTCCATGACACTGTTCAGTTTTGTGTACTTTGCCTTAATTAGAATGCTTATATGCTGTGTTACCGCAGCTCAGTTCAGACCATTTCATTAGTCCAGCCATGTATGCTCATTTTTGCAGTATCTTGTGTGCTTCCGAATTTGTTTCGCCTCAGGTCACACAAAGATGAGGACAAGACACAAGATAATAGAAGAAGAGAGGAAAGGCGAGAGGATTGATATACAGCAGGAGAGAGAAATGAGTGACCTTTCACCTGATAGTAATAGCCTGAGTCGACATCATAATGAGCAATATTTCATCTCCTTGTGTGTGTGTGTGTCTCGTAGATCACCAATATGGAGGATGATCCTAACTGGTACACAGCTGAGCTCCACAACAGAAAAGGCTTTGTTCCAAAAAACTACATCAACCTGAGGCCACATGCGTAAGTACACACACACACACACACACACACCTTCAATGCATCAGTAGATTAATCTATTTCACACATCCAGTGCTGGTCTATCTAAACAGCTCATCAGTGAGTGTGTGCAGCTCCGGGCGTCTTCTGCTCTGGTTTGGACATCTGCACTCCAGCACACGGCGGCCTGACCAAACTCGTACGCTGGCTTGCGTAACCACACACGCTACAGCCATGTGTGCGCGTGTGAGTGTGTTTACAGTGTAACTGCTGGTACATGCTGTATCTCCATCAGATGGTCATACACCAGCTGGGCTCTACTTCTGCAGCAACACACGCACATGCGCGCGCGCACACACACACACACACACACACACACTGCTGATGACGCGGCTGTGGGAGCAGCTCGTTAATGAACACGGCTTAGAGAGATGTGTTGGGATGTTTGTTCTCCCTTCGTGGGCCGTTTCAGAACTGATCTGTGAGATTTAAAAAAACAAAACAAAAAAACGACCCGGCAACCTTGAACGGGGAAAAAGAAGAAGTCCATGAAAGCACCATGAGCGCACGCTTCGCACCAAAACTCTACTGAGCTAAACTAATGAGCAAATACTGAGGTGAATAATGACTTCTGTTACACCTGCTCCACAGCTGTCAGCTTAAATCAAACATTTTGGGAGTTGTTTGTGCGCACATTTAGCAGCAGAGTTTAAATATAACTTCAAAAAAATGTGCTAATTTCCATATTTTAGCTTCCTCTCAACCTCTCTTTTTTTATTTCCATCAGCAGTGATTTGTGCTGTTTGAGACACGTCCTGCTTTTCCCTTTGAATTCTCGTCATCGTTACCACTACAAAAGTCAAGAAAGATTTTTTTTATATTAAAAATCTCTCTCGCGTTCAAGTTACACCTCGCATTCCAATCTTGATACGAGTGTAACTGATTACATTTACACCTGGCGTGTGTCTCCAGTGGTCACACCGAGATGCAATTGTTCTCCCAGCTAGCATGGAACCAGCAAGTTATTATTTCCTGTTTGCATATTTTTATTACTGATCCAGAGCGCTGAAAGATGGGGAATTTCTCCTCGCGAATCCATCAAGCATCTCTGATTTCAGTGACCTCAAAGAATACATTTTATTCTCAAATTTGCATAACATTAAGAGTGTTAATCATATCAAATAATGTTATTTTGATGCTGAGTCTTCGATGAATACACCTTTTATAATCCGTTGCCGACGTCACCGTTTTTGTGGTGTTTTCAGCAAGAGCAACAAAATAACTGATCACATTAGATGATTTGATTAGACAAAAATAAAAATAAAATTCGCCTGGTAAAAGGAGAGCTGCAAGGAAGAGCTTTCGCTGCTTGTCTGCAGGAAATTAAAAGAAGAAGAGGAACCCACTGAACAAACTCAGCAGTTTTGTAAAACAATGATGGACGCAGACAAAAGGCCTGAGATGCTCTGTAGGTCATAGTTGGCTCTTTTTTTTTTTCTTGTTTTGGCTGCAATTGTCGATGAATAGTTTTTGGCAAATAATCAAGATATCCACCTCTGAGTTTGATCTCTTTTAGTCACACATTTATTAAATTCGGAAATATTTGAAACGTTTGATAGAAGACATTTTTAAAATCAAAACCTCATTAAATAGATTGCGCTTTTGTAACTGCGGCCCTGGTTTTTCGAGAATTTTATTCCACTTTTTGGAATAACGTCCTGGGAAACAAATTAAAAGCTTCCTGCCAAAAAAAAAAAAAAACACAACCTAAACATCAGAGTATTTTCAGGACAGAGGAGTTTCGATTTTAAAAATCTTCGGACTCCATCACAACCTCTTCACCAGGGTCATGATGGCCGTGGTCACCCTGCTTATCCTCTGTTTTGAATCTTGAATGGTTTTTATTAGCATTTAATGTTTCTTTGACATTACAGCCAGTTCTGGCCACCTTCATCTATTTTTCTTTATCGGTGTTTCATCTTGGTTGCATCACAACATCACAAGGCACTTAGCCCCTACCTAGCACTTGTTTTCAGTGAGATCACCCCGAGAGGTCATTCGGCTGATCGGCTAACAATCTTCCGTGTTAACGGCGGGTTTAAATGGAACCGAAGGTAATTCTCTCCTTCTCTCTCGTCTCCAGCTGGTTTGCCGGTCGTATATCTCGCGGTGTGGCAGAAAGCCGACTCAGACACAGGGAGTGTGGAGCGTTTTTGGTCCGGGAGAGTGAAAGTGCTCCTGGAGAGTTTTCCATGTCTGTCAGGTAGGAGAACACCATTTACACATACACACACACACACACATCCTACATGGTCTTCTGTATTAATAAGCTGTTGTCGGTCCATATTTTGACACACCTGCACTCCTACTTCTCCACAAGGCCAATTAAAGTTTTATGCCATCTCATCTAAGGCAACCTAGAAGTCCGTCATAAGAGATGCGCACACGCACACATCCCTATCTTTGTTCATTCATACATTTTGAATGCACGCTTGCGTGCGGGTGTTCAGTGGCAATTGTGTGATGTGGCATAGGATCAGAGCAGCAGGCAGAGGAGGCATGTAAGAGGATAAGGTGCAGGGCGGAGGGTAAGAAGGAGGATCTGCTACCCCTCTGGCCTGATGTGAGCTAATCCCGTCTGGCACGTCAGGGCATCTGGAGCTTGGTTGTCTTGTTGGGGGGGTGACAGTCACGGATGGACCCCTGGCTTGAAGCTGGGATCCTGAAGGCTGTGGATGTTATGGGTGTGTGGACCGTCCAAGGTCTTGATTTTGGTGTTAAAAAAAAAAATGAACTGATGGGTTGGCTTCTAACTTGGTTGCTGTGGGACAAACTGCCTCAAGTCTGTTGTCAAGAGTCCAGTCTGAGGGTTGTTGTGTTTTGCTGTCCTCCTGTCACTGTCCCTGTAGATTTGGGGCTTTTTTTGAAATATTAACTGAGACATTTGCTGTAATGAAAGTAAAATGAAATAACTTTTTACACCGAGAGTGACTTCTTCCAACAAGAAGGATAAGTCGACAGCCAATGTTCTTCCAGCCACCGTAAATGAGTCCTTACCATCTCCGCGGGCTTCCATATGACTTTAATTCAACCAGTTCCCGAACATTTCATTTCTGGACCCTCAAAATAAAGAGACATGTGACCCCCGCTATATGTCAGTTAATAACTTAATTAAATCTATAAATGAGCTAATGGCATTTTCCTGCCAATCGTCTTGAGCGCTCCTCGGGATCTACAGATTGATCCAGGTCGCCTCATGAAGATCGTCACTTGTTCCTTGTAATGTTGCCTGTCTCTGCACCAAATTTCATCCACAACAGACACACGCCAGCAATCACATGACCTCCTTGGTGGAGGTAAATATGGGTGTGTGTATAAATAAGTATGGAGGGTAGAGAAGAGAGGCACTGGGATGCTGGTTCCTGTTTTATTTGGACTGTTTGTTGATGTCTTTCTGCCTGTTACTGCTGGATATTGGAACAGCCAAAAACTGGGTCAGGTGTGTGTGTGTGTGTGTGTGTGTGTGTGTGTGTGTGTGTGTGTGTGTGTGTGTGTGTGTGTGTGTGTGGTCCTTGTGTACCGCTGACAGCTCTCCTGTCAGAGAAGACATGTTGGCAGCAGTAACTGTGAAGACTTCACTCTCGGCTAAGCTCGGTCTAGCTTTAATGTCAGTCTGTGAAAAAGGGATTCACTTCCACGTGATCCATGACTGGAGACAAGAACTGGTGGAGCGGTGCAACACTGAGCCTGTTGTGAGGTTAAAATGATCATTTCACTTTTTTAACCTGCCTTTGTGAACAAAATATATTGATTCCCTCTTTTAAATTTAACCTTCAAACCGACGACATTTAGTCAAGACAAAAGATGAGACAGAAATCATTGCTTCAATTCAAGAACTTCGATGAGAAAATCTAACTGTTGTTTTTGACACCAGTTAGAGGAGGGATCTCATTGACACTTCATGGATAATCAGTTGTAAAAACATTTGTAATCTGGATTAGAAATTTATTGTCCAAGGACATAAATAGAGGCGGGCATTTTTAAAAGTCTGTGCTCAGAATACTCCGAGAAGGTGGTTATGAAAGAATATGAGACTGGGGACAAGCTTCAGACCACGCCAGCGAAACCTTCCCAATGGGTTATTTAGTAGCTTATTTTTGGAAAGTGGAGCAAAAGGATGCCAACCTGGACTGATAAAGAGAGAGAGTGAGAGAGAGAGAGAGCAAGAATCCATTAATCCATTTGATTTTCACTCAGCACCCTGAAACTCCTGAGATTTCCAGGCTACAATAAAATAAAATGAAATAAAGTAAAACAACTTAAAAGGATTAATGAGTGAGCGTAAATGTAGCTCAGGCCCAGGAGAATCATTTTTCACAAGGAATAACATATTGCAGCTGTCTTTTCCTACTGATCACCAACACAGGGGGCGCCGCACTTGAAGACGTCAACATTTCCGAAATCATTAAGAACAATGAGAATCAACCGATGCAGCGGCAGAGCAACGATCAAACCTCGTGGACGAACCTCAAGCATTTTGACCACAGCGTGGTTCAAGTCATCACGTGTGACTCAGAGACGGATAAACCTAAAAGAAAGAAATCATAGAGTATCAACTCTTCCCATCTCTCCAGCCCCTAGTTTTAGTACCACCAAAAAGAAGGGAGATGAAAAAGAGACTTGCCAAAAGTAAAGTTAACTTTATTAAATGATCGAATGAGGAGTGAAAGTCTGTATTAGTTGTGTGTGTGTGTGTGTGTGTGTGTGTGTGTGTGTGTGTGTGTGTGTGTGTGTGTGTGAGCGCGCGTGCATGTGCACGGACATGTGGAGTAATGAGTCGTGTGTGTTTTTGGAGAGATTTCGAAAAGAAAAGACATTAAAAATAAAGGGTGACATGGTTGATTGCACGCACACACACACACACACACACACACACAGGGGATGTCACAGTTTTGAAAAAAAGAGCGTTTTCATCAACTGAAAGTCTCACCTCCTTCTGTGCCATCATCAGGTAACGACAATCCTACAAGCTGCAAAATTTACGACCCCTGATTAAAACGCAGCAAATTTACAAGCGTCTATCAAAAAAAGTGCATTCAATCACATATTTGCAGAACTGTAAAGAGCTTAAATTTATTTCTTCAAAAACTGCCAGGAAACCCTGTACATACCAATAATTTCCTGTTTGAAACAGAGGTGAGGTTTTTATTTCTTTTCCTTCCCCGGTGATCTGCCCACACACACACACACACACACACACACACAGTTACAGTGAAATAATAACACACAGTCGATTTCCCCGTTGTCTTTCTCTTGAATTACGTGAAGGTCACGTAGAACAAAAGACATTAACGGTTTGATCTGATCTGTGGGCTCATCGCTGTCGAGCTCCGTCGCTCCCACAGATTTCTATATTTAACACTAAAACAATGGCAGTTAATTAGTATCGTGTTTCCTTTATCGTTTGTCAAAAACAAAAAACACAACGTCAGTGGTTTCCTTATGTCCAGTTTGACACAAGTAACCTCTCAGATGCTCTTCTGTCCTGCGAGCTCCGAAATTTGGCAGCATCCTAAACAACAGATGATATTTTGACAAAGTCCTGATGTTTTCTGCTTCCTTTCCGGCATTGGACGCCATTAATTTTGAACTCTGCCTGACATGTGATTCATACTCCCACAGACCTTTCACCCACCAGTTACCATTAGCCTCTTATCGGGGTCATTACTCCGAAGAGGAGCCATTCCAGGGAACTGACCCCGTAGCTCGGCTTATTTTACAGTGCGTAATCTCGTCTGAGCTTGAAGTAACACGCGGTGAACTCGCCGTCCCGTGAATGTCATCAATTTGGGAGTGATTTCACAGTAAGTGAGTCTCCATAACCCTACCAAAAAAAGTACATCAGCAAAAATTAGCTGGACAATACTGCATTTTCTCAAGCGTCTTTTAAAGTCAGAGCTGGTTCCAGAAAAGGACGACGTAGAATTAAACTAAGAAAAAAAAAAAAAAAAAAGAGAACGCACGTTTGGATTGTGTTAAATTGTCGATCGGAACCGAAGAAGCCTCGCAAACCAACTGCTTTTAGAAAAAAGTACGTGACTATAAATCATTAGTTTTGTGTCCACTTGATAGATTTACTCAGAATGTATTAACTTCATTTTTTTGAAAGCTTGACTGCAGTACTGCGAGAGGGATGTTCCTGATGTTTTTTTGTCGTACGGTGTTGTCATATTTACAGCACTCTACACGACAATATTTATTATATAGCATAGTATTTTCTTGTCAGCAAGTTCAAAGAAAAAAGAGAACCAAACATATTGTCTTTATGAAAAGTGAGTAAATAGAAGTCTAAGAAGTTTATATACACTTGTTAAATCGATTCATTTCATTTTGAAAACTCCAAAACAGCAGCTTGTTCTGTGTGGTAAGGAAATCAATCGCTTTTATTCTGACACTTTTATTTCACCTGCTTGAGGATTCCATTTCAACAGCTTAGAGCACAGATGCAACTGAATAGAGAGAGAGAGAGAGAGAGAGAGAGCAGGTAAAATAAAATACACATCGCCGGCGGAGTGGGAGTGCAAATAAAACCAGGCATTCTTTGGGAAACTGACCTTCAAAAGATTCTCTTCCTCTAATTATTCCCTTTTTTTTCCTGTTCCGCTCACACTTGATCATTTCACAACTCCGTCTTTCTCTCGCCGAACTCACTGATGCTAAAAAAACGTCTCCGGAACAATCCAGTGAGCCGTGGAACAAAACAAACAAAAAGCTAGCGTCCCCATTGCCTTCAAATTTCAAGTTGCCGGAACTTGAGATGTCAAGTTGAGGTAATTTTTCAAAGATAACTTTATTTGTTTTAAATCATTAAAAACAACAACAACAAAAAATGACTTCAACTGGTCTTTTCAAGCTACAACATATTAAAACTCGAAGGCAATCAGGCCGTCAACTTCTTTTTTTCTTGAATATTTTTACCTTGAGAGTTCAGGTCTTTGTTTCGTCTGTTTTGAGCAACGATTTCAGGAAAAAAAGGTATTTAGGGCTGACTTGAGTAATTATAGATTTACTGAAGTGCAGATGTTCAGCGCTTTCTCTGCTCCCACGTCACTAAATGGACACGAGTAGGGATTTGGTTACCGTGACGCACTCAGAGACTCTCACGAAAATAACCGGTGATGTCCAGAAAGTCCACAGGAGCAGCTATTTCAGCATTTTGTTAAAAGCACAACCCTTCACCTTCATCAGACAAACTGATGTGGCAGCAACATTTATATTTCATCCCTGACACCAACATTTATATTCCAAAAGGAACGAGATCACATTACAGGGACAGAGTCAGACTCGTGCGGTGGTAAATAACCGAAGGCTACGCCGAAATAAGACTGCGATGTTGATGATGATGATGATCAGCATTGACGAGCCAATCGTCTCCGGGCTGCCCTCCGCATCCTCCATAATGCCGCTGCTTCGATCTGGACATCAGAACGGTGTCAGAACCCTAAAAGGACAGCCATTAGTGGAACCTCAGAGAAACACCTACAGAAGGCCACCGACTCAAGAAGAGGGGGACGAGAGGGAAACACGGGGGACCAACTGAGCGAGTGACAGAGCGACGTGACGTGCCTCTGGCCTGGCTGGTGTTATATAATCTATGAAAGTCAGCTAACCAGTTTACCCAAATTGTTATCAGCACACCAAGCTAAGAAACGCTCAAAAAAATCAAAATCATACGGCCGAACAAAAATGTTGAGGTTAGCCAAACGCCTGCAGCTCTTTGGCTGAGAAACTCTGACTGTATAATGAGTGTATCCAGTGAAATATGTCTGGTTCTGAACACAATCAACTCAGTTTGTTCTTTTGTTCTTTCTGCCACACCAGTCAGAATTCATACATAGATCTTGTGTGTGTGTGTGTGTGTGTGTGTGTGTGTGTGTGTGTTTTTTTCTGTTTCTCATGTCTTTATGATGATAATAACTTCGTAACGAGAAGATCTGAGTGAAGCATCAACAAACTCTGGACTGCATCACTCCCACAAAAAAAAACAATAAAATCCTCTTCCATCATTCTCCTCATCACTCGCACACATAAACACTTTTGAATAATGTGACACGAGATACGACCCGTGGACGGGCACATGCCAACAGACGTGTAAACACATGCCTGAGTGTGGTTTGGATCATCATGTCAACATACACACGCAGCACTGACAGCTGGTGTCAGCGTGGTTGTGTGTTGTAGCCCAGACATTGGGAACCATTTAGAAACTGAACGAGATTTTGATTCAGGGGGGGGGGGGGGGGGGGGGGGGGGTGTCCAGCCAGTGAGAATGGCGAAGTGAGAGTGCACTGATGGGTGTGTGTGTGTGTGTGGGGGGGGGGGGGGGGGGTGGTGAGCGAATGACCATGTTGAATTGTGCTGGCGCAGAGTAAAAGTTGTAAAAAATAACTTGTGTCCTCGTGCTCAGTACGTATCACTGAGCTCTATCGCTACATCTTTTTCATTTTCTCTCTCTTTCAATCTGTTTCTCACTCGCACTTTCTCTTAATCTGCCACTCGTTTCCTTTTCCTGGGAGAATGAACATAATCTCTCTATCGCTGTGGGCCTTAATTACACTGGATAAGGGAGATGGGGGAGAGAGAGAGAGAGAGAGAGAGAGCTGAGGCAGATGCTGTCTATGTTGTACACACTAGATCTAATAATTAACTAGAGGGCACTCAGAGAGCGCGTACCTCTGCCAAGGTGAGCCAGAGCTGGTGTTAAACAAGCTCACATGGCTCTGTGTTTGTTCTGACACGTTTGGTACATCCTGCTAACTTCCTGTAACCACTAGGTGGCGCTAAGAATGTGACTTACATTCAATTTATGGACAACTTTTGTTTGCCATGATTTTAGTATTCTGGGTGAAAAAAACCTAATAATCCACCTCAGGAACAGTTTTCACAGTGACCTGTTGAGGTGCTTCTGACCAAATTTGAAGTGTAAATCAAAGCATAAAAGAATATGTCATTTCCTGTTGTCCCCAGGTGGCGCTATGCAAAGCTGGAGGGAGTTCTATGCAATTCTAATCAAGTAAATCTACTATTGCTTTGATTACACTTTATTTAGGTTAAATCACCAATCTAAATATTTCCATCCATCCATCTATCCATCCATTTTCTTCTGCTTATCCTGGTAAGGGGGGCTGGAGCCTATCCCAGCAGCCTTTGGGTGAGAGGCGGGGTTCACCCTGGACAGGTCACCAGTCCATCACAGGGCCAACACAGAGAGACAGACAACCATTCACACTCACAGTCACACCTACGGTCAATTTAGAGTATCAATCAGCCTCGTCCTCTCTTGATGTCTTTGGACTGTGGGAGGAAGCTGGAGTACCAGAGAGAACCCACACAGGAACAGGGAGAACATGGAGACTCAACACAGAAAGATCCCGTGCTGGAGGCGGGACTCGAGAAACCTGGAACCTTCTTGTTGTGAGGTGACAGTGCTGACCACTGCACCACCTCTCTCCTGCAGAGTGCTAAAAATGGTCAGGAGGACTTGAATCTCATACTTGTTGATTTTAATTAAAGGAGAATCTTTACAAGTTAAAGTACATTCCAAAATAAAAATATCCACACCTAAAATTTTAAAACCCCTTAGGAACATAGTTGTTTTTGATCACTATCAGGTAGCGTTAGTGTAACATTATATACCATTAGGTAGCGTTCGCGTAACATTATATACCATCAGGTAGCGTTAGAACAACGTTATATACCATCAGGTAGCATTAGCGTAATGTTATTTACCATCAGGTAGCGTTAGTACGTTATATACCATCAGGTAGCATTAGTGTAATGTTATTTACCATCAGGTAGCGTTAGTACAACGTTATATACCATCAGGTAGCATTAGTGTAATGTTATATACCATCAGGTAGCGTTAGTACAACGTTATATACCATCAGGTAGCATTTGTGTAATGTTATTTACCATCAGGTAGCATTAGTACAACGTTATATACCATCAGGTAGCATTAGTGTAATGTTATATACCATCAGGTAGCGTTAGTACAACGTTATATACCATCAGGTAGCATTAGTGTAATGTTATATACCATCAGGTAGCGTTAGTACAACGTTATATACCATCAGGTAGCATTAGTGTAATGTTATATACCATCAGGTAGCGTTAGTACAACGTTATATACCATCAGGTAGCATTAGTGTAATGTTATTTACCATCAGGTAGCGTTAGTACAACGTTATATACCATCAGGTAGCATTAGTGTAATGTTATTTACCATCAGGTAGAGTTAGTACAACGTTATATACCATCAGGTAGCATTTGTGTAATGTTATATACCATCAGGTAACCAATAGTGTTACCGTAACGTGATATACCATCAGTTACCAGCATGAAACCATTTCTCAATCGCTAGTTTGTGCAGAGCCTCTTATTAGGAAAACTTCTTTTTAACCGGCAGTGCTTCAGCACCAATATTAATTCATGTACCTCTACATGTTTGCGCAGGTTTGATGTGGAGTTTTTTTGAGATGCTAGTTTTCTCTCTCTGGGCAAACACAGATAATAAAGTTGTTGCCTTTTTTTGCACTTGAAGCCAAGGTGATCACTGAAATACGACCAGGAGTTCACCTCATTGGTCTGCACCACCGTCCGTCTCCTACCCATCATTCACTGCATTTTTTTTTTTACTTTTTTTTTTTTTATAATTCTGGCCTCCATTTTTTTAAACTCAGTGATGGATATGAATTAAAACGCAGCAAAGTACAATATCAAAAATAACACCTTCATTAGTAAAATTAAATTTAAAAAAACTACGTTATGTGCACGTTACGTACAGTTATGTGCATGAATGCGATTCATTATTGTCCACCCAAGGCACTGTGACTAATCTGCAGGAAAACAGGAAAAAGGAAAAAAAAAACAGCTTGCACACTGCAACGGCTGCAGTGAGGTGATTTATTGCACCACGGTGTTCTTTTTCTTTGGTGCTGTGACTAATCTACCCAAGTTTTGTTTCCTCAATCTTTCTGAAAATGGGACAAACGCTGCCAAAAACACAACCAGCTTGCATCAACGCCTCTTTTTCCCTCCTCCGCCTTTCAAGCACCTTCTTTAAAATTTTACGTTCTTTACTTATTGGTCTAAATCTGCGTTTGCCGCCATGTGTACTGAATTCCGATCTAAAAATCTAAAGAAACAGATTTTGGGGGGGGGGCATATATTGTTGAATAGGTGAACACTGTCATCAAGGATCTGAACGACAGTGGTTTGAAAGAAAAAGCATTTTTTATGGACGCACGACTTAAAAGTGTAATTGTTGTGGTAGATGTCATCTCATGCGTGAAACCAGCAGCAAACTATATCAGTTTGCGCCATCGTGTCTCCCCATACGAGATGTTTTATACCTTCACATTTTCTCATAGTTTCACAATCAGGATATCATAATGACTAACATTAATTATCAAAGCGAGTTTTTTTTTTTTTTCCTTATCTTTTTAAAAAGATAAGATACTTTATTGTTCCTGTAGGGGAAATTTGTTCTACACTGTTGTGCAGTTCTAAAGAAAATCCCACGTAACCTTATAACAACAAACACACACATAAAAATACCCTCAAACACACCGGTGCTATATTGCACTGTTAAGAAAAGTCAGCAATAATTAGTTACATGACTTCATCCTGCTGTTCAGAATTATGGCTCATCAAGTTCAGCTAAAAAACAAAACAAAAACCTTTATGAACCCTTTTAGTTTGGATCCTCTGTCACGTTTTTCATTGATTTAACAACACTTGCCAGAAAAAGACAAACAAATCTAATCTAATTTCACCCTTGGAACAAAACACAAACTTTGAGATGTGCTACCAGCTGATTTCCGCCAACGAACCCTCAACGTGTAGCGGCTTGCTTGTCTGATACATTAGCTGGCCAGCTAGCTTACATGATGTGTCTTTAGCTGTTCGCCACTTTAAACCCAAACCGGAGTTGATCCGCGCCCGCTGAGAGGTTTAATATGTGACGGCTTGAGATTATGACTCCTGCTTCAGCTAGATGGAGCACAGGATGGGCTTCATCTCTCTCTGTCCCTGCCAGGCACTGCTGAGCCTCACCTGAGTGTGTCATAATCTCACTCTGGATGTGCCTGGTTTTCAATGACACAACATCAAATTATCCCCCGCACTGCTGTCATCGTAGACGCCACCGTACTGAAGTTGGACAGTTGGAAATTCCGTGTTAGCTGCATCAGGGGCTGATAGCACAGCTGCTGAGAAATTGGTTGAAGGTTTTTATTTTTAATCCAACAGACGCCACAATTACACCATGAAGTCTGAGCATTTTGTTGTTGATTTCAGTTCTCACAATACACAGTTAATTTGAAATGTAACCCCAATAATCCATAATCTACATTTCATCAGTCTGGTCAAGTGATAAAGCTGTAAATTAAGACCCCCAAAACAACAAAAGCAAATCATGTACAACGTGCAGCTGGAGAAAGCACTGACTTCTACTTCCTTTTCTTCTTTTAGTATTAACAGTGTTTTATGATTATAATTTTCTCACAGGGAAAGTCCTCGCTCTTTCCACATCCTCTCTCTTATCTCAACCCCTCTCTTCACCACCTACTTCCGGCTCAGTCAGGCCTCCTCACAGCTGGCAGCAGTAGCCCAACCCCACCAGGAGGGCGCAGCAGACAATTAGCCACACCGGCGGGGCCGATCAGAAGAATGATTCACACACGCACAGAAAGAGAGAGACAGAGAGGATCATTACTTTGTGTGAGCCAGTAGTGGGATACAGCTGAGAGAACGAGAGAGAGAGAGAGAGAGACGGTGGAGCAGATAAGAGGAAAAACTCTGATAAGGAGGCAAAAGTTAGATAGAAGTCAGATAATAGAAGAAAGAGCAAAGCCACAGGCGAACCAGAAGAAACAAACTGACAGCTCACACAGACCCGAGTTCAAAGACGACTAAAAATAAGAAGAAAATCACTTGTTTTGAATTAAGGTTTTGAACTTTAAAAAAAAGCAGCCAGATTTTTTTTTCTTATTTTTTATACATCACAACAGTTTCGTCACTTTTGAGAAGAAGCTAGAAAGTGGGTGAAGTAGAGAAAGAGAGAGATGGAGGTGTAGCTGAATGCCATCCAGACCTCAGGGAGTCAGTGCTGCTCGTTCATCCAGCTTCCTGCCTGAACGGAGAAAAGGACGAAAACACACTCATTTATTGTTGCCGAGCTTGGAGCGGCGCCTGGCAGACAGGATAAAGGAGGAGGAGGAGGAGTTTATTCCTGATATCACGGGAGGATATACCATCCTTGTCTGCAAAACAAAACAAATAAAACAACACATCTTAACATTCATTAGCTTATAACACACTCCTACTCCAAGATGTGCTTGAAAATACGGGGGTGTTGTATTGACTTCCGCTGCACATTACATGCAGTTATATAACTGTATGATATGGCGAGATGTCCAGATTTCTAAAGATAAACTGGCAAGTTACTTAGCAACTGCAAGCAAGATAGGGGAGCATTTATGATCGCCAATGAAAACTGGCAAAACTCTTTTAATTGGAACAAGGTACACGCACATGTGCACGTGCACACACACTCTAACACACACACACACACACACACACACACTCAAAGACGTCAACAATGCAGCTATTTCTGCTTGTGCCATGTGCTCTTTTTAATTTTTAGCTCCTCTTAACTATTTTGTCAGAGCGAAATGAGTCAAAGGAAGAAAATAAATCAAACACTTTGACATAAAGTAGCTTGTTTTGTATAGTTAATAAAAAAAAAATCAAAATTTAACACACATTAAAATTGTTTTTTTTCCACACATTTCATATCAACTGCTTTACGGGGAAAAAAAAAAAAAAATCCCCCAGCGCAGCCTACATAAATGTCACGACTGCTCGTTTTAATTAGAAAAATGACTCATGTGGATACAAAGACCCCGTGAGTAATTGTCTCTTTTTCTTCAGACAACTTTTCATCTCCATTTTGCATGAATGCGAGCTTCTGTTTGTGAGATTCTTCGTGTGTGTGTGTGTGTGTCTAATCATCTGTATCAACTGTACCTGGTTTAGAAACTCTGATCATGAGGGTTAATCCAGTGTTTTTTGAGGAGACAAATGAAAACCACTGAGTTATGGAGAGTGTGTGTGTGTGTGTGTGTGTGTGTGTGTGTGTGTGTGTGTGTGTGTGTGTGTGTGTAGGGGCACTAGAAGCTGACAGCTGTGCAGTTCAAAGGGAGCTGTGAGGACTGGAGGCCAAGGCTGTTGGTAGTGACCCAACACTGTTCTAAAAGCGCAAAGAACAAGGAAACCAAAAAGCAACCCCTTCATCCCCTATATTGGTTGGATTTATTGTGAGAGGCGCTGGCTCACACAGTTGCATCCCACTGGACGTTAAAGGTCTTAATTGCTGCTTCATGAATATCTGATTTAAATGACCAGTTTTCAGGCTGAGTCTACTGTAATCAGTTGTTTTCAGACCTCGACATGGGTCGATCAAAAGACAATGGGATATTTTGCACTGGATTTTGGATTACTGCTAGTTTATGAGATTAAGCGTTTTGTTCAGCAAGATAATCTTCACACTTGAAATCCACTTTTAGGATTTTGGAAGCGTAAATGTAATCATTTGAAGGACATAGCTAATGTTATTCTACAATCAAACTTCCCCACTGATGTGTAACCACAACATCACCATAACTGGATCCTGTTTTCTGCATTGATTCATCGCTGCAGTGACTGTAGTCTGGCCGAGCTACTTGTCAGTAACCTGCGTTCTAATCAGAATCAGTTTTATTGGCCAAGTATGTTCACAACATACAGGGAATTTGACTCCGGCCGTTGGTGTCACTCATGAAATTTGCAGAAGAAACATCAAATTTAAACATAAATAATAGAGAGTTAAAACGGATAAATGCTTTGAAACTAAGGAATGCAGCAATTAGTGACGTATATTATGCTGTAAAATAAAATGGGATGGTGTTAGAAGCTAGTGGCGGCACGGTGGTGCAGTGGTCAGCACTGTCCCCTCACAGCAAGAAGGTTCCAGGTTCGAGTCCCGGCTCCATCACAGGATCTTTCTGTGTGGAGTCTCCATGTTCTCCCTGTTCCTGTGTGGGTTCTCTCTGGTACTCCAGCTTCCTCCACAGTCCAAAGACATCAAGAGGGGACGAGGCTGATTGATACTCTAAATTGACTGTAGGTGTGACTGTGAGTGTGAATGGTTGTCTGTCTCTATGTGTTGGTCCTGTGATGGACTGGTGACCTGTCCAGGGTGAACCCCGCCTCTCACCTGAAGGCTGCTGGGATAGGCTCCAGCCCCCCCCCCCCCCCCGCGACCCTTAACAGGAATAAGGGCAAGAAAATGGATGGATGATGGATGTTTTAAGCTAGTATGAACCACATAACTTGTTTCAAGTATCTGTGTACCCTGGTGTTAACATACACCCTGAGCTGATTGGCTCACAAGTGGCAAGCTCTGCTGAATGTGAACACACTCTTGGTTTGAAGATGAGTCGTTTCTCCTCTGATTGGATCTCACTTCCTTGAAATAAACACATACATTACTTCCGATCGCAACATTTGTAATCATTATATTTACCTGCAGCAGGTTTTATTTTGTATTTTGCCGCATGTTTGTATGTTTCATGTTAGTTTAAGACATGTCAGTCCACCACTGACGTTAGAAAACCTTAAGCAGTTACTGTTACTGTTGAGGATGATTTGATCGGTTTATTTTTTTTTCTGCTGAGAGAGAGAGAGAGAGAGAGACCAGCTGATGGGCGATCAATATCAGCTCTTGACAACATATCAAGTGGTGCAAACTTTCCTCATGTTTGTCAGTTGGAAGTTAGAAGCAGAACGGAGACAAATCCCAACAAAACATACCGGGACTGTTCCTCAGTTTGATCCTGACAAACCAAACCTCCAAACATGTTTGAAGCTTTAATTCAACTCTAGGAGCTTTTCACATGATATAATCGCTAACTGCACCTTTAATATGATTAGTAAATTATGTATCTCTCTTCCTCAAGTATACAACTTAATAGTGTAGAAAAAATGCAACCTTGAAAGATTGATTTTGATATTTTCTTGTGTATAAACAAATAAACTCAGCTTTTCTTTGTGCATACACAGGGAATTAGCATGACTTGTCCATTCACAACACACTGTTTTCAAAACTCTTGAAAACTTCCCTCTTTGTTTATTTTGCAGCTACGGGGACCATGTCCAGCACTTCAAAGTGCTGCAGGATCGCTGCGGTCAGTACTATGTGTGGGACGAGCTCTTCTCCTCTCTGAACGAGCTTGTGGAGTTCTACCATAGCAACAGCATCGCCAAGGAGAGGACTGTCTTTCTGAGAGACCCCGAGCACTTTGCCAGAGTGAGCGTGCTACATCTTTCTTTGACGGCTTCAAACACTCAATTACCACGCAACGGCGTGCTTTATGCTTACAGTTTTGCTTTGAATAACATGAAAACACAAACAGCTTAAATACCTGATCGGTTATCAGCGATGGTGAGATGACACAACGGCAAAATAAATAATTTGCTGCTGATAATAACAATAATAATGATAATAATAATAATAATACGTGAGTAAGGTACGCTAATCTGCCCACCCACTACCATTCATTGTGTGAAGCTAACTAGCATTCAGCAGGTCTCTGTGGGTCTCAGGGTATCTTCCATCTTGTCTGGCTCTGGAAAGGAGGACCAATACACATATTTTCCCGAAACTTTGCTTTAAATGATATTAGCAGAGCATTAAGTATATATAAACAATATAGTGCAGAATGGGCAGGATAAACCACTCGCAAGCAGCAAAGAAATCCCCCTAATCCCTGTCACATATGTAGCAACACTTACTTTGTGATGTCACGTAATCTCTAAACCATTTAGAACACATCTGTTCTAGCTGTCATACATCTTCCCCTCCTGCATCCTCCCTCTTCCATCTAAGCAACCAGGTGTTCATATTTCATATCGCTGCAAGAACAAGCTGCAACTCCTTTTTTTTTTTTTCTTCTTAAATGGAGCTGACAGCTTTGGGAACAAAAACATGATGGTGAAATTTGTGGCGCTGGGACTGTGGCAGCGGGGTTTTGTTGCTTATAATGAACGATCACAAGACTGCCACCAGTTTGGAGAAGAAAATCAGTCATCGTAGGCACAGAGCCAGAGGGGAGGGAGCGCAGCAGTTCCAAAGAAAACCGATTTCAGAGTCAATTATTAACACCAGTTGTGATGAAGTTTCCACATGTCGAATTTGGACAGAGCATGTCTGGTTTGTTGTGTTGAGTCCTGTTTCTCACAGCAACACAATTTGTGATCTATTCTTAATTTTAATGAGCTCTTTACGCGAGGCATTTTAGACATCGCATGCAAGTCGGTCCTTATGTAAAGGAAAAAAAACCCTAAAAAGTCCAAAATAATACAGCTGCATGACCCAAAGTCGTGTCCCAGATTTTCAGCATATTCACAACACTTTGCATCAGTGTTAGAGAAGATGAATGACAGGTGGCTCCCACGAAGGCTCCACCCGGGGAGATGCTGCTTTTGTTGTTATTATTGTGAAATCATTATGCAGGCGAGGTCATGTTGCACGCCAAGTATTCCTGGGAGTGTCAGGGAAGCCGCACCCCTAGGCTGCCCCTCACCCCTACCCCGTCGCTATGGAAGCATTTGATCCACAGCAATAGTGACACGACAGCATGTTTGTTTCACTATAACGCCAGCTGTGTGTGAATACTCATCACATCAAGTTCACGTCTGGCACCTGAGAATAGTCATTCATTAGGGAAGCGAAAATGCAGCGTTTAATTATCGGGGCTGATTGGATGAGAGAGGACGGCCACACGGAGAGCGCACTTGACGTCACGTAGGAAGGTTCCCCCGCTGCTGATGACAGGAGATGTCGTGATGTAGGAGTTATTTTATTTAGGTTGGTCAAATTTCTTTCCCTATGTTTTTTATGCAGAAATTCTTCCCCCTCTCTCGCTGCCGCTCATCTATGTAGAGCAGCGCAGGTTTGATTTGGCCTGCCAGCTGTAAATTAATAAATTAACTAATTACTTAAAAAATACATCACAGCAACGAACCAAACAATGAAAACAAAATCATTTTAAAAATTAAATCGTTTTTTTTTTTATGCTGTTCTTCTTTCGTGTCAGGTAAATGTGTCAGGTCAGTAATTATTAATTACTTTTTCATAATTTGATCAGGCAGCAGGACTTCAGTGGGCCTTGAGTGATTTAAGGAAAAAAAGAGCAAAGTAGAGGCAGAGACAGTGGAATGAAGACAAAAGGCTAAGATACAAGTGCACTCTGCTTTATCCTTCACTTTCCTCTCAAGGAGACCATAATTCACTGAATCAACACGCTCTTTTACAGAGGAAGACTTGAAATGTTTTCATAAATTTTGCAATTAGTGTGTTCACCCCCTGCTGGTCATTAAAAAGAATACAGTTCTAAGGCACCAGGGCCCTCACAGCTGCTCTGAGTTCATCTCACAATCGCCACGTCAGTAGAGACAATTCAGCTTTGTTTAACCATTATACCGGCATGTCTCTTAGGAGCGCCATTTGAGTTGGTCGCTGCAGCTCTTTGGTCAAGACTAAAATATCTCAGTGCTATTAGATACAATAATGAAAGGAGGGACTCACTGTTGTACATCTGTGCACAGTTTCTCCCCAAAGAAGGACTGACATGACATTTTCAGGAGCTGCTTAGATAATCTTTTGTTATCTCTGTTGGCAACTGAGTGGAAAACTGACATTTAATCATAAATGAGGTGATTGTCAAGGGATGGAGTTTTAAGTGGGCTTCACAGGGACGTTCATTTGTGCACATTCCCACACACAGAGAAAGAGAGAGAAAGAGAGAGAGAGAGAGAGAGAGAGAGAGAGAGAGAGAGAGGAATATCAGCAGCTCTAATTCTCATGCCCTACCTGTTTTAGAAATTTGACCAGTAATTCTGGCATAATATGGGTGTCGAATCAACGATTAACCGGATGGGACACATCACCTACATTCAGGTCACATCACACATTAGAGATGCATTGCTGTGTGTCTTGCTCATGCCTGAGGACAAGCTGATCTACCTCAACCTCCCGTGCACTTTAGTAAGGTTACTTTACTAGATATGGCTGATAAGTGTGAATATAAAGCAGGTTTTAACACTGGGAAGAATTGATACTTTCACGAACAGTCATGTAGACGGCACTGCACCCAGCTCACTTGTCGTAAAGAAAAAGTAGTGAGGAGGAATGTATGATGCTGGCCTGCAGCCAGTTGCTGCTGCTGCTGCTGCTGCTGCTGCTGCTGTGGTATTTCAGAGGCGATCATATAGAAAGTGGGTGGTTTAGTGGTGAATCTGTGAAAAAAAGACAGGAAAAAATACACCTTGATGCACATTCAGAAGTTGCTGCAAGCAGGTGCTGGTATATCAGGCTTCAAACTGCATTTCTTTCACTTTTCTTCCATCAGATTCTGCTCCAAACAACACTTCTCAGCAGATTATTGGAAGACTCCAATATTAGAAACAATTAAACAGTAAAATATTAGTGTGGTGAAACAGATTGCATGCCCTCCAATACTGACTGCTTTAAAGCCAAAAGCTCCAGTTACGACTGCACTGTTACTGTTTCTGCTGTAAAAACTGGATAAATATTGTTGAGCATCACATAACCTCCCCACAATGACTCTCTCTATCCCATTTTGATCTATTTTGGATTTAACATGTACAAGTTACAAAACCACTCAATTAAAGAGTTTCAAAGTTAGTGGAGGGCTAAGAGGAAGTCGTCATACACGCGGTTACTGTCTGTAAAATGGTGCAACCTTAAACCTTTGAAATGATGTGTTTTGTTTGAGTTTAACATATTTGGGATGTCTCGAGGGTCTTTGTGATTAAATTATTCATCCATATTTAAGGTATTGCAAGGGACTGCATATTTTCAATATCTGTGTGCTGTCATTGCGCAAAAGTCAGTGGTTTCGCAACAAAAAGCAGGGAAATGTTGCATTTTTCATTGATTGGGAAGGAAAATTAATTCTGCAACACTACGTGTCATCACTTCGAGTGGATTTCTGTGAAAAAAAATCAAGAAGGCAAACCCATCTCATTAAAAATATGAGATTTATACCACCTCACAGTTGTAAGAGTTTGCACTTCTTCTCTTGTATGTAAAGTAGTGCAGTTAATCACGTCATGCATATTTTTCATAATTAAAAAAAAAAATCTGCTTCAAGTTTAAGCATTTTTAACTTTAACACTTTGGAAGAACTGACTGTATGAACTCCTTTGGTCGGGGCTTAAATATAAGGAACATTCCATTCCATTTTCTATGTCGCTTTTCCGTTAAGGGTCGCAAGGGGAGGGGGGGGGGAGTGAGGGGTGGAAGTGAGGATCGAACCAACAACCCTTCGGTTGCTAGATGACCACTCTACCTCTGAGGCATGACGCCAGAAAGAACATTCCTTTTATATGAAAATATGACGCAATACCAATTTAAATCAGTGAATCCGATGCTCTTGTGGAGATGATCCACTGACACTGATCTTTGAGAGTTCAGTAAATTTGCACTTGCAGACTCAGGGAGCTCTTTTTACCCTTTTTGAGGTTGTTCTATGTGATGGAGGAGGATTGCAGCATTAAGCCAGTAAGACGTGGGCTTCTCTTTTAAACATTTTAATTTTCATCCTATGGGAGCGTTTTCTCATTAAATGTGTGTCTCTTTTACTTGAACAGCTTCCAGGATAAATCACTGCGGAGACTGCATAGTCATTGAAAATGCAGAGGAGCAGGTGCAAGTTCAGAATTTAGCTAAAGGCCATTATGATGATGGTTAAAGAGTAGATGATGACAGCTGACCCGTGGGAGGAGGAAGAAAAAAACTGCATGACCTAAATACTGTCGCGAACCTTAAACACTGCACCCTAAAGCAGGTCAAATCAGATGCGATCTGTATTTTCTTCTGCTCCTATGAAGTGTAGGTCACCATGGTTGCCTGCCATCGCCTGCAGATCATCTGGATCACACCAGGCCCCGTAGCTGAGGGTGGCGTGCTGAAGGTGTCGTGTTTACCTACATGGAGCTGCAGCTTTGGAAAAAGACTCTGTCACTCTAAATCAGCTCTCTGCAGCTTAGTCATAACTTGGTTTACTTTACAGTTTATAATTATTTTAAAAAGAGTCCTTGGGGGGATCGACCGTATATTTTCTGTGGCCTATAAATAGACTCAAGTAGTTAGTCGTAAAAAACCTGCTGTAAATATGAACTGATTTGTTCGCCTAAATCAAAATTTAAACATTACATCTAAGTTTAAAACAACAAGAAGTCTATTTTCCATCATCTGAGATCAGCATTGGAGAATACTTCCTAAATATTTCAGCCCTACTTGCACGGAGGCCTATTTGTATTTTTAGCTTGTGTCTGTCAGACTGCTGAGCAGAGAAGGACAAGACAACAAAAGCCATCCTACCTGTTAGGAGTTGTTGTCAACATGCGACTCAAAGCAGTAAACCTGCAGAGCAGTAAATCCCTCCTAGACTTTTTTTTCCAACAGTCATTTTCAACAAAATCTAGGCTTTTTTTCCTCAGTCTGACTCTGAAAATAAACAATCAGTGTCAGGTAGGGGCCACGGAAAAATGTTTTTATACTCCTGCAGCAGCAGCTAAAGGTCAGACATGTTATATTTTTGGGTCGAGTGACTACGTCTCTCTGCTGGTATATCCCCAGAATGGATCGGACTAACGTGCAATGTCGTTTCCGGATGAATTGAAAACCAATTGGCCGTCAAAGATCAAGGTCACTATCAGCTGTAAATAATCTCTGTCTCATTAACCAAATAGCTAAATGCATTGTGGGAATTTCTTCAGATCCATGCTCGACTAGAGGCAGGATCTCCTTGGTTGTCAATGATGAACACAAATTTAAAAAAATAACAAAAATTAATTAATCATTTAATCTGGTTTAATCCCTTCTCCAAGAACTTGATCACATCATCCATAACTGCTATGTTTTTGTCTACAAGTACAGTAATATCTTTTTTTATATTTCATCTCACCTTCATCACCTTGTGTTCGTATCTTGATTTGCAGTCATTCAAACAAATGTCCACTGGGGCTCTTGGAAGAACTGAAAAAATGTTGGTGGTCAAAGGTCAAGGTCACCGTGACCTCATATGACCATGATATCTCAAGAATGCCTTGAGGGAAAAGTTCTTCTCATTTGTCACAAATGAAAATTGTGAATGTAAGAATAGCCTTATTTATGGAAAAGCAGCTCAGAGATAAGATGAACTCGTTTTCAAAGATACCAGAGCTGTCACATCTGTCGCAAAAGCGTCTGGAAAAGAGTTAATTAACGGCATGAAACGAGGAAAACATCTCGGCAAGCTGCGGTGAAAAATCTCTCTCACCTTGTTCATTCCAATCAATTCAGCAGCTTACTTCTCTGTCCTTTTTCCCTTGATTGTTTACACTCTACATGTGTTTCAAATATTCATGGGGGACTACACATATCTCATGCAGACGCCTTTTGAACGCAAGCTTAGCAACAAATAGCACCAAATACGAGGCAAAAAAGTAGTTTGCACATCTTAAAAGCTCTACATAAGTGATTAAGTGATTACATAAAAACTGGGTTGTAGAAAAGTCAACTTCAACTCCTCTAAACGTTGCCCCGAGGCTGATTACAGTACTTTTATTTGTCTTAATTCTTCTTCTTGCTGCCACTGTCTGGCACCACATGATCCCTTTTGTTCTTGGCTATATGGGTCAGTTTCACAGACACAAACTAAGGCTGGTGTTATACTGTTGAGGACCGGCTTAATCTCACTCCGCGCGCTGAGTCGCGGAGCTTTTTGTGTTGTCCCGTCCCTTTCCAAACTAATTCCACATCAGCTCATTACATGGCCCAAGATCGCTTCTTATCTCACCATGGCAGGATGGGAAATCATTCGGAGTTTTTTTCCCCTTCTCTCGTTTCTCTCCCCCCAACATATCCCTAATGTCCTCATGCCTCTAAGCTTTCACTTCAAACAAAAAGGCTGTTAATGCAAAACTTCCATCTCTTTTTGACACCTTGCCATTTCTGAGTGGAAACACTGTCTGGGGTACTATTTTTCTGCCTTTAACGCTTTGCGTCTGTGTGTTTGTGTGCGTGTGTGTCTTTGTGTGCGTTTGCATGTGCAGGGGCAATTTTTCATTGACATCCTACAAAGCTGTTGTCCACTGCTGTCATAGAGTAATTTGTTCCACTGTCAGTAGTTGTGCTGCGTTGGGGCTGATGATATGCGCATATATTTCTCTGATCGTACAAGCTTGCCACTGTTATACACGCGTTCGTGCTTGTGCTTGCGAACTCACACAATCTACACACTACAGACCTGCGCACACACGCTCACATCCCCAAACATACACTCACATACACATAGAGGCATGAAGTGAAAGTGCATGCAAGAAGTCTAGACAAGATCAATAAAATCATGAGGGATCAGACTGTGAGGATTTAATAGATTTGTGGAATTAAATCTGTGTCTGTTGACACTGTTTTATGATTTGTGTGTGCTTGTCGGTTTGTGTGCCAGCCTCTGCCTGGCTGCCAATATTTTGGGCCCTGGTTCATAGACAGAACAGTCCAGAGCAATGAAGCCCAGAAATGCAAAACAGATATATAAACATCGGGTGTATAGTGATCACTTTAAGGGTATTTACAAAGACTAACAGGTGCTTTCACACCTGAATGGTGAATAAACTTCACCTTTAGGGGTACTCAAAGTGCTTGATAATACTGCCTAACCCACTCATACCATGCAGGCCACTTCGACATAGTCCTGGTTGAAGGGAGGATAGAACCAGCAACCCTTCGGTTACTAGATGGCCACTTGACCCCCAAGCCATGCCGCCCACAGCTTGTTTAGTTTACACAGCGAGTGTTTTTCATTTTGGTTAGGTTCATTATTCAGACACCTGTAGTGATGTTTCATCATCTTCAACATCTCTTTGACTGTCCACTCTTTAAGCCAAACTTCATCCTCAAATCCATCCACCACCCATCCATCCATCCATCCATCCATCCATCCATCCATCCATCCATCCATCCATCCATCCATCCACCCACCCATCCATCCATCCATCCATCCATCCATCCATCCATCCATCCATCCACCCATCCATCCATCTGTCCATCTTCTGCTGTTTATCCTAATTTGGGTTAAGGAGGTAGCAACTAGGAACCCCAAACTTCTCTTTCCCTGGCCACATCCCCCAGCTCCTACTGGAGGATCCCAAGGGGATCCCAGGCCAGCATGGAGATGAGGTAAATGTAGTACCTCCACCTGGTCCTTGGTCTTCACCGTGGCCTCCTCCCAGCTGGACGTGCCTGCAACACCTCCCTAGGGAGGCACCCAGGTGGCATTCAGACCAGATGCCTGCACCACCTCAGCTGGCTCCTTTTGATGCGAAGGAGCAGCTACTGAACTTCCCACCTCATCCCCAAGGGGAGACCAGCCTCCCTTCTGCAAAAAAAACCAAACACTTTGGCAGCTTGTACTGATGATCTCTTACTTAGCGTAATAACCTACATTTCATGACCATATGTGAGAGTAGGAACTAAGAATCACCGGTAGCTTGAGAGCTTTCAAGAGCAGTGCAGTAAAGCAAGCACATTCTCAGGTTCTAATGTCTATCCTGAGGAAACCCTGACTGTTTTCTTGAGCGGTCTCAGCCGCTTGGTGTGAAATGATGTGTTACAGTTCATGCCTTTCTTGGGGGGCTGTTTGACATGAAGTGCACCAGCCAGTGAATGTCTCTGGATCTCTTCCGAGTCATGCGATGCAGGACATAGATTTTGTCCCCAGTTGCACATGCCTTCCCCAGCTATCTGGTCTTCAGTGGGCTTTATGTCTCCAAAACTATCTCAAGTCAAACCCACACACAAATACACGCACAAAATATTGATATTCCTTCACATTGCTAAGCTCCCTCCTAGTTCACAACCACTTTTCTCTGTGGGAGTGCAGCTGACAGCGAGGAGGTTAGTCAAGTTCAAGACGCTCCCCTTAAAATAGCCGCTTTTCTTCTTGCTACCTCTTAAACTGCTTTTACTTCAGCAGTGATCAGAGGAGGCTGGCTATCAACTCAAAGAAAAGCACAGAGACAGACAGTTCACCTTGCCCTGGATCATCATAAAACATTTAACAAAGCAGAGCTTTTTTTTTTAACATGTGTATACTTATCTCAACCTCACACACACTCTTCTGGACTCCGTCTGTCCGTCTCAGTGGCTTAGCCTTTTTTTTCCTCCCTCATAACTACTCTTTTGTCATTTATTCTGAGCGGAGCTGCTCTGCCACGATAAAAGCCTCGTGTAGTCAAATAAAGAACAAAGCTTTTGAAGGGGACGAGCTGCACGGACTGATTTTAATGCTTCAGGAAGTTGTACGAAGATTAAAGTTGATTTTGTTTCCTAATTGAAATTTACTTGGAAAAAAAAAAAAAGTCAAGTGAAGACAGACAAGTCAAGCCTCGTGTCTTGGGGTAGTGAAAAAAGCTGCAGATTATTGACAGCATATTTAATAATCTCTGAGTATTCAAGTCGGCTGTTGTTATAGCGAGCTGGAAGAATCCAAAAGTAAACATGACACTTTTCTACCTTTTAGCCTGTCAGCCAACCTGCCCACCCCTCTTATGTCTCTGTCTGCCTGTCACCGTCTTTATATATTTTTATTTTTATGCGCCAGCCTTTCAACTCTTGGAAGCGAAAAGAAATGTTGTTTTTTCCCAGTTCTAAATGAGTCAGACCTGCTCGGTAATGAAATCACCGCTGTATATAAATCACCGTCACGTCTTCGTGTCAGTCCGCTGCCTGTCCAGACATGTCCCCGTTCATTAGATAAGTCAGCAGACGTGATTACATTGTTAGCTGTCACTGAATAGTTACTGTCACGTCCTCGTCCCTGTCCCTTGTGCTGCGGCCGTCCATGTCAGATGTTCACTGCTCAGTTAATATTTAATATCAGCGGTACGACTGACCATGGTCTGGAGTGATAAATGTTAAATGAAAACGCTAAATAAAATATCTATTTTTACTTAAAAGGGATGAAGACCGCATTGTTTATTGAGGGAACTTATCTGCTGGTCCACCTGAGCACATGAGTGCACTAAAACTGTGCTGACGTATTGTAGCTGAGTGACATTATATAACCGAACACACCGTGTACTCCCTCAACACAGACGAAGAATGATATACAAAGAATGTTTTTGGAATTCCCATCTCTGATTTTGTTAGGAAAAAAATTCAGGTACGTGCACAGTATTAGATTGTGATTTACATTCAAATGTAGCATAAATTATCAATACAGAGAGATGTTATGGTAATTTAAAAATGATAAAACTTTAAAAGAAACATTCAACACCGTTTATGCAATTATGCTCGTTCTAAAAGACGACGGTCTCAAAATATTCTCAACATTTTGAAATGCAACTCCGTAATGTGAGCATCAGTCGCTTGTTGGAATTTGCAGCATGAAGATGGGAATATGATTCGACTATTCTATAAGAAACACCTTAATTGAATTATTGCTACTTGTGGCCGTGCTAACGCTGAAGCTAGTAAGCTTAGCTTAGCACAAAGACAAGGATGAGCGAGCGGGATTCTTCCTGGCCAAAAGAAGTTAATTCTCACGTGGAGTTTTGGCTGCCTGACATGATTCATGAAATAAAGTTTTAAGGGTAGACGAAAAGTACATTCCAGACAACAATTAATTTAGTTGATTTTCTCAATGAAATGTCAGCTAAATTCCCACATGATGATCATCTCCTCTCTCTTCTCCATCCCTATTTTGTGTCCTCCTCTCCTTTTCCTATTCCTCCCTCTCCTTCTCTCTCCTGCTCCTCTACAGCGTCCTCATCACGCCCACGCTCTCTTCGACTTCAGCCCTCACCACCCCTCCCAGCTACGCTTCATGCGTGGTGATGTCATCGAACTCATTGACTGCTCCGATTCCCTGCGCTGGAGAGGCCGTTGCCATGGACACGTGGGCTACTTCCCTCCAGAGTACGTCCAGCCTATTTACCACTGCCAGTGACCTGACACACCATTGCAACAGTTTAATCGATGAACTGTCTTGACCCCAGCCCTCACACTGCTCTTCGGTTTGCTGTTTTTTTTTGGGGGGGGGGGGCAGATGATTGACAGGCTGAACTGATTGTTATGTAACTGACTCCTCCTGCTTCCCCATGATGCCATTTGTCAATCACAAACCAGATGCTACAGCCACATCAACTGCTTCCACCTGATGCCACAACTCCCCTTCTCTTAATACTTATTGCAAATATTCCACTCTCTCTCTCACACACACACACACACACACACACACATGGACAAATATACATGTAAACACTCCCAGGCATAACACTTGATGACAGCTTATCAGCATTGGAGCAGGCTACATAAATTCACCACACACACACACACACACACACATAAACCAACCTGATGAAAAACAGTGTGTGTCCTGTGGAACCAAGTGGAGGAAGGGCGGGGTTTTCTCGGCAGCAGATGAGTCAGGACTTGCTCCGGTGTTTTGCATCTCTCCCACTAGGAGATCCGGTGAGCTGAGTAGAGACACAGAGAGTCATTGTGTGAATATTTGGGCCAAACGCTTCGAGGATACTGACACAGCAGATTCCTCTCACTGGATGCCAGTGTGTGTTGGGGGGGGGGTCAAATGTATAAACCTGCAAACTTTATGTTTGACGTATTAACCAGAAAGTGAATGGATGTGCATAGGGAGAAGCGTCCACAGTCAGCGAGACATCACTTTGTATTTTAAACACACTGCTTAAAATGCTAATATCTCATTTCAGTTCATTGGTTTCTTACTATGTATTTATTCTTAGTCATGTATAATCTTAGATATTACCCATATTACAAGTAAAATCCAACATTGTATAAAGGTTTTGTTTTTGTCGCAACAACTAGTTTAAGAAAAACAAGACATGGGAGCCATCTTGCTGAAGCTGTAATGGCAAATGATTTAAATAAAGTGAGAAATGAACCTCTTTGAACCCGAAGGCTCGGACATTACTGTTCCCTTACTGCTGATTCACCTGTCGTATTATAGAGAATATGAATGACTACGAAACTGGGTGTATCCATCATCATCTTGTGGTTTCAAACTGTCATGGTTGGATACTTTCTACTAGTTATTACCCGGTGAACATGTGAGAGCTCAGGCTGTTGTTGGGAGTCCTCCAGAAGCGAAAGCGGCTCAGTTATCCACGGACCTACTTTTGTATCTTTAATGTTTCATCAGGCAGAATAAATTTTAAAAAGGAATGTCATATAAGTTTTTGATTAAAAGTGTATGAATGCTTCTTCAAAACTTTTTATTTTGAATCGAACAGTTAAACTTGTGTTTTTAAATCTCTAGACTGCGCTGTTGAACTGAGTCCTGTGGGACTGGAAAAAGGCGTAAGGCACATCTCTATCCGCCGATGTCAAACCAGGACGTCACTCCGATGGAGACGTGACGTCTTTCAATTAAAGTCACACGTAGTTTAGAAAAACTTCTGCATTCACATAAAAAGACATCCTGTAATACACATTTAATCACAAATTTTATTTCACTTAATCTCTTTTTTAACATCAGCGTCAATAGTTTTGCGCTCATAAAATTGTTTTTATATGTAAAACTAATTTGTTTCCTGAAAAACGTGATTACTTTTTCGGTGATCTTTAACAGCTCATCTTCAAACTTGCAAATAATGTTGCCACGTTTTTAAATGTAAAACAAGAGAATTACAGTTTTGTAAAGACTAAAAGTGACAGGAGGATGTTTTACAAATTGCAGGGGCTTTGCAATGTCAAAGTAACATAAAACATAGGAACAAAAATGTCTCATTTAAACATAAAACCCAACTGAAAGAATTAAAAAAAAATTAAACCTCACTTAACACATCCATAATCTTTACCGTGATGTACTGCACCAACCTGTGTGACATATTTATGGTGGGCAATACCAATTTTTTACAAATTCAGTTATTTTGGCATTACCAATGCAAATATCAATCATTTTGGTTTGTTACTTATCAAAACGATGGTCATTTTTAGTCATACAATAAAAAAAAAACCCTCTCTGTTCACACCTGTAAATAAAAGCCCTATAAAACCTGACGGCAGCATCACCGCGTCTCTAATAATCTGTGTCTATGGCACGAACGGGACACAGCTTGGTGTCCTCAGCCATATGACATGGCCAGAGGTTCTTCAGTAGCCAGTCACCTAAGCTTAAAATGATTATCTTTTTTGTTTGTTTTTTTTGGATTAATATCAAGCAAGTAGCCTGTGAGTATCAAAATGTGCTCATACAGAACCCATCTGTTTGTCCCTGTGACACATTTTTGAAGGCCAACCCGGAAGTCGGCTTCACCGTGAGTTCCGTCGACTAAAACCCACGACCAACGTGACCTCATTTAGCCGCTCTTTTGCAAGTGCCATTTTTACAATGCGTAAACACGTCAGAATTCAGGGGTGTGGTCCTTGTGGATGTTAAGCTACATATTAAATTTCAGTCATTTATTCAAAAATGCATTGACTTTGCGGAAGCCAACAACTTACTTTGGGATTGCAGGATGCACAAGTGACATGTGACCAAAGCTAAGGCTAGTTAGCGATCATACTTCTGTCAATGAGGAAAACATTTAATCTTTATCAAGGAGAGATTTCTGGCAGGGCTGCTGTGTAAATCTAGGAGTGGCTAATGAATAAATATGCAAACAATAACAAAGTGAGTGTTTGACACCGCGCAGTCATTTAGAGCATCTCAGAGATGTCATTGTCATGTCGTCAAGAGGTCTGAGTGTCTTTGTGTACGGCCCAGCAACAAATGTACGCACAATGCAGCTCATTATGGATGTTAGCGTGATGTGTTTTGACAGTCAGCTGATGCTATGTGAGGAATGCAGCGTTGCTTCTCTCACCAGGATGTCATGTTTGAAACAGAGCGGGAAACAGGATCCCTTACTGTAACTCTGTCCGACTGTCTTTTTCTGTTTCGTTTCCTCTCATTTTTTCCCCGTCGCCACAGTCACCTCTGGTTTGTCATTGACAGTCAATAAAGAAAGCAGCAGGGGAGCAGAAATAAGGATATAGTCAAGATTTAAAGGTGTAACAGAAATAGAACATTTTGCAGTGGCTTTTTTTTTTTTTTTTTGGTTGTTTTTTTTTAAACTGCTGAATCACTTTAAAGTGTGTGACAGATATAAGCGCCACGGTGTGTGTTTGGTCTGTGACGACATATTTGTGTCACACAAAAGCGAGGCCGTATAAATATAGCCAAAAGCACAGTAAGACATCAAGACATAGACGAACTGAAGAGGAGTGACTAGACAGGGGAGGACAGAGCGAAAGAGTGAGAGATGAAAAACATGGATTCAATGTGTCAACTGCGACGGAGGCGGGGGAGGAAAGTGCGAGAGCTGAGGCATCGCTTATATTCATGGGTGTTAAAGGCAAATACACACCAACCAGTTTGAGTGACAGCCTCTGGCTGTTAAGTGACAGAAGCAATAACTCTGTCCTGCATTCAAACCTGCTAATCTACACAGCAGATACACTGTTATATAGCCAACAGATAGCATCAAAGGTAAGCCAGGCAGTTGATGAGTCAGCAGGATGCTATCTGAGATACACCCAGGAAGTCTTCCGCTAATCACTCAGCAGGAGTGAAAGTTGGAAATGATAGAGGGTAACGCTGGCCGCCAGGAAGCCAAACCAGGCTGTCTGTGTGTGTGTGTGTGTGTGTGTGTGTGTGTGTGTGTGTGTCTCTCTCTCTCTCTCTCTCTCCATTCTTGAATGTACCATTCATGCATTCCTGCAGAGATCAACAACATGGCCGTCCACCAGCTTCCACTGAAACAGACGTGTTCAGCTTTGTTTAAGCAAAAGTCCAGTATTCCGTGTGCACCCCTCACTCATTTTTCAGCCCCGGGGCTGTTGGTGCAGTGTAAACAGAAAGCGACAGGGTTACCAAAGGTGTTTTGCTTCGGGGGGAGGCTATTAGGCTTGGCTTCAGTCAAGAAGGTTTGTGTTCAGTTATGAGGGATGACATATTTTTGCTGACTGAAATGAACGTTAGCATCTCCATAGGACCCTCCTCCAAAAGCCAGTAAAGTTTGTACACTGGATTTGATGCTCATTCATTAAATGTTTATGAAGCTTACACGTTCAGTGCAGTGGGTTAATCCTCTGATATGGACACCATCTTTAGAGTTTTTGAAGCGTAAATGCGACCGTAGGAAGGAAGAAGCTAACGTCACATGAGCCGACGCGTGACGTAAGCAAAATTATCTTGACACGTCTCCTAACTTTGGGTTTCGTGTCACAACCTCTCCGGTCTCCTTTTAAAACTTTTTCGTGCTTTTTTAAAGATATAAAAACGTAAAATACAGGTGTGGTATTTACTGTTGTTTTTTATGCAGTAAAATAGAAAAAAAAATCTTAAATTCAGTTCAACCACAAAGACACTCTTTCAGACGCTCAACCAATTCCAAAACTCCACCTCTGGACGAGGGAACCTGAGGTGTCACGATGGGAACTTATCTCAAGGTTTCTGGACTCATTCTTCATTCCGTTGCTGCGTTTTAAACAACTCAGAAGTCAAAAAGAAGGAAATAAGCTGTGAGCTGGGAATGAAGGTGTCTTTTCAGAGCTCTGATTTCTTCTACTTGAGGCGCAACATCAAAGATGAAGGCGTTTATTCTAAATGGTAAGAATGTAATTGTTCTTCATGTTCGTATTTTTGACGTTTTCTTGTTTTGAGGTTGTTGCTTCTTTGGCAGTTGGCAAACAGCTTTCTCAGCCGGAAGCTGACCAAACGCGGCTGACTGTCCTGTCACAGTTTCAACGTGAAGAAGAGACCACTGAGCTCCCTGCATTCACACCAACGCTGATTTTCCTTTATAATTATTAGATGCTCCACCAAGCCGGTCATGTTAGCGACGGTTTGTCTGTTACGTGAAAACAGTGAGGCCGTTTCTCACCAATAAGGAACCCGTTCAGTTTAGGGAGGGATTGGTCCTAGCGCCATCTGGTTTCAACAGGAAGTTACACGTTTGAAGTTTACACTTCGCTGTACTCCTCCATGTGGGTGGATCAGATTCATCTCAAACCAAGAACCACCTTAACAACTTATTTACTACCCAGATAGCAAAGAGTGACTGGGCCAGATCTGGGCCGAATCCACCATGAAATCCGGCCCAGATCCAGATGCCAGATCCAGACCAGTGTCGAGAAGCATGACGGCCCAAAAACGGCCTGCATCCCGATTACAGATCAGCACCAGACCAAACCCAGAATTGGTCCAGTTCTGGACTTCAGTATTTGGCGCCTTCGGCTTAAGGTCTGCATAACATATTCGGACCGAATCCGGTTGGTCACACACATTTTCATTTCACCTCGGGTTTTGGCGCTTACGGTTCAAGCCTGTATGCCATGTTGCCACAACCGTTTGGAACTCATAAATCAAAAAGCCGTTTTACATGTTCATCCTTCCAACAAGATCTGGCAAGTCAGCCAAATCCATGCCTGCACTAAAGCTGGATCAGGAAGCTTTGAACCTGACCTGGCCCAAAGACTCCTGCTATCTGGGCACCGAGACCGTTGAGCTGACTTTTTGATAAATGGTGTCACCGCGGCAAGGTGGACAATTTTAAAACTCTTGATATTTGATACTTTGAAAATGTAAACAATACATGAAGATTTCTACAAACTGGGATTCAGTCACAGCAGGACCCGTGCAGTTGCAGCTTTAATGAGGACCTGAGCATGAAAATAGGCCGGAAGTTCACTTTAGCGGAGGTGTGCGCTCTCTCGGTGCTTTTTCGGAATTCAGTAACAATTCTTTACCATCTCTGAATTCACAAAAGCAAACCAGACCCCTACTCTACTGTGGACTATTTCTGGAAAGCCATCAGTATTCTCTGACGTGTTTCCTCCTCTGGCAGTCGGAAGGGTATTTATGACATGTAATTGCCCGGCACACAAACCAGGCTCCATTGAGAGCGTAATCCACTGACAATCAAGCGGCTCTTTGAAGGGATTCAAGTTCAAATAAGGTGGTTAAAGTCATAAAAAGCTATCTAACACCCTGGACGAAGGGCTTGTTTTGGATGCTATTCTTGTGAAGACGTGTTTGTTGGCTTTTATTGCGTAGACTTCTCGGAGTGATCAAGTTTAGTAGGTACGTATCAAAATTTTAATGCTAAAACGTGACGTTCCCAAAGGGAAGGTGGGCATTAAAGGACTATATACTGAACATATTATATTCCCTTAAAGTATTCAGATTCCATAATCCCTTATCTTTCAATCTGGTTTCTTACCTTTCAATAAAGTCGTTTGTTCTGCTCTAATCTACTCAGATCAAAGGCCCGGGCTCTGCCATTGGCTGGCACCCGAGCTAGAAACACGTCAGAACAGGTGCGAGAGTTCTGCTGATGGTTTTCATGTGACTGCTAATGATTTAATGTGGTTTAGGGTTACAGGGTTCCTTTCACTCGGAGCACGCAGCATAGAGGAGCTCCTGGAAACCCCTCTGGGTCACACGTGTGTGTTTTGGTGTGTGTTAGTGGGTGTGTTTCGCTGTAAGGGTCACACCTGTTGGGCGGTGCCACCGTAGGGGTGTCGCCGTCTCTCTCGGTCTAGACACTCGGTACCGGGGATGAGAGAATGGCCAGCTGTTGATGCAGCATGGCCCCTCATGAGGACTACAGGGTGGACCGAACCAGAGGAGGACCTGGAGAGATGTTCCGCTGTCTGGAGCCTTTAAACGTTGCTTTCTTTACTGCAATTCTGGAGGAGTTTAGGAGAAGTGTTCCGGGAGACTTGGCGGAGTTTTAAAGTTCTCTCTCCTGCTCCGGTATGGCTCTGTCCCAGATACAGTGTCTGGACAACAACCACGTGAACCCGCGTACGCACGAGTCCAAACCGGAGTTTTTGTACTGCGAGGACCAGAGGCTCGCGCTCGAGGCGCTCCTCAAAGATGGGCGCGAGGCGTTCGTCAAGTATGTGGAAGCTCGCGGCCTGCGGGGTTTCCTCTCGGACCTGGAGCAGGACGCTCTGACAGGGACGGCAGAGCCCTATGACCCGGGCTTGGACATCTTCCCAGAGGGCGCCGAGGAAGACGAGCCCCCGCTGTCACTTCACTACTGGCCGGAGCTGTCGGACATGTCCATCCCGCAGATGGACCTGGGCTGGCCGAACAGTGACGCTTACCGCGGGGTGACGCGCACCACTGTGTACACACAGCCGCCGCTGGATGGCCAGGCGCACGTCAAAGAGATTGTCAGGAAAATGATTGCGCAGGCGCAGAAGGTATGTCATTGTTGGACCCACTCAACATGAGTTTATTTAACCTGTCTGTGTTTTGTTAGGAATTTAATGAGCCACACAAAGGAAAACAAATTAGATTGTAATTGAATACCAAGTAGGCCACATCAGTAGAGCAGTAGTTCAGGAAGAACCCCTCTTTCTTAACTCCAAACTTCAAAGTTGTTGTTGTTGTTGTGTTAAAGTGTTACCTTGAGCAGTTGTGGTTCTGTCAGGCAGGTCAGAGTACACACTGATGGCCAGATGAGACATTCAAGAGTAAAGTGCAACCTGACTAAGCTACTTTATCAGGGACTAATAGAGGACCTGTATGCTGTGCCAGTGTGTGTATCAGGGCCGGTTCTAGGGCGGGTCAGCGGGGCCCAGCTTGGACCCCCTCCAAATATAAGTCTCCTTCCTTAGAGCGGGACACCACCACTGGCTATAATGGCTCTGAATAAACCGTTAACAACAACCCATCGGTTCTGATACAAAGTTGTGACACTGGGGTGATCTTATGCAGTTTTTGTACATGAACTAAATACTGAACCTTTTTGGTACACGGCCTCCTCTGAGTGGAGGGTGCCCCCGTGATTAATAGCCCCCACCCACCCATGATGAATTAATCAATCGAGTTAAAGATGTCGATCTGTTTCCAGACTCTTAAATAGCAGGATTTGTTGTTTGTTGGGTTTTTTTGTCAGTTAAGACAGCAAATGGAGTGTCTTTTGGTTTTGGACTGTTGGATGGACACGTTTTTGAACACTTTGAGTCTTTGGAAATGTAGATTTTCAAATTTTGTAGACATTTAATGGAGTGTAAAATTCCTCAATGAATATTCAGCAGATTCATTTGTGATGAAAATACTCAATTGCAGCTTTAATGGTATTTTTTTGAGCAAAGCAGCAGATACTGTACGTAAATATGGGAGTTTAAAGCCTGGCAGGACAAAGATAACAGCGAGCTGTTAACGTGCAGACTTCTGTCAGTGTTTTTTTTGTATCAGAAGCTCATGTGAACAGATTTGTCTGGAACCTGTGGAACAGCTTCTCTTGAACCTTGTTGTTTTAACAGAAGATTTAAACACTGTTTGCATCTTCAAGTCTGTCAGTTGGTAGCTTGATCCTGCTGCACTCTTCCAGGTCGTCTGCACGAAGTATTTCCCATGTGCACCATCTGAGTTTTTGCGTGTGTGTGTGTGTATGTGTGTGTGTGTGTGTGTGTGTGTTCAGGTCATTGCCGTGGTGATGGATGTCTTCACGGATGTTGATATCTTTCGAGATTTGCTTGATGCTGGATTCAAGAGGAGGGTTTCTGTCTACATCCTGTTGGAACGCACAGCGCTACCTCATTTCCTGTCCATGTGTCAGAGGGCTCAAATGCACGCTGGACACCTCAAGGTGAGCCGGTATCTCACATGATTATATTTGCAACTTGCACAACTGTTAAACGATGCAAACATTTCAAAAAAAGATACGGGATCATATCAAATTACGTCTGTTGAAACATTTTCCTTTGGGTCAGTTTGTTGACACCAACGCAAAAATAGGTAATGATAACCAAAGTAGTAAACCGACAAAAAGTAAAAGGGAGTTTATCTCTCCATGAAGGATAAATAGTGTTGTTTTTCACGTGTGCCATGTTTAGTTCAAGTTGTGGCTAATTCTGAGGCTGCTTAAAGCGACACTTTATCCAAAAATGTATTTTGGCTTTATGCTCACAGATAAACATCTTGAACTGACGAAGAAGGCTTTTTTTTTGCCTCCTTCATCAATGCTTGACTTCTTATCACTAGCTTGAGATTATGTAAATGGGCATTTTTGTACCATTTTGCTGAGTTAAGCTGTCTGTTAGCATTTAGCTTCAAGCTAAATATACATGGCTGAGTCTTTACTGCTGTTTTGAGCTAAAAACGAACTGTGACACTTTCACTTGTGCGCTATTCTGCTAAGAACCGGATGCACAAGCTGGTTGAACACTGCGTTGTGTTGGACAACTTGCTTGAGTTTTTGTAAAATGAAGTTTTTGGACATTTTTATTATTTTTAGTCATCTGTTAGCTGTTACCTTTAACACCAAATCTGCATGGCTGGCTCTTTCTGTATTCTGGGTCACAAAGAAGTAACGGAATAGGGGAAATAAATTCTTTGTGAGCTCAACACATAGATTTGTTAGTACTTGAAAGGCAAAATCCAATTTTTGGGTTAAATATCGCGTTAAGGTGACGGTGAGCATGGGAATTGGGCTTGGGTCTTTAGGGAGTGGCATTTTTTCATTAAAAAAGGCAAAATTTCACATGCAGGTTGGTGCATCACATTCATCTGTAGTTGCTGCTGGGTCTAATCAAGTATGAACTACACGTAATATTCATAATCTGTAGAATTTTTCTATCATTGATCAAGCTCGCAAGAAAGATAATAAGCAGTACAGCACATGAAGTGCGGTGCATGAAAGTGGAATACAACACCTGTATGAAGCTCTGTTCCACAACAGCGATGGCGTAGTTTAACGGGTTGTGATTTAATATAATCGTTAAGAGAATGAAACTAGAATAAAAGGAATTGCAACGACCGTTGTAGTTGTTTTGCTCAGAGTTGGGCTCCATGGGTCTCACCTCCTTCCTTTGTTTAGGTCTGGTAGAGAGCTCTTTCCTTACCAGAGCAGTAAACTACAAGGGCGAGGATTCTGTGAGACTTAATCCATAATTCATGGAGCCACCCTCCCAATGGATCCTGAGATATGCCTTTTGGGCAACTTCTCAAATTCTAATCATCTACAGTGGCATTCCACTGAACTCACAGAATTTCTACTAGCCATTGCCAAAAAATGAAAAAAAAGAAAAGAAAAGAAGGTACAATGAAATGGAAGTAAGAACTCGGCTTGCCAATTTGATTGTGTCTCTCAGAAGTGAACAGCTGCATACCTCTAGAAAAATAACCTACCCATGAAGGAGTAGATAAAAACAAAAAGCTCTTCTATAAAACATGGACACCTTTTAATTTGCCGTCTTACATGTCTGCATTCAGGCAGGATGTCTCTTTTTTTTTCTGTTGTTCGGGACCATTAAACCTAACCTGTCCCTGGTGTGGTGCAGCTTCTTATAACAGTTAGTCTCTTTGTATTATCAGTGAATGCCATTGGAGCCGTTGGTATTTTTGCAAAACATAAATGTAAAATGTATAAATATAGAAAAGAAGGTAATGCTTGGGCAGAAGCCACTCGATTGAGAAACCAGCAACGCTACAATGTGGTTAAACTAGTAACGCTGATACTGCCCAGCATTGCTGTACTGTGACATTTACAGCGATAACATTATTGCTAACACACACACACACACACACACACACACACACACACAGCTTGCGAAAGATATGCACGCAGACACGCTCTGAGATCTTTGGCACTTATCCAACACAGTAAAAAACATTGTAAAAATACATTTTAAATATTTCAAGATTGTCACTGTAGTTCCGGTGGACATTCGACTGGCTAATTATCTTGAGACAGTAAGACAAGCAACTGCAGAAGAGATATTTTCATGAGAGATGGGTAAGTGAAAGCACATGCCTTCTCTCTCTCTCTCTCGCTCCATGTCACACGCACAAACACACGCACTTACTAAAATCTTTCCAGCTGGCAGTGTACCATGGATAAATGAGTCTACCCTGAGTGTGTTACTTCATAACTGGCTGGCAACTCCAAAAAAAACACTAGCTAGTTTGGACATGTGAAAGTGAGTTATTGGACTAATAACAACTTTAACTGCTGTGAATTGTATTATTGTCGAGACAAAAGTCCTTTGATGTAGCTGCCAAACTTCCAAACGTTTTCTTTTTTACTCACGATAGCCAAAATCAGATCCCTCAAATGAACCGCACGTATCACATGATCACTCTATACTGGCTTGTGTCAGACCTGATGACTTACTCCTTTTAGAAGTTGCGTACAGTGACTCCTCATGTGTTCATGAGAGTAATCCTTAACAGTCAAATGGTTCTGTCCTGTATTTGCGAGGTGGAAATGAGGCAAAAATATAGAAACAAACAGGAAATTACAAGGTTTGTACAGTCATGAAAAACATGGAAAAGTCATGGAATTAAAAAAAAAAAAAAAAAAAAGTAGACATTTTCAGGTTTGTGATATATAAATAAAGTCGGAAAGTTTTAGCAAAGTCATGAAAATGTTCTTCACAATAAACAGCAATTGCAAGACCAACCGAGAGAAAGTTTTTCTGGGTTCATATTGGTTGATTTTGATACATGTTGGTGTCGTTTAAGAACCATTTAGCTTTTTATTATTTTTATGTCAAATCTACGCCGGTACAATTCGACATAGATTTCTCCGGTACCTTTCATGCACAAACGGGACAACGCAGAGAATGTACGGTATGAAAAATGTCCTGAAATTGTGAAAAAGCCATGGAAATTTATTGGTAAACAGTGCGTAGGAATCCTAGATGTAGTAGGCTAGGATTAGTTTCACAAATAGAAACATGTATTTGTATGTGCACAGATACACCGTTCTGGAAACAGAAGCATGAAACAGGCGCGCGCGCACACACACATACACACACACACCAACACACACACAAATGTGCGCGTGCTCCCCTCTGCCAGTTTATGCCTTGGAGGAAGTAAAGGGAAACACAGAGGCAGTAGCGGCCTGACAGACTTTCAGTACCATCTGGATGTGGATTAGGAGCAGAACAGCAGAAAATGCTGGTCTCATGTGGCGGTTTGTGCTTCATAAACATAAATCCATGTACTGCACGGGAACAGTGACAGATGACGAGCCAACAAGGCTGTTGTAGGTTAGCAAGTTAGCCGTTTTTGCTACCTGATTTGTTGTCGTGGCGTCTGTCTCCACTCACTTGCTATTTACTCACATTCTCTGGGATGTTTCAACTCTGTGCTTTTCTTCAGTGCATGTTGTTGTTGTTTTTTGTAGCGTATCTGCTCATAGCAAGTGCAAAACTGCCTGAAGAGTGGCTGCACACGACCCATGTGTAAATCAGTCAAATATTTAATAGCAGAACAGCTCTGCCCCAGAATTCCTTCAATGCTTTACTTTTTTGTGCTGTATTCTGACGGATTTGTCATGAAATGTGAATTTTTTCCAGTTCCTATTGAGTTTTCATCTGACAGCATCAGCATTCAAACATGACAAATGTTATAGACCAGAATTTTTACCCCCACTCAAAGTTGATATATAGAAAATAAGCGAAACAGTTCATGTTTTCATGTTATTTGCTTTGCTGGGACTCATTGGAGAGAAGCTGTCAGTTGCTTACGTTGCCAGAAAAGTGCGTCTGCATTATAATGGTCTGGGGGATGCTTCAAAGTGAGTCTGACAGGCTTATGGACATGGTTTCCACTTGACATCCTTAGGGGAAAGCTACACAAAAAGTGGCGGTTACATTGAGAACGAGCAGCTCATAGGCTTGGCTACTGAAGGAGAGGATGATTGACAGGACATTTGACAGCTTGATGACAGGGTTTTTTAGTGAGCCATGAGTGACAGGAAGGAGTGTAGGTGGAGGAGTGAATAGACAAGACGGGAGGAGCAAAGAGGAGCCAGATTCTTCTTAGTCGAATGAGGAAGTTTCAGGAGACGTTCCAGCTCTGCTCCTTTCCATCCAAGATGTGTGGACCTAAACTCCACGTCGACTAAACTTATAAGGATCGAGCTTTTCATCACTACGTTCTTTCTAGAACAACGAAGGGCTCATCACCTGCATCTTGTGGCCAAAAAAAAAAATGCACACACACAGAAAAATTCCTTTTTCTGATTTAATCTTATCATTAAGCCAAAGGAATGTAGAGAGAGAAAGAGAAGTGAGGAATCATAGGAGGAGAAAAATGCAGCAGTGTTTCTGCTGTGAGATAAACCAGAAATAATCTCTCCAACAGATGTCTAGCGAGGCGCGTTGTGTCCTAAGAGGACGTGAGGGCCAGTTTGACACTGTGGTCTTCTCCAGGTGAGATGGATTCAGTCTAAACTTTGTCCAGGTGGCTAAATCATTAAGTCATGACATCAAACACCTGGACAACAGCAGCCACCTTCTGTTTGAATAAAGCACATCAGGAGCACCCTTGAATCCCCATGGAACAGCACAAAGCTGCAGGTAACATGAGATGATGCAGTTTATACCTGTTAGTTACACACAACAACGCTCCATCTACGCCAAAAGAAAAGCTCAACTTCAACACAATCTAATGTAGCTCCCGTGAAGTGGTTCTGGATCTCCCGAATACTCCAGTAAACCCCTATATGGACCAGTAAGTGTTAATGGGAAACTGGGGAGCTGCATACCTGGAGCAGCTTCCTGAAGTCGAGCAGAAAAATATACTAAATATCTCAAAGGCAATTAAAAATGCAGACGTTCTGGGATCTAGAATCTCTTTTTTTCTTTTGTCAGTTGGGATGCATGACTTAAGAATTTTTGCTGATATCTGACACGCTGATATTTTAGCAGATTTCTCTTTTCCAATGAATCCAAGTTTGAATCCAAGTTTATAAAAATATACACATTTTGTTCATACTGAATTTAAAAAAAAGGCACTATTCTTCCTTTCCATATTGTTTGGAAAAACCCTGAAAAAAATACACGATTTATTCGTGTTGTCTCATCATCCATGATGAGCAAAAAAGGAGAAGAGACCTGATATAAATTCCCATCTGAGAAATTATTTGATTTGAAATAATAAGTAATATCTCATCTTATTTTAAAAATGACCATCATCAAGTTCTTGAAATCTGTGAAATACTGAGCGTGAGCCATTTTACTGTTTTCTTCTTTTCTTACTCAATGCATGGACAAAGAGAATTAAAGGAAGGAACCAGGAAATAAAGGACTTAAAAGGCTGGAGTCTGTCCCAGCTGACATTGGGTGAGAGGCGGGGTTCCCCCTGAATGGATGGCAAGTCCATCAGGGGCAATTAGGGGTTCAGTATCTTGCTCAAGGATACTTGGACATGGTCACCGGGGAAAATGAGGATCGAACCAGCGACCCTACAGTTGCTAGACAGCCACTCTACCTCTGAGCCACGCCGCCCCTTGGACAGTTAATATTCCAATTTATTTATTTAAGGCTGCACGGTGGTGCAGTGGTCAGCACTGTTGCCTCACAGCAAGAAGGTTCCAGGTTTGAGTCCAAGCTCCAGCACAGGATCTTTCTGTGTGAGTCTCCATGTTCTCCCTGTTCCTGTGTGGGTTCTCTCTGGTACTCCAGCTTCCTCCCACAGTCCAAAGACATCAAGCACCCCCCCCCCCCCGACCCTTAACAGGATAAGTGGAAGAAAATGGATGGATGGATTTATTTATTTAGTAAAGAAAAAAAAAAGATTCCCACTAACATTAGCACCTGACGCGCGCGCATGTGTGTGTGTGTGTGTGTGTGTGTGTGTGTGTGTTACAGCACCTGCGTGTACGCTGCACAGACGGGACAGAGTTCTACACTCGGTCCTGCACCAAGGTCAGAGGGCGAATGGGACACAGATTCATGTTCATTGATGGAGACAAAGCTGTGTCTGGGTCATACAGGTCAGTGTGTGTGTGTGTGTGTGTGTGTGTGTGTGTGTGTGTGTGTGTGTGTGTGTGTGTGTGTGTGTGTGTGTGTGTGTGTGTGTGTGTGTGCCAGTAGGCTGATTGAAGGGGACAGATCCCTATCTGAGGGCTACACCTGTCTTTGTTTCAGAATGTGGTGTCAAGAGATATGAATAAAGAATACACTGTTGCTTTAAGCTGATGAACAGGTTGCAAATGCAGCATTCTGTATGTACAAGAGAAGGAAATGTATTTAAAGGATTGTCCTAAAGTAACTGGACAGAAAAAAAACATTTTCATTTCAGGATGTCATGAATGTTTTTATTGGAAGTTTCTGTTTGGTGTCAGTGGTGTCAACTGCTGTTTATTTTCTGTGTGTCCTATAGCTTCACCTGGACGTCATCACGTCTGGACAGAAATCTTATCACCGTGGTTACAGGCCATGCAGTAGACACGTTTGACCGACTCTTTCGCTGCCTTTACATGAACTCCAGCTTTGTTGACCTCCGCCAGGTCGCCACAGTGCCTGCACCTGAGCCAGAACCTATCCCACAGCCAGCCGCCGTTGCCCCTCTCCCTGCTGCTCTTGCTAGAAAAATGCATAACCCCAAATATGCCCTTGTATTTGTAGAGAACCCTAGTCCTACTCCTACCACCGACCCCTGTGCTGACCAGGAAAGCCCTAAAGAGGCCCAGAATCTTACGAACTCCCAGAAAGGGAAGAAAAGGAGGGCTATTAAAGAAGCTCTTGAGGAAAATGTTCCTCTTCATCCTGGGCTTAGTAATCTTGAGAAGGCATGTTTGATCTCATACCTGCCCACATGGCCAGAACCTGACCCCCCAAGTGATGTTATTGGGTTCATTAATGTTCGAGATTCCAGCAAACCCACTAAAGTCCATCTGCAGCGGTCTGAGAGGTTTGAAACCAGTCAAGCAATCAGGTTTAGCAGTCCGTTTAGTATGCCCAAGGAAGTCCTGCCAGAGGTGGCCAAGCCCAGACAGCGGACTACCGAACCTGTGGGGGTGTCTAAGCCTCGGGCAACACAAGATAAAGCTAAAGAGGTAGAGTGTGTAGTAGACAAGCTACAGCCAACGCACTTCAACACACAGTCTGGTGGTATAAAAATGAATGCAGAGGAACCTAAACAGAGATCAGCTACAACTGAACCAAAGTCCAAACCTTTTAGAGAATCTAGCAAGGCTGAGCACAATCTACACTCAAACACATCGAAGAATCAAGACACAGGTCACACCACTGCGCGCACACTTTCCCAAACCAGCATCAAGGCCCCTCCTCCTGACAACGAGACACAAACTGTCACCACAAACAATCCTAAACCAGATTCCCTACCTGAAATAAACACTGATAAAGAAGCACAAACTAAAAATAATCCGAGCACACCAAGTGCTGCTGAACAGAGGGCTCCCACCCTGAGCTCAGACTGCAAACAAACCTCCTACCTGCTTCATCCCACTGACTCAAACTCAGAAGAACACACACAAACACTGCTGCCTCATGCAGACTCACACGCACAAATCACCCAGACCCAAACTCCTGTCATCCACAGCTACATGCACTCTCCGCCTGTCAGTTCCACTTCTTTTTCTGCAAATAATCACATCTACATTAGCACAGAGCCCTCTGGCGTGACTACCAATGCCTGCGATTGTTCATCTGCCACGTCCTCCTCTTTGATTTCCACTCCTCCCATCCTTAAACCTCGCACTGTCTTTCTGGTTATTAAAGATGTCCGGAACCATCAAAGTACCAGTACTGTTACTAGGCCTGACAGTCTGGCCAGGGAGCAAGTTGACCACAGTGAGCCCTCTATTGCAACTGAGGCAGAGACACCAGCAGATAACAGTCCCGTAGCTGGAAGAAAACCTGGAGTACAAAAGGATGATGGGAACATGGAAAATCTTGGGAAAACACGACAGCAAAAACAGAGAGAACCTTCTCCAGAGGAAGCAGTTGAAGAAGCAGTTGGACCACCTGACATAGCAGGAACCCAAATGGTTTCTGGGACCAAATTACAAACCCAATCAGATGGTTTGATCACATTTGCTGACAATGTAAAAGAGCCTGAAACTTTGATGTTAGCAGACTGTTATATAGCTCCAAAGCCACCGGCAGAATGTGTAGCCACAGCACAGACAGAGACCAAAACTGCACCAAGACCCCAAACAGACCGTGAACTTGCTAAAGTTCCAAAAGAGAAAAGGGACAACAGAGCATACCTTGCAGAAGTAGGTGAACCACAGAGAAAATCATATTGTGGATTGGATCCAAAAGATGTAGGTGTGCTTGATATTGTGGGCCTGAAAGCACCACCACACAACCAACACTTACATAATAACAGCACGGATCATGCACTTGAAGACGAACTAAGTCAGCAGGGTAATGCAGGTGTCACATCAGCATGCCACGGAGATGATAGGACAAATGCATCAAGAAATAAGACAGTTGGCACCTCTAAAGAACGGACAAGCTGCCATATACCTAAGAAACCCCTGCGATTATATTTGTCCAACCCGTACGTACAGAATATGCGTTCACCTGAGAGAGAATCACAATCTGCCCTCATAGGCACCACAACTCCAGATGGCCTTTTGCCATGTATACCTTCCCCAGACTCCGAAACACACGCACCAGACTCATCACGTGACACTCCAGACTTTCGAACACTTTCTCCTGATGTGAGTGATGGATATTTCTCACCCATGGAAGCTCTCTCCACAACCTCAGAGGAGTATTATGAATGTAGCGACTCCCCCTGCCAGGACCCCGTTATTGACCGATCAGCGTACCGCAGCCACGGGACAACAGAGGATCACATTAATAACACACATATTCCAAATACTCCTAATTCCACTAGTCCTGCATACAAAGGTAAAGATTCAACAAAGATCATAGGAAAAGAGCAAGATTACCAACCTCCCAAGAGAAAGAGGATGCTAAACAAATCAGCAGCAGAGAGGCTGGTTGACGGTGGACCGAATCCAGGAGAGTCAACCAGTGTGGGAACAGAGTCAAGGCAATTGTCCACTGGTGAACATAAACCAGACAAAGACTCATCTGGGGTTGAGAGACCCAAAAAAGTGTCCTCAGGTGGCCAGATGGCACCAGGATGCAGCAGTGAGGAGACAAAAGACAGGACGCAGTCAGCCAGAAAGACTGAGAGGCAGAAGGTATGACCAGAAAGGCAGCAGGTTGTCATTCCCACAGTACCTTTGAATTTTCAACCATGTCACACTGATCTAGCTAGCAGAACAACAAGGGCGTAGGTTTGCAGAAATGCCCCCAGTTATATTTGAATGACCGGTTTGTTTGGTTCTTGTGGTGAAGTCCGATAAAGTGACGTGCCATCCCAAGACTGGGAGCTACAAGATGCTGTTCAAGGCAGCATCATGGCAGAAGCTACAACAAGAGGATGGCTTTCAAAAACTACTAGCTGCTAATACTTACAGATGAATTAAGGGAGCACAGTGTAGCGCGCCTCAGGCATGAACGCTGTTCTGAGGTCAGTACATCAGAGACCCAAGCTGACAGTGAGTGCTTGTGCTGTGTTGATGCTAATAAATTAAAGAATCTATAAAGACAGTAACGTTAGTGTGGTGCCTTTTTAGATTATTGAATCTTAAATTGCTACGTCACCCAAAAAATGTTTTTTGCCTTTCAAGTACTGACAAATATGTTTTGTATTATGTTTCCAAACTCAAAAAAGATATTTTTCCCTGCCTTCAACACGGCTTTGTGACTCCATAATGCAGAAAGAGCCGCCAGCCATGTATGTTTAGTTTGAAGCTAATGAAACTTTGACCATATCTCGAGCAAGTCGTTGGTGTACTACACATTGTCTTTGACAATCGGCACTGCGCTACCGTGAGGGGCTGACTGACTCCACGAGCTGGGCGTGCTCTCCAACAGCTGGAAGTGTTTGTGTTTTTTTGGCTCAAATTAAAACATTTGGGAATGACTGGGCACATGCCTGGATAAAGAAGAGGTGGATTATATCAGTTGATGCGCTTGAAAGTTTGGAAACACTTAGCGTTCGTGTGTTTGCTGTTCTTTTGTTGCTGCGTCTGTTGTTAGCCAGAAGTCACCAGTAGCTTCAAGCTGAATATATGTGGTACTTTCTGCCTTCTGGAATGACAAAGAAGTGACTCAGAGGAAAAAAACAAACATCTTTGTGATATTTGCACATGTTTGTGAGTACTTGAGAGGTAAAACACCTCCAAAGTTTATGTTTGAGGTTTTGTTTTGGTTTTTTTGGAACTTTTTATTTAAATTTTTTCAGTTAAACATTGAACAATGTCTGAGACAAGGTCAGTGATGTAAAAAGGTACAAATGGCGGTACAAATGTATATCAAATAAACATTACACATTGTGATAATAAGGATAAGCAAACAAGACAGACAAAAATGAATAAATAAATAGCTAATAAAAAAAAGAATGAATAAATGATGAGGTTAATAATAATAATTTAAAAAAAAATCCACATCGTGTCAGGGTCCGTTTCCATTGCTTTAGGAACAGCCTCAACAACCCAAATAGTTCATATTGTTAGATATTTTCCGACCATGCTCCACCTTCGTTCAAAAAGGTCCACTTTCAGCTGTAATGATGCGGTCATTCTTTCCATGAGATAAACCTGTCTCAATCTCTGTTTCCATTCAGCCACAGTCGCTGCTTTAACTTTCTTCCAGTTTGCTGTTATATTTTTCTTGGCAACCAATCATAAAATATGCAAAATATATCTTTGGTCAGCAGTGAAAAGGTCGACCGGTACAGCACCCAGCAGGTAGAGCAGCATGTTTGATGGAATTTCCCTTTTCATAATTCTCTCAATTTCGTCTTTAATCTTTTTCCAATATTCAAGAATAACCGGACAGTCCCAGAAAATGTGCGTGTGATCACCTATTTTACCACACTGTCTCCAGCATAGAGCTGCTGAGGGGTCTTCAACGAAATTTGAAACAGCCAAAGGGGTGCGAAAAAATCTGATTTTAAGTTTCCAGTCGAACTCTTTCCACTGCTGACTGCTGATACCTTTATGACTGCTGTTACAAAGCTTATCCCAAAGTTCGTCTACTATTATTATATTAGATTCCAATTCCCATTTTTCCTTAATATTATAGGTATTTTCATCTAAGTCTGATGAGAGTCTTTTATAGAGGTGGGAGACATGTTTATGTAATGTTTGAGTTTTTTAAAGTCATTTTTAATTAGATACTTATGTGCACTATCTCAAGTAGATTCTGCTTGAGTGCTTGTTTTTGCAAAGTAACAGTACTTTTGCTTGAGGACAGTTTTCGACTACTCTACCCAACCCTGCATGCCTCTAAAAGGATGGTTTTTGTGTGTGTCCCTACCAATGTTGAGACCTAACCTACGCCCTTGCTACACAGTGAAGGGTAAGACACGACACTGAAACACGGATCACAAGTCATATCATTTCAAAGTGTTATTGGAAGATATGGTGGTTTGACGATGAATCACGTTCAACATTCAGCATTATTACATTTTTTAATGTGCCCTGTCCTTTTGCAGGCAGTTAGATGAAGACTTGAGGATGTGTTTAAATACGTTATTATTAGTATTATTTCTCATAATGCATCAGAGGTTGTGATTAATCATATCCCATCATACCAAAGGCCCTGATAATTCTAAACGCTGAAGAATAGTCCGACGCAAGTTTCATTCATGTTGTATCCGTCTGTTTGAATTTGCTGTGTGTGTGTGTGTGTGTGTGCGTGTGTGTGTGCGTGTGTAAGTTTGTTGAGTATGCACCAGCAGTGCGTCACTAAGTGAAACACATGACACTTGTTCATTATTGAACAAGGAGACTCTGTGTGAGTCAAAGTTACATACTTTTAATCATGCGTACTCGCTCACTCCGATGCAGCATTTATGAATCTGTAAAAGATTGATAGTTCCACGTTTATTGGCATTTCACATGTCTTTAGTTTAACTCAACGCTGTTCTGAGTTCAGCTTTCACTCGTAGATATTGTGTTCATGTGAGGTTTGCATGGTTTGCCCCAGCTACAGCTAATATTAACAAAAGTATCAATAGAGCAGGTCTCAACTCGGCCCCAGAGGGGCATCACGATCTGAATGATTAATCGGACGCTTCCGTTTTGACCACCGAAATCACACACGTGTGTGTCTGCGTGTGTTTGTGTTGTGTGTGTGTGTGTGTGTGGGGGGGGGGGGGGTGCAATGAATCTTTCATTTTAAATTTGTATTTTTTTCCTCTCCACCCTGGCCTACGTTGTCGCATCCATCCATCAGGTGTCAGATGTGAGAAAACACGCAAACACCAATTGACAGACATGCCGCCACAATCAGCATTAGAAGGCAGCAGGCACAGCCAAGCCACTGTGGCCGCTGCAGAAGGTGGAGATACATAAACCACCCTGTGAACAACCACAATTATGCCCCACAGAGGCCAGTTAATTACTGATTGTTATTTTAAATGTGTGCAGTCAATTTGTCCTGCATCTGCTCTCCCGCCAGTCGATGGTGACACACGATCATGTGATTCATGCAGCAGAACGGTCAGAAACAGAAAAACACGGGAACGATTTTACACTGGGAAACAGTTAGATCATGTTAATGACATATAATCAGGGCATAAAATGAGTGACAGAACACAACACAATAAACCAGTAAACGGGTATTATTTGTTCTAATGTACTGATTGTCCTCTCCTGTCCTCCCAGCAGCAAGACAGCAGAGCATTCTCCCCTCCACGACCTACTCAGCCATCCAGACCCACTCAATCCATCTTGCTGATGGGGCCTCGTCCGTGGGGAAGCCAACCACTGAACCAGGCAGAAAGCAAGGTGCTCCAAAGTAGTTCACAGGGTTACACATCATCTACCCAAAAAATGGTGTCCAGAACATCACCTCTGCAGGCAGCTGGACACAAGCAGCCCGACGTCTCTCAAAAGTCTCCGCTCGCTCAGGGCAGGGCGAGAGCTGGACAGGACCAGCGCTCATACCTGAAACACTCAAACATGCAGCAGCTTTTCCCTCATTCCCAGAGTCACACGTTTTCAACACAGGAAACGCACAGGCACTTGGACGGAAAACTTCCATTTAGCGTCACCTTTAGCAGGTTGTACAGTCTTAAAGGCCTAAAGGATAAGATGAGTAAGCTACCAGCACATAGCAAGAGAAGCAGCACCAGCTCTCCAGTACAAGGACACAAGAAAACAAGCTAGTCTGGTACTGTCAGTTATCCTGGGATCAGTTTTCACATGACAAACAACAGAAAGGACAGGCTCGAAACAGCAAAACCTCAGAGAAAAAGACTGCCTGGCAGAAATACCAAATGTAGTTGGACATAGCTTTGCACCACCACATCCACTCAGGGTTAACTTATTGCTGAGGTTTTGTACATGTCTGGACAAGTAACTTTTTTTTTTTTTCACATGGTGGTTCTGGGATTGACCTGCTTATGCCCTTTTTGATGAAGATGCACTTTCCAGCAGAAAGCACCCACCAGCGCATGATGGTATTGATTTTTGGACCAAACATTGCTGGAGACATCTCAACGTGAACCACTGCTGCCTGCCACAAACATAAACTTTGCCCTTCCACACACGCAGTAGCAGGAGTTTGTCCATTTCAGACATGTTGCTGACTTCTGGAAATACTGTTTGGTTTGAGGAGAGATGGCGCCTGGGAACGGGAGACCGGGTATGAGACAGAAATGATGCTGCGGCCAACCTTGCTGGTTTATATTTGGTCAGTAACATCCACCACCAATTTGTCTCACAAATTCGACAGTAATTCACCAGAACTTCTGTCCCCGGTTCTTCATTAGGGTCTTTGCGTAAGAGCCTCTTCTTTTTCATTCTTGAATGTATCTGCTTTTGCTGTAGTCCCAGAAAAGAATTGTCATCAAAACACCCTCTTCCTGTCGCAGGTGTGTGTGTTCAATGTAACCCATGTGGCCACCATACCAAAGAATTAGACCGTTTAGAACAACCACTTTACTCTTTGTATTACAATTGTTACTTCTGGGTTACTTTAAACAATCATGCATTTTTCCGCAGTGATCACTCAGGGCTCAGTGAGTCCCAGTACTTATACAGCCTCTACATTCTTAGCATGCTTACTAGCCAAAATTGACTTTACATCGAGCAAAACCATTGTTACATGGATTAAGTGTGACAGCATTTTGAGGAAATTGTCTTATAATGAACCACTACCTGTAGTATAACTTGTGTTTTACTCTGTCAAATTTTGGGGGTGGGGGGAATTCGCATGAGGAGCCCTACCATAGCAAATAGAATTAAAAAAAAAAAAAAAAAAAAGTCTGGTCGTTGATTTATTCCTTGTTTTCACAAAATCCCATTTACATTCAAAATGTTCCTTTCCTGGATCACAAAGTCACAGCGATTGTATCCAAACAGAGCATAGTCAATAAACGCCGGACAGACTTATTATTCTGGAGACGGAGATGTCCTACAGATTAGAGCAGCGTACCTTAAATTTCTCTGAACAAAAGTGGGCGAATGTGAACAGTTGTTGTTTGCAGAACTAATAAACTGAGTGAGTACGGAAAGAAATGGTGATTTTATAAGTTAATATCACCCTTAGCCAAAGACTAACATAATTCATATCTTATCAGACAGTAGAAAATAAGAATAAACTCCAGTTTGTAGTGCTGTTCAAGGGGACAATGAACTGGTGGACTTTCCAGTGTTTTGTGTACTTACTGGCAGCTTTTGTTGACTGTCACAGTTTTGTTTTTTTAAGATTTTCTATTCCTTGGGGGAGTATAAAATCAAACGTTTCTGGCAGTGCAAAGTAGGATGAGCTCAATTCTTTTACATCAACTATAGATCATGAATCATGGATGAATACCCTCCGGGGCTGCGAAAGTCTGCTCAGCATGCCGATTGAGACACTTGACACGTGCGCGAGCCGCAGAGCAGAAAAAGTGAAGAAGGAATAAACATCTGATACATTTATACATTAAGTTCCTTAAGCTTAAGTCCTGTCAAGGAAATCTAAAAATAAAAGAGGGTACTGTACACTCCCATCATTCCTCCCTGCTTGTGTAAGCTCCAGAACATCAGGCATACGTATTCCAGGGTTGGTTAATGAGCAATCACACACACACACACACACACACACACACACACACACACACACACACACACACATTATTTCTCAGGGGTGCATTACTTCCCAAGTTTCATTAATTTGAATTTCTTCTTGAAGTAAACCCTAAAAATGTGTTACAAAGTAATACAGAGGCTGGATAGAACACCTCGCAGTTACCGAACGTCGCCACGAGGCTGAGTCATACGTAGTTGACTGATTTGTATATTTCATCAGCAACACGTGAGGTCTGTGGGCATTTTGGGTATGTGAGATTTTAATCATCTAACAGAGCAAAAGTTCATAACTTGAAAAAAAAAAATCTTACAGCGCATTGCATGCTGACAAAGTGGTGTAAGATTTTTTTTTTTCCAGTCGTGACTTGATCTTAGACGGTGGAGCGAAATTATGAACAAAATGTGATCGTTACATAGACACAAGATGAAACGCGTTTTCTGAATATGTTTCTGGGTCACACATCCAGATATAGAATGAGTCAGACACATGAACGCACGTTCAACAGGAGGAGGAAGGGCAGTGATTTAGATGCAGAAAGCAGAGGGATAAAAAAACAGAACCCCCCCCCATGTGAAATGACTGAGAGGTAAGGAGCGGGCGATAGAGAGATACTGCAAGACGCTGATGACTTCATCAAGCACATATCAGCCTGTTTGGATTGTTATGACGTTAACACACACGGACCTGAAATGATGAAGCAGCTATTTGGACTTTTTCACTGCCATGTGATCGTTATACTCATACCTATATCTGACCTTAAAATGATACGTCACCCAAAAAGGCTTTTCTGCCTTTCAGGTATTTATAAATAGTTGTCTTCAGCTCAAAAAGGCCTCCTTCCTTCCCGCAATACTTTGTGACTCCAGAATGCAGGAAGAGCCAGCCACGTATATTTCGCTCCGTGCTAATTGCGAACCAGATGTGCTGTAGTGTTGTTTTGTTTCAGCTCAGATCAAAAGCCCCGTGCACACCTGGTATTGAGGTGATCTGAGCACAAGTGGTCAGCTCTGCCGCGTCTTCACACTTGGCTTTAAAAGGCATCTCCACATGTGTCTCCTGTGATCGGATCTCACATCTCAGCCTGGCATGCAATTGAAACATATATTACTTCCATTTGCCTTATCTTCTTCTTCTTCTTCATCTTTTGTATGAAGGACAGTGCAAAGACAGGAATTTGAGCAGAGAGAGAGAGAGAGACCATCTGATGGTCGTGACACATCAGAGAGCAAGCGGCGCAGCCAGAGATACTTTTTCCGTGTTGACTACTCAGAGATGAAAGGCAGAAGAGAGACAAATCCTAACGATGCTTGTTCCTAACAAACCAACCATCAAAGTTGTTTGTTGCAGACATGATAACGGTCTCTCTCTGAGCTGCTCATATAACCAGACGCTCGCGTGCTGAGCGGTGGTTCCTCCGCTTAAAGAAGTGGCCCTCCACTGTGCCCCAGGACACATTTGTGTACACACCTCTGAAAGAATGTGGCCACATGTGACCCAGACCACCTCTGGATGTGGTCACTTGTGATCAGGTCACTCAGGACGGGTCTCAGTGCACTGGGCCGAAGTGTTTGTGGATTGCTGTAGGTGTTGTTAGCCATCAATCGCCATTAGCTTCAAGCTAAATATGTGTTGCTGGCTCTTTCTGCGTCGTTCTGATGCACTACAGCACATCGCTAGTCCTCGTTGTGTTCGTCCAGCCGTATGCTCAGTACTAATTTGATCTGAGCTGAAAACAAACCCTCCTTGATGATGCTACCATGACCAGGTGTGAGTGAGCTGGTTGTTCTCATCCACAGCAGGTTCTTGTCCTTGAAAGGCAAAAATACACTTTTGCAGGTGAAGTATCACTTGACGGAGGTAAGGCTGCTCATGCCCAGCTTCCATCAGAATTGTTTTTTTTTTTAGATGAAAAAGCATCTTTTATGTGTGTAGAGTTTCTTCTCAAGAAGGGATATCAATGAAAAGAGGACTGAAGAGAAACAAAATCTGAAGCTGTCATTTTCTGAATCTGTGGACTTGGACTCAAAGTTCTCTTGCAATGTCTCTTAATAAACTCTTGAGCAAAAAGAAATCCCAGCAGAGAAGTAGAAGAGGGTGGGGAAAAAAAACGCAAAAGTGATCTGAAGTACGACTGTGTGCCTGTCACAGGTAACCTGTTCTACTCAAGCTGTGCGGCGTTGACTGAAGTTCACTCATCAGAAACAACATGCAGTGAAACACACACACACTCATACACGCATCCTTCATGGATGCTTTGTGATGATTGTTTTGATTTTGTGGCTGATTGGACTGTACGATCATGAGTTCCCTGAATAGCACACCAAACAAATTCAAACACATTCAAATTTAAATGGCAACCATCCCTTCTCCCTGAGGCCATTTATATGGAGATGAGTGGCTCGACTGTCCAACGGACACACACACACACACACACACAAACACATGCATCAAACACGCATGCATGCATAAAGTAGCATGTAAGGCTAATTGTAACATCATCAATTCAGCTGAGCCCTACGAGCTCATCATAAATGATAACGCAAGACTTTCACTCATTCTCAGGGGTCAGAACACACACACACACACACACACACACACACAAGTGGTGACTGTCCTGCTTGCGTCTCTGTTTTGAACAGCCCTCTGGGTGCTTCAAGTGTCAAGCAGCTCACACGCAAACACACATAAAGATATAGATTTATTGCCTTACACACACACACATTGAGAGCAAAAAGTGTGTGTGTGTGTGTGTGTGTGTGTGTGTGTGTGTGTGTGTGTGTGTGTGTGTGTGTGTGTGTGGAGGGTCGAACATGGACATGGTCTGGGGGTTAATTCAAGAAAATCTTTTGACACACATGATATTAGTCATTAATGAGTGGTGATGCTCACTCAGTCGTCTGGGTCATTAATTATCTCATTAGCCGGTTTAAAGCAGATGAAGACGCGTTTTCTTTAATTTCCACATGGTGATGAATGATAATGTTTCTGCATGTTTACTTCTTCTACTTCTATGTCGTCACAGAGCCTCCGTCAATAGGACCCTGCTGGAATATCAAGTTAATGAGATGCATAAACATGCGGCTCAGTGGTGCAGTGGTCAGCACTGTGGCCTCACAGCAAGAAGGTTCTGGGTTCAAGCCCCGGCTCCAGCACAGGATCTTTCTGTGTGGAGTCTCCATGTTCTCCCTGTTCCTGTGTGGGTTCTCTCTGGTACTCCAGCTTCCTCCCACAGTCCAAAGACATCAAGAGAGGACGAGGCTGATTGATACTCTAAATTGACCGTAGGTGTGACTGTGAGTGTGAATGGTTGTCTGTCTCTATGTGTTGGTCCTGTGATGGACCGGTGACCTGTCCAGGTGAACCCCGCCTCTCGCCTAATGTCAGCTAGGATAGAACTTGGAATGAAAATAGTATGTTCTGAAGTATAACTTCTCAAAACTATCCAGTATTTTTCCCTAAAGGTTTTTTTTTCCTTCTCAAAGGTAACTTGGGGTAGACATTCAAAAGTGTGATGGAAGACGATGTCAGAGGCAGCAGCTGTTGAGATCTTTGAGCGCAGGATCCACCAGGTGGGTCGCATATTAAGCTTGCATGACCCGTTAAATAGAATCCCCGTGAGGTGAATAGTAATAAAAGGAGAGCCACATGGTATTTTTCGGGTGTCTGCCCTTTCTCATCTGCGTCGCAGTGGTTTGGTGCAAGGAAACTACAAAGCACTGAAGCAGCGTTAATACGGTGCAAAACTGACACCCTGAGATTTGTGGCGTCACCTTGCAGGAGCTGCGGGGTTCTGTTTTTTACACAAATGTACAGTGGTACAATATCTTCATCACCTGATTCAAGGCGTGGTTTCTTTTCTCTCCTGGGGGGGGGGGGGGGGGGGGCAAAGCAGCGTGGATCCAGACGACGAGTGAGCACACACTCTCTGGAGGCCAAAAATGTTATAATGTCATCTGACACAGTGTCCAATAAACTTAGAGAAATAATGCATATGTGGCACAGGATCTAACCTTCCCCCCCAGAGAAGAACACACTTCATGTAGGTTTTACGGATAATAAACCCTCCCCTCTGGCAAACGGTGCTATTTCAATAAAATTTTACTTGGCTTGATGAGTGAATGTAGTGGATGGCTTCACCTCTCCCAGGTGAATGTGTCTGGATCTGCAGGGAGGAAGGGTGTGAAGCTCTTTTACATATTTCAAAGGGTAGTCAGGTACATGCTTGTTTGGAGCCTCCCAAATATTGGAGTTTGGTGCCAACTCTGGATAATCAATTAATATTTTGTTGAAGCTGGAAAATTCCATTCAGTTTATGATGCATCAGTTGTCAAAACTGAATTTAAATCTCACCATGAAATAGTAACTGTTGAAACATCAGATTTGGTGACTGAAACCAAAAACTTAACAAAACTTAACTTTTGTGAGCTTGAATAATTGATATTTCAATTGGTCCCCTAAATTAAATATTTGCTTTATTGTATTGCCTTTTTTCATAATTATCATAAGAAAGAGAAATTACAAATGGAAATAGAGAAATGAATTCTGGGACGGGGGGGGGGGGGAGAAAGCAAAAGCCTCTGTTATTGCCATGCCTTAAAAAAAAAACAGCAGTGTGGAGCTTTAAATTTGGGAGGATGTAAATAATAATCATAATAAATCTATGTATGTAGCCCTTTTTCAAAAATAGGTGCTTTACATAAAAATGTAATAAGTCAAAACTGGAACCACAGACATGTGGTAAACAATTATTCAATAAATCAAGGTGTTATGATGATGCATGAAAATATATAAATGCAATATGACTTATTCTATTTTAAAAGTATTTGCGGTAACCCAGGGTTTCTTATTTTCCTGCATCCTGACTGGCGTTGGTGTCCCTGACTATAATGTCAGACTGGCGCTTAGCGCAGTTTCAGGCCCCACGTGAGTGTAGAGGATGAGAGCGAGCCTTCTTTGACATGGCCAGACTAGCTCAAGGCTAACTGGCACATTTTGAAAGGCACATGAGATTGTTTCGTTGTTGTTTTTTTCTTTTTTTTTTTTTGCAAACCCAGCTCCCAATAGCTGGGATACGGGCTGCCCTGACACACACAAAAAAAAGAATACAACAACCAATGGCTTTGGATGTGTTGAGGCAGAGCACCAGGAAGAGAAGACCTAGAGAAGAGATTATTCTGTCCCACTCCCTCCCGCGGCATGCAGCTTACTGTTAGACGGGCATTTAATTAATGCTGTAAAAATCAGGGGGAAAAAAATAGAAAAGGGAGGGAGCAGCACTTACAAATACAGACAGTGAGACACTTTGCTGGATCTGCGATTTGTAGCTTCTTTGAATCCAAATCTGAGCGGCAGAAAATGAATGCCTTCAAGCCCTTGAGCAAGCTATTCCATCACTGGAGGGAGGTGCAGGACAGAACTTGCTGTGCAGGTGTTCACATATGTATGAGGATCATCGAAGAGAAGACTGGTTCCTGCTTATTGATTAAATGATGCTCAAGCAAACGTGCAGCCTTTTCTGTTTCGGTGTGGCTGAGGTGCTTTGGAATGGAGCACCTTTGCAGGTGGGACAGGAAAAGAAAAGAGAGTTTTCAGTTCTCTGTGGAGGTGCCGGTGAGGTTTTGTGGTCATCAGGTGAATTCATCAAGAGAATGCAGTATTCCCAAATTTTTGAGAGATGAGGAACCAAGGCTTCTCTGAAGCACTGAACGATAAGATTCTGGATTTTTTTTTTTTTTAACCAAGACCATTCTCTGCCCCCCCATCAGTTGACATCACTAAACGATCGAAAGCAGCAGCCAGACTTTTTGGGCCACCAGAGGAGGGCACATTTACGTCATCAGCATTGCAGTGGAAGTACGTGTTATTGTAGGTAAAAAATTGTGGAGACAAAAAAAAAATATTGGAACTAAAATTGAGCCCTGCGGTACACCGCAGCTAATGTGAGTTGAAGAGGTCACTTTATGTATGGTGACTGAGTTCTTTCTTTACCTCATTCATTCATTCTTTCTAAAAGGCGGTAATAAAAGGACTAAGTGGAGTGTCCCTTATGCCAACATTTGAAATGACTTGAAGAGAAGACTTAATGTAATAAGTGGAGGACGGTTCATGAGCTATGTTAACCTCTAAATCTGATTGAAGCTAATCTAAGATATTGTGAAACACTGAAGCTAAAATTTGGATTGTAACCATTTCTCCTCAAACATTTCCAGTGGAGTTAGAAAAATTAGCTTCATCACGGTAAGCAGAGTCAAGAGTAGTTTCTCTGGAGGAGGCTGGACAAAAGCAACAGGTCCACTGCAACATCTGCACACGTGAGGGGAGATAAAGAAGACGATCGAGCAAAATCCCAAAATGCCGTTTCCAGACCTTAAAAGGAACCTGACTCAGAGACAGCTAGGGAAGCTTCCTAACTGGCTTACAGAGGACCAGGAGTTTATTGCTTTACCAGCCAGCTCACTGCGGGGTGGAGCATAGGCCAGGACTTAGGTCAGGTCAGGCTTGTTCAGTTAATACAGGTCAAATATGATGGGGCAGGCCATACTGATTCCTTTACCCAGTTCCCTTTAAACATCACCAGTAGCTTATATACTACAGGTGCATCTCTCTTTTGACCCTACACGGGTCAATCTCTCAGACAATGAAAGGGGTTCCCAGAGAGCTGTGGAATGTAGAAGACACTTTCAGTTGTTTATGTGTGAGGACATAGTTTAGATGTGCCAAATGCTGAAGTCTACTTTACAGAATACCTCCTGAAATTGACTCTGTCCACTTTTGTAAGGGACTAACAATCCTGTTTGAAATTAATCGAACAGAGCAGCTTGAAGTCGTGTAGAGCTGTAACCTTATCCAGACCCAGAGAGCTGAGGACCCCAGAACACCCTGATATAAGGTGATAAAAGGAGGCCGAACCATCCCACAGGGAGCTGTTTTGGATTTCATGAAGACCTTTGCGATTTTCCAAAAGATTTTACAGGGCAGGGTGGTACAGTACACAGCCTCTGTACCTCTAATCTCATGTCTTAACAGCAGTTGAAGGAATTGTTGACACCTTATTGCCCTGGGGGACGATAAAGTCCCTCCAATCCAATCCAAAATAGTTGGCCCGATTAAAAGGAGGCAGTCAGGCAACAAATTAGTTTTGGTAATCTGTAATGCCTACGCTCAAAGCATGTGTTACCATGGTGTTTTGTAGCCAGGTTGGCGTCTTGAAGGGTCCTGACATGAAATGTGAAAAGTTGACAACCCTGAAAGACTGGACATTTTCTTCTTCCGGTCACGTGAGGGTGGAATTTGCTGGACATTGCAACCTTGAGTGAGCTGGCCTTAGGTTTATAAACCCTCAGGATGATGCCCCATCACACCCACATGGGTTTGAATCACAGGCAGGTCGCTCCACTGTTCGAACACATGCAAAATAAAACAACCCAAAAGAAGAAAACAACTTTATAGGTTCTGTATTATGTGTTTGAAGTTGACACAGGCAGTACTTTATTGTGGTGACAGCGTAGAGGTGACCTTCGCTGCAACTGCCAACACAGAACTACACCGCCAGACAAAGACAGGACGCAGAAAAAGATCTGCAGCTGCCGGTGGAACAATGCATCTGTGCACATTTTAACAACTGCTGTGGGATGCTAAGTTACACACACTCATACACACACTCACGCACACACACACACAAAGAAACCACATTTACCTGAACTAGATTGCCATCTGCAGGTCGTCATGTTTCATGGAGTGTTTAATACACTCAGCTGCCAGTTGAGCTCAGTCTAATGTCTCCCTGATAAATCTAACCTACCATGAAGGTTTCAGTGTTTAATTTACTCTGAAAAGGTTTTATTGAGGCTTTCAATTAAATATGGGGCTTATTTAATCTACACTAACCTCTCAAGTCTGTGATTTCGATGGGGAACCATTATCACTATTGTACAGTTTTCATTTGGGAGAGCTATAAAAAATGTCTTCATGCGTTGAGGCACCAGGACATGAAGAGGAAGGCTGTGTCTCCATCTAGAGGACAGAGAAGGGAGTTACAGCACCGCGACCACAACCGATGCATTCAGTGGGCATCATTCCTCAACAGCATTCAGATATGGAATATATGTTCAGATATGTTCAAGATTGATAATCGGTCTTGTCTGATAGGAAGTTTTGGTTCTGCCTGTTCTGCAGGACTGCTGAATTAGAATCATCGTCCTCGTTCATGTTCTGTCAGCTGATTAAATTACGCGGCTCTAAGGCTTCGGGTTGAACAAACGGTCAGAGAGTACATTTGAAATGTTAGCTTTATTAAAACAATGATGAGGAACTCACAGGCCTAGATTTTACGACACATACAAACCAAAGTATTTCTCAGTAGGAACACAACTAGTCCATTTTTGGGATCTTCTCGGAGTGAAGCAAATTGAAGAATTGACACAAAAGATGATTTTGGAACGAGATGAGATCAAGTTTGGGGATGTGTTCCACAGTTACAAATGTGATGAGGTTAACTAAGTCCAGCAGCCCCGTGAGGGATTGATATAATGTTGTTTCCGTGGAAACAAGACCAAATGTTTTGTTAATTCATGCTGTGGTTTGATTTGATGTTGTATTGTCCTGTAAGTTTTGGTGGCATTTTTTTGGTGTGGAAAAGGAAAAAAGTGAATAAAAAGACTTCAGTTGAAGATCAAGAATTAGCAGTTATGTAACTTTGTTGTAGTCCCCGCCCCCCTCCCCCCCCAGGACTTTTATTCACTTAAATTGAAATCAAATGTGAAAACTTGGACTTTTTCTTATACCACCTCAAGCGTATTTAGGGACAAAGGTCTTCTCTTGATTTTATTACAGTTGAATTCTATTTCTTCATTTTTGCAGCAGAAAGAAAACCTTTGTAACCTTTAAAATCATCAAAAACAGACAATGAAAATGTGTCTTTTCATTTTTTTTGTTTTTAGTGCAGCTGAATTTGATTTAGTCTCTTGCTTAAAATGCATGTTAATCTTGGTCGCATTTTAGCAGTTTGGTTATTGTTCATTTTAGCTGATTAAATCACAAGAAAACGTAATCAACGTACAATTTTAGCCTTGATTTCCCCGCCAAGCAAAAAAAAGAAAAAGAAAAAAAGAACCGTATTATTGATTATCTCAATCATCACAAACTTAATCTGAATAAATACACAAACACTTTTTCAGGACTATGTTTATTGGTCTAAAAAAAAAGAACTCGTCCATAGAAATTGCAGGGAGGGGGGGTGGGCTGGGGTGGGGGGGGGGGGGTAAATGACCTGGTTGTTAACAGCCAGTTCGGTGACCTTTAACCCCTTTTAAGCCCCTCTTATAAAAATCCTCACATCGTCAACAGCAGAGGAAAAGCATCAGTGTGTTTGTCCTCCGCCACGCCAAAAGGTGACATCACACTGCTGCCTTCAAATGGAACGTTTGACACGGCAAGCCCCACTCACAAGGTCGCGACCCCATTTGAAGGCGGCGTATGACACAAAGTAGAAGCAAATCATTTCTCCCAATTGGAACTGAACGTGTGTTTCTCTTCACTGCACATCTGCTGTCCCGTGTCACAGATAAGGCACTTTTTTTTATAGACAATACAGCAGCAAACATACAACTTCCCGATAATAACACACACATTGCCTTAGTAGAATATAATCAACCGTATCGCGCAGATCTCTTAAAAAACAAGTTACTGCTGCAGACAAAAAAAACCCAACATAATTAATTCAAAGAAAACGAATCCATCATAGACCGCGTCTGCAAATCAGGTTATTTCAGAACTGAGCTCATAAAAAACATTCATACGTTTAAATTAAAAACCTTTCCCCCAGAGAGTTTTGTACAATTGGATTTGATGGTGTGAGGCAACTTTCCTTAACCGCGTATAAAATGTTATGACAGCGCAAAAGTGCTGCTACGTCACAATAAATTAACGGTAGAGATTAGATAGATTAACAGCAGTGTAACAGGATCCTACTGAGATGGTGTCATTACACAGCTTTTTGCAGCCGCGTTTCTGAATTACAATAAGATGGATGTCGGCGTTCATAAATATCTGTCTGAGCTGAGCCTAATCTACTCATTATCCTTATTAAATATTTAGAAAATGAGAAAATGGTGGCAGTTTGAGGAGATTGTATCATATAAAATATGTGGCTGAATGAGTATTACTGATTTGCGGTCCAGCAGAGGGACCCCTCAGTCTGGATATCTGCCACCATGACTTGGCGTTTGCATAGCTTCTATCTACTCTTATGAGATGTCTTTTACACATTTGGTAATGTACATTGCAGGTGAGCAGCTGCAACAGAAAAAAAACAACAACAAAAACCAAGAAAGAAACGAAGAACAACACGACTGCAGTCTGCAAAAATGCGTAAAAGCGCAAAACTGAGGTTACGTATCGGTATGTTGCGCATGAGCTGTAGCCATGAGTCTTTACAGCAGGTGTGTGAGAGGTTCGAGGCAAGAATCGGCACTGCAGTGACGTCAAAACGTACAGATGCTACTTCAAGTACAGAAAAGTCCTGCTTTTGTAGAAATTATATTTCGGCTCCTTCATGAGCTCAAGAAAAAGCAGCAAAAAAGTTGTGTGTGTGTGTGTGTATGTGTGTGTGTGTGTGTGTGTGTGTGTGTGTGTGTGTGTGTGTGTGTGTGTGTGCTATCACAACCTTGAAAAGCTGAAAAATCCCTTTCTGTTCCAGAGTTTTTGTTTATGTTTGTTTATCTTTTTTCCCCCCATTTTTTTGGGATAAAAATGAGTTTTAAAGGTCGGCAGCTCTCCGTGAAGACACTCAGCTGCTGGAGACGTGTGGGTGGGTACTAGTTCTGGTGCAGTCAGCATGACCTTAAAAACACTGATGTGAAAGTGTGTGTTTGTATGTGTGTTTGTGTGTGTGTGTGTGTGTGTGTGTGTGTGTGTGTGTGTGTGTGTGTGCGTGTGTGTGTGTGTGTGTGTATGTTGATGGGGGGGGGGGTGAGAAAGCCAATATGTGCACTCCCCTCTGCTCTGGAGCACCGCTCACGCATTCGCTACACCACGGCACCCACAACCGGTGAAAAGGCCACACAGCGGAACAGAGCGCTCGACTTCCTCCTGCTGCACACACAGTGGACCCCCCCCCCCCCGTTTTTTTTCTAATTCCTGTCAGAATGTGCAAGCTCACTTAAAAGCGCCTGTTTCTCAGGCTTTTGCAGACGTAAAGCTCAGTAATAAGGACACATTAGGTGCTGATGGCTTATCAACCAAGGGAGAGTACAATCTTAAGATGGTAAAAGGAGAGGGTATCATGTGCGTAGTAGCAGGCCACGCCCCTCCCCCTCGCTAAGTGCTGCAGAGATCATGTATGTGTGCGAGAGGAGCGGGGGTGTTTTTTTTGTTTCTTTGCTACAGTCTCTTGATAGCTGCAGATGAGGTGAAGTTTTCACACACAGGAAAGAGGAGCAGGAGGGGGAGAAGGGTTGCATTCTCACTACATGTTGGAGCTTTTTTACACCAACAAAGATTATTTGCAAACATCAAATCCTCTTCAGATGAGAGAGATGATGCTGTTAGGACCCCTCAGCTTCCCCAGCCTGGCGGCCGGTAGGAGAAGGGGCGTGGCCGTCCCACTGGAACCTCCCAGGATGGGAATATGTGCTTCTCTTCACGTGTGACATGCTTATGAGCTCTGACAGCAGAGTGCACGATGCACTCCTCCGCCACCGCTACATGCCAAAGCTCCTCATGCACAACACACACATACACACACACTTGAATGTACACATACATACATAAAGATCTCTCACACTCTCTCTCTCCTATCCAGCTGCGCTGGGCCCAGCCAGCAGCAATGACGACCATCCATGATTTCGACCCTGAATCAAACACCGAAGACAGAAAAAGGGGGGCTGTAAAAAATAGGATTTTTTTTTTTGTATAGAAAAATAGAGGCTTCGTCTTTGGCACTTCTGAAAACACAGCATACGTACAGATATGAGCGTAAAACTAGAACGTTCTACAGCATGAAAAAAAAAAGATTAACATAATCTGAGTTCATCCGTATATGAGTCTGGCCAGTCCCGGGTGGATTTGAGCCTGAACAGGCCCGTACTCAACCATCTCTCCATCCACAGTGATCATGCCCTGTGGAGAGATGGGCTCCAGCCGCAGCGCCTTCACCTTCTCGTACACCAGGTAGGGACAGCCGCACGCCAAATGGGCTCCTTTCTCCATGGCGAGGAAGAGGCGCAGCAGGGCGGGCCGGGAGATCCCCGCTGTCACGTAGAACAGATGAATTGTTCCATCATCTGCCATCGCGCCAGGGACGGTCCACAGGTCCTCAGCCAGGTGAGACTGGTAAATAGCCAGCACTAAGACAAAGTCCTCCTCCTTGACCACAGTCCAGGTCTCAGGGAGCGGCTGGTCCAGTCCCGGTAACAGAGAGTCCACCGGTGCTCTGGTCCTGCTGCTGCTGGGACTTTCAGTCCTTTTGTTGGTGAGAGCACAGTTGGAAGAGTTGATGAGGGTGTTTTGGTTGAAATGTGTGCTGTTGCAGTTGCGGTGGGAGTTCTGGTTTGGAGACCTGTTAGGGATGAAGCGACAGGGGAGCGATGAGCAGAGCGAGGGGTGCTGAGGAGTGGAGGGTGGGTGGTGAGTCTTGATGCTCCCTTTTGAAAGTTTGGGGATTTCCTTAACCGGCAGGTAGGCCAGTCTGCCCTGATACACTCGGAGGGTGGCCAGGCGGACCAGGGTTCCCATGAGGAAGCGGATGGCTCCAACATGGCGGTATTTCTCGCTCTCTATGTCGACATCGGCCACGAAGCCCCAGGCCAGGGACAGGAAGGAGAAGACTCGCTGTCTGGAGGCCAGGTGGATGGACACCAGGTCCAGGGAGCCCACCAGACCCTTACACAGCATGAAACCGCAACTAAGGAGCAGCTCCTCGTTCCACGCTGGAGGCGACCTGACGAATGATGACACAGATCAGAGTCAGTCGCAACAAATGAAACTCTGGTAGCTGAGCTGTGCTTCCCCTCAGCATGTCAGCTGAAAATCATCATCCAGATTCACACATAAACAGCGACACTCTCCATAGTTTTTATGGCAGTACCCTCATCCACACGTGGTACTTTCTAAAGTATTTATAGCTCCAGCACATTTGTATGATATTGATCTGCGCACGGCTCAGGTGGTGGAGTGGCCATCTGGTAATCGGAGAGATACTGGTTTGATCCCAGTCTCCTCCAGAGACCATGCGTCCGTCCGTGTCCTTGAGCAAGATACCGAACCCCTAATTGATCCTGGTGACGCTGAATGTTGATGCGGAGGACGAGAAAACCAGTGAAACTACTACTCAGTTGAGTAACAAATAAAGATACTAGGATCATTGAAAAAAAACAACTAACTACTTTCTTACTCAAATAAAAGTGACAATACTGGGGCTCTGTAAGTATGCAGATACTCAGTGAGTATGAAGGGAAAACTAACTGAATCTCATGCAATGCTGATATATAATATAACGGATCATTGATTTTAGACTACAGGCTGTAAACCATGATCCCACCGTCATTAAGTGTCAACCTCTGGAATGTGTTGAGTTACAGATACCTTGGGACTATCATTGACTCGAAACTAACTTTCAACTTAAACTGTGAAGCTGTGTGTAAAAAGGGACATCAGCGCTTGTTTTTACTTCGGAGACTGGCCCGTTTTAACATTGATAGATCTATGTTAAAACCCTGTTTTATCGTGCTTTTATCGAGTCTTTTTTATCCTTCGCCCTGGTCTCTTGGTTTGGGAATTTGTCACTTCAAAACAAAAACTCACTGAACCAAATTATTAAGCGGTCTGGCCGGCTTATTGGAGAGCCCCAACTCCCCATTACAGAACTGTACAATAGGCAATTACTGAGGAAAGCGAACTCCATACTGGGGGATCGCTCCCACCCCTTAAATGATGAGTTCCGGCTCCTCCGCTCTGGCCGCAGATTCAGCGTACCGAAGGGTCACACAAAGCGGTACAGAATCAGTTTTATACCCAGAGCGGTCGGAATTTTAAATGACCATAAGTCTAGACCATAGGGTACCGGACATAAATCTATATAAAGTTATTTACCATGTTTTTATATTTGGATAGATTTTTTTTTTTTTTTTGATTGATTTTATTTGATTGATTTTTTTGTATGGACCTGGCTGGTATGTCTAGTGTGGAGATGTGAGTGGTATGAGGGGATTGCTGAATTCCTGCCTGCAAAAAAAATTTACCCTCGGGTACAAATAAAGAAACCTTGAACCTTGAACCTTGAACCTTGGATGGATGGACGGATGAGGAAGGTAAAAGTACAAAGTTGTCAAAAATACTTCTTAGGTTGGCTTCATTGGCGGTTCAGGTCTTTTCATGACATTTGTAGAACTATCCTTTTGCTCCGGCAACATCAACATATTCATTTTTACTGTGACTCGTTTGCACTTTTAATGTTTTGCTGGCAACCAGCCAGCAGAGGGCGATCTAGGTAGCCACTGCTAGGCTCAGGATTATAATCACTCATAATGTGCAGAGTTTCTAAAGCCATTACATCATTCCTTTGAGACTTATCGGCAGCCTAAAATGACCTGTGCTGCTCGCTGGAGCGGTTCCAGATTGCTCCACTGTCTCTCCTCCCCTCCAGGGAGACACTGTGCCCAGGCAGCCTTTGGCATAATTACACAGAGCAGAGATAAATCATTCTTTTTTTCCTTTTTTTTTTTTTGGGAAACAGGAACATTTCTCCTTACTCTTCTTTTGCACATTTAATCCATGCATTTAAATGACTCATTAATGGACTGACTCACTGCGAGTAGTGGTGGACGGAGGCGGCCAGGGCGTTGCCAGAGCCACCTGGGAGAATCCCCAGAGGGGTCTGGATGGCCTCTTGCCAGTCCTCCCGCTCCATCAGACCATTTATCACCTGAGTGAACAGGAACAAACACAAACAGAGAATCAGAGGAGAAGCGAGTGTTTTCTTTCCTCGCAACAAACGCTGACTGTTTATACTTTCGTGCTGTCATCGTTCTTAACACCAAAATCAGCAAAGCATCTCGGGGAGCAACGAGGGATTTTAATAAATAACAGCAGAGATTTTAGGATTTGGAATCAGCGGCACTTAAAATTTTTATGGTTGTATTCTTACAAGAGCTAAGAATAGAAAGTGGGTTTGTGTCATTTCCATCTGTAACTGAGAGCAATGTCTCCAAGCTGTTTACAATCACCTCAAACAGCAGCCCGTCTCCCGCCATGATAACCAGGGCGTCCCACTGTGACAGGTCTGCCTTCCTCACCAGCTCCCGCGCGTGGTTCTGGTGCTCTGACGGACGAGTGAGAGATAGATGTCAGAGTAAGAGAGAGAAACAGGAGAGACAAGAAGAGTAATGTTGAAATGGAGGACAAACAAAGAGGGGCAAGGGCAGAGAACTAGACATCAGCAGCCTCCAGGGTGGGATCAGGGAGATTAGGCAGAAAAGAGATTCAATTTCCCCTGATCAGACCCGACATATCACATTAGCCCATCCAGCGGCTACTCAACAGCTCCGAGGCAGCTTAACTGCCCTGCCAACATCTGTGACAAATATCTGCATGTGTGTAGGCACTGAATGCGTTTGAGTGTGTGTACGTGTGTGTGCGTGCGTGCGTGTGTGTGTGTGTGTGTGTGTGTGTGCGCGTGGCAGTGTTGGTTAATGCACTAGCAAAGGACTGAGCTGTTTGTTCAGCCTAGTTTTATTGCCACGGTCCCAGAGAGACTCCCTCAGCGGGGGGCTCATCCCACCAGCATTAACAAGCCTGCCAGCTAAGTGGTGTTTGAGTGTGAGTGTGTGTGTGAGTGTGTGTGTGTGTGTGTGTGTGTGTGTGTGTGTGTGTAAATGGAAAATGAAGTTATCATAAGGGCAACCTGGACCGTGCATTTAATCAGAATTGAATCGAAACGGCAAAATGGACGAGCTCAAGTTTCAAATTTCAGAAAGTTGCAATATTTGTTGCGTGTAAAATAACATTTTAAATGCAGTACTGCGATCCCAGCTACATGTCACACTGGAAACATTACTGTCTGATACAGAAAAAACAAAACAAAATAATATTTCAAGTAAAAAAAACAACCCATCAATTCAGAGTTAGTGAGTTTTTTTTCAGTAAAAATGAGAATAATGAGCCCTTTAACAGTCTCGTGTCTAACATTTTCCAGCTAGAAGCACGGATGGAGGACAGACTGGCATAAAAACAACTCCTTCTCTCTGCTCTCCTGGGCCTCCTGTTTGCTTTGCGTCGTGGAGGCTGGAGGTGGTGATGCAGCGCTGACAGACAGATGCAGACGGAGTAAATCGTCGCTGCACAGCTGACTCAGCAAGTCGAGCCTGCCAGGCTGCTGCTGCTGCTGCTGTACTTTCCAGCCACTTCCTTATTCAAGGGTCACTGGCGAAGCACGAACACGCAGACCAACCAAATGAAAATGGACGGCTTGTGATTTCCATTTAATCCAGTTGTCATGCTCACCGCTGACGCACACATGCACCCTGATATTAAGGCATAAACACACGCTTCACTTTGTGTGTGTGTGTGTGTGGGGGAGGTGATGACACTTTAAATGTTTCCTCCTTGTGTCACCCTCGACTGAGGTGAACCAGGGCGATGAGAGAGAGAGAGCCCCGGTACACTCGATGCTTCATACACTATGTAGAAGGTACACGCAGACACAAGAGGCCTTCTCTATCGCTGCTTGTCCTTCCTCAGGCAAACACTGTGTGATACATTCATCAAGGAGCTGAGCAAAGAGGTTGTGCCAGTTAATGCGTTCATCATCATCACCATCATCATCATCACCATCATTATCATCATCGCTTCTGACGATCTAAGCAACCCACATTCTTTTCTTTGTTCAGTTCTTTTTTCATCTCCATCCATCTGCTGACCTTCCTTTAACTCCAGGGAGTATTAGAACTCTTATAAACACTCACCCTCTCTCTCTCTCTCTCTCTCTCTCTCTCTCTCTCTCCCTCTCTCTTTCCTGTCATCCCTCCACCTGACTCCAGCAGCTCTATCACAGATTCAACCGATGCACTCAAACAGTTTCTTGCTGGTCAAATGCTGTGCTGTCAAACATGCTGTCAAAGAGTGCTGCTGCTGCTGCTGCTGTATGAGTGTGTGAAGGATGAAGATATATATATATATATATATATATATATATATATATATATATATATATATATATATATATATATATATATATATATATTTACATCTTTTGGCATTTCTCTGTTCCTTTGGTATACAGAAGGAGGTCACATGTCTCTAACAACAACTCTTGTTAAAGGTCACCAAATGCCACCAGCAACTCTAAAACCCTCAGTGTGTGTGTGTGTGTGTGTGTGTGTGTGTGTGTGTGTGTGTGTTAGTGTGTGGTCATACACAAATGACACACAATAACAGTACAGATTAACATTTGTTGACAGTGTGGTTCTGCTCAATTACGTGTGTATGTGTGTGTGCAGATGGCCTACTTCTCAGCTGTCCCACGTTCAGACTGTCGGTTTAATTCTCTAATGAGTGGCATCTACGAAAAGACCTGAGTGTGTGTGTGTGTGTGTGTGTGTGTGTGTGTGTGTGTGTGTGTGTGTGTGTGTGTGTGCGCACGCGCTCGCACGCAAAATTTGCTGACCTGTGATGATGAGTGTGTAGGGAACAGCTGCCTCTGTGAGCATGCTCTGCACGTGCCCCGTGAAGAGCTGAAGAGCCTGGCCACGCCCACTGTGAGGGTTCACCAGGATCATGACCCTGCAAGGCCGTTGCACCTCCAAGTACGTCACACCTGAGATGGAAAGATAAAGAACACAGCGATCAAAGATGGCGGCAACCCCTGCTGGGCTGGGACAGCACTGAGGATGACGATGCTGATTAGTTTCTTGTTTTCCAAGCCAGCGGCCTGACACTGCAGGGGCGGAACCAATTTTTAGTAGCAGTTCATGCAGGAGGAACGTTTATTCCTGGAACACATTTAAAAACAGATTGAGCCATTGTGCTGTACAAGAGAATAATAACATTTGGGACAAAAGTTAGACACAAGGACAAATAAAGGTCAAAGGTGACACCAAAACCTCCAGCAATCGCCCTCCAGGGGGAGCCGCTCAGCCAATTGCATCAAGGGATGCAGGCTCTATTCATGGCAAAATGAACAGAACAAAACAATGACGATATAAATTGCTTTGTTGTTGTTGGACTCAACGATGCCCGCTCTCACGGTGACCTTTGACCCCAGCAAAATATTTAATTGAATGAATTAATCAATATTCTTTTTTTTCAAACGGGCATATTAAAATAACAATAACATTAACAAAACAAAGAGAAATACATAAGCAGAACACTGTAAATAAAGGTTCTTCCATATTGAGCTTGAAAAGGAGTAGGATTGTAGATTCCTGCTCCCTTCACAATATTGGAATATTCACCGTTCGTGTACGTATCCCTGCCCCTTTTATTTCAAGTTCATTCATTAAGTTCCAGTGGAAATTCAAAGCCCATCCCTGGAGTCGCTAGAAGCAGATAGAAGCAAGAAGGGGATGAATGCAAGTGTGGCTGAAACAACTCCAAAAACCAGCAGACAAAACATGAAGGATTCAAACAAACAGATATCAAATAATCCGTCTGATAAATCTCTGTGGGAGTGTGTGGCCCTGAGTTTCGTTCCTTATTTTTGGTGTCAGGAAGTTGTTGTTTTTTTGTTTGTTTTTTTTTGTTTTCTGTTTGGCCACTTTATGATTGGACTCAAGAGAGGGAGCTCTGCTGCTTTATGACATCATCATACAACTGAGGGACCTCACAGGGAGCCGCTCAAAGGATTTGTAGGAAGGTGGTGCTCGGAGAAAAATATGAATCTGGAAAGAATCTTCCCTTCAGTAGAAGGAGGACTCTGCACCAGATGACCTTTGGTGCAGTCACACACCAGCGGGCACCATCTCAAATTAGTGAGGAGGATAGCAACTGTAGGGCCGGTGTAGTATTTCCACCGTAATTATCCAGGTCGGTGTACTGCAGGCACAATTATGAGAGGCTCTGAATGTAACGAACTCCAGCCTGTAAGACTTTACACCGGAGTGTCAAGAGTCTGGAGCCTGAGTTCCATCACTGCTGCGGCTGAGAGAGAGAGAGAGGAAAAGTAAAGAGAGGGTGTGAAAACACACATGTGCATGGCATACTCTGACTGCATTCACACACACACACACACACACACACGCATATGGGGTGGCCATTGTGTTTGACTTGTACCACAGCACAATGCAGCTGACAGACACAAAGGGACGTCCACACTTCCAGAATATCAGCTACCACAGAGCAACGTGACCTTTGCCGGTCAAAGAGTGTTAGAATCGGCTTTTTACACTCAAGTGTGCTGAGCTGAATAACGCGGCGCCAGAATAAAAGACAAAGAGGTGTGCAGCATCTTCAGGAGCGTGACGGCTTGTCCTCTCTGTCTGTTTGCTCTCGTCATACAACAAAATCTACTTATTAACTAGGTTGCGTTAAATAACTTAGAAGGCGGGAATTCTCTTAAATCCCCTTCCTCTTTGTTGGGGAGGCTGGTTTTACACATCGCCCTCGCGATGATACGAGCGACCAAATATAACAGCTAAAAAGAAGCTGTTTATCACTCAGCGTGAAGTGGATTCACGAATCGTTATGATCAGGTTCAGGTATTGATCTGTTTGATGAGGAAACGCTGATGGATCGATTTGTGCCCCCTGTGACGCCTGTTTGTGTGTCGGCACGGTTACGCTGCAGCTAGAGGTTGTTGATGATGGAGGCGTGAGGGACGGCCAAGGAAGCACTTCTGAGGCGGGCTGGTCATCCTGCCACCCCCAGCAACAGGAAATGACAGTTTTGTTTTTTTGTTGTTAAGTTATCATTATTTTTTAAGTTTCATAATCTTCTCATACTGGGTCGACCAGACCTACCTCAACTTGTTGAGCTGGTTACTCTGTGTTATTAAACGGTTATTACAAGCGGAATTATTAGTTTTAGCATTAGTCTGCTCCTTCGTGGAATTATTAGAAATAAAAATCATAAATCCTTTGAAAAATATGGGTAAATAAGCGATGAGGAACAAACTAAAGCAATACTGGGCTGATACAAATATCTGCCATTGGACTGAAATTGATACATAAAAAGAACTAAATCAGCAACAGCTGCTGATACTAACGACATGCCGATAATATCGTTCATCCCTGGATATACTGCAGTCCTGAAAAAAGAATCCAGTATAATCCAACAGCACCACAAACGTAAGCTTCCAAAATCACAACAAACTTGAGTTCAAGGAAAGACTTGACGCAGGGCTGTAATATCTGAAGAAGCTTCAATAACCACGACTACACACCGTAGCAGGTCGTAGGGTCTCACCGCCGCCGCGTGGAGACGAACACATCCGGCGTTCTTCATGATTAGCGTGAGATGAGCGGGTTTCTGCAGCAGTAGCATGTTTGATTTAGAATCTCTGCGGGTTATAAACGGCATATAAAATCAAAGAGCAAATGTTTGCACCTGAACATGCAGTAACCCAAGAGGTTCTCAAAGTCCGGGTCAGGGGATTCCCAGGGGTCCTTGAATAAATGACCTTTAAACATTCCTGCGTTTAGGTGCCCGTCACACGCATTTAAATCTCACACTGCAGCACTGATTTCGCCCTAAAAAAATACATTGCAATAATCAGATTAAAGTTTTCTTGTCACTTAGAACAGAAAAATGTGTTTCCCCGTCATGTCATATTCTTGCTAGTTTACTTTTACAAGCTGATGAGAAAATCAGCAACAAAAAAACAAATTATTACAGAATTTAAAAAACAAAACCAAAAACAACGTGACTTTGGTCAACTAGCAAAGGGAAAAATTAAAATTTGCACTTCTTTAAAAGCACAAACTCTGTATCTTATAATGAATTTGTGGTTTTGAGGATCACATCACTGATGCTGGATCAGATTTCTTATGTTTAAATGCTTCTTAAAGTCCCCTGAAGGTCATTCAACACATCCCTGGATCCGAGGGTCCAGATGTAGCAAAATCCCTTCACCACCGAGTCTCAACTTAAAGGTTCAGAAGATGGAAAAAGTTGGAGAAGCGCTGCGTTATGAAAGAGTGCATTTCTGGCATTTCCTATCTTTTGAAACTTTCTACCCAAAAAGACTGAAAATATCAAAGTTGTCATATTGACTGAATCCTGGTTCACAGCAAAAGTGTGTGTAGAAGTTCTTCCCAGACATTTAACCTTGACTTTGTGTGTGTGTTTGTCTGTGTGTGTGTGTGTGTGTGTGTGTGTGTGTGTGTGTTGTAATAAAGAGGTCATGGAGTATGTGGGTGAGACAAATAGGAGTGTTAGAAATAAATGGTTCTATGATGTGAAGTCTGATACCTATGGGAACATTCTGTTCGTCATAGTGGCGAGCAAACTTTGCACTGCGCAGTGTGTACAAGAAAGTGAACACACACACACACACACACACACACACACACAAGGTTAGACAAGCTACACATACACTGGATGTGTCTCACAGCTAACAGTTTATTTTGTCACCTCGCTTCCACAAAGGCATCTTAATATCGATGTTGATAAAGATGTAAGCATAAAGAGGGATTTGTTAAAGCAAGAAACCATTCAAGGAGAATCTTGGATCAGAAACAAACGAATGTGCAGCTCACGAAAGCCAGGCTTTTTCTGGACCAACACCCTACATTCAGACTGGAAAGACGTGTCTGCAAACAAACTGAATTCCAAGGTTGGGCGAGTGTTTGCTGGAGAGGAGGGGAAGAGTAGAAACACCACTGCTCACCAAGGCATTGCCAGCCTGGAGGTGTGTGTGTGTGTGTGTGTGTGTGTGTGTGTGTGTGTGTGTGTGTGTGTGTGTGTTTGGGGAAGGGGGGGGGGCTGAGCGTTGACAGGCCATCGCAAAGACAAAGCCTCCCCAGGGATCAAGATGATGGTTGAGGGTGAGAGGTCGTCTGGTGACTCAGTCGAGTCTTGTCTCCTTCGCCGTGGATGCCACGGTGGCTTGAGCAGCAGACCCCCGGAGGAGAAATCACACACTGTGACACACACACACACACACACACACACACACACACACACACACACACACAAACACACACACCTGCCAACCCTCAAGCTGCAGAAAAAAATCTTTCTTCTCCTTTTCACAACTTCTCACACGCACACACACACACACACACACACACACACACACACACACACACACACACACACATCCTTGTACTCCTATCTTTGTGAGGACTTTAATTGACATCGCACATCCCTAGCCCCTGACCCTAAACCTAACCTTTTCAACTGACTGCCTGACCCTAGCCTTGACCTTAAACCTAACCAGAACCAAACTCTAACCTCAACCCTAAAATCAAGTCTGGACCTTCAAACGGCCCCAAAAATGTCCTCACACCGTTCGTTAAATACGTACTCTGGTCCTCATCATGTCGCAAGTAGAAGAACACACACACACACATTTGGAACAGTTTGTAAGATTTTTCGGGGTCTACCGGGACGGACGCAAGACGATGATGACCTGTCGCACAGATGGAATTTCAAGCCGTATAAATGTTACATCTGTGACTGGCGTCCTACGGGCAGGAAAAGGCAGCCACCGGTATGAAAAGTCAGAAACATCTCATTCCTTTGAGTGCAGACTAAATATGGAGCTGCTAAATGTGGACAGTCAAAGGGGGTCTTTGATTTAGGGTCCGATACCTTCGCGGACCGTTGGCGCGTCTTGGTCTGCCATGTTATTTACAGCTCACTCATTCTAATGAGAGAGAATAAAACAACCGTGATTGATTTCAACACATAAAATGAAGGAATACGCCCCCAGAGAGCGTGTACCTCCTCCTCTGAGGGGGAACTCTCGGCCCCCTGGTGCTCCCGCTACTTTCACGCTTAGTTTCAAATTAAAGCCGCGAGCACGATGATGAGAAGCCGGACCTCGGACCTCTGCCCACATTGGAGCGTGTGGCTACTAGTAGAGAGAGAGCGGGAGGTGAAACCTGAAAACATTTGGATTTTGCATGAAGGAGCAGATGAACGCGCACAGTGATGCAAGTATTTCATGTTGTGTCCACCAGGTGGCGCTAGAGAAAACACACACATACATATTACTACTTACTGTACTATGTTGCTGTACATCACGTGAAGACAATGCAAGTCACAGTCTTCACAGTCACCCATCATCAAGTTCTTAAAATGTTTCTGACCAAATCTGAGATGGATCTGGTGGAGCAGTACATCCGAGTGGAACAACAACAACAAAGAAGTAATTTCCTGCTGCCACCGGGTGGCGCTCTGACTAATCGCCCCCAAAATTTAAGGGGTACGTCTTTGGCCCATCCTACAGATCTCCACAGCAAGTTGTTGTGTAATCCTGCCGAGAGATAAAAACCAAATATTACTAACTACATTTACATTTCAATTCGACAAAAATACCACCTGTACTGTGTCGGCACTTCCTCTTTCTGACTAAACGCAAATCTTGCACTGCGATTGCACTTTTAATCCAACCTTTCCATCTGCAATACCAGATGAGATCACATGCAATTAACTTGAGGGTAAATACACTACCAGGGATTAGTGAAACACGCTGACTTTCATACACCCTCTACAAGAGGGTGAGCAGCATATAATTCATTTAAAACACATATAATATTCTGTTAAACGTGGTATTATTGGCCGGACTGGATGTGGAATGTTAGAACGAGTTTATAAATTAATGATCAGCAGCATGACTGTGAAACTGAGTTGATTATGCTGCTGCTGCTGCTGCTGCTTCATCAGTATGTGTGATCAGAAGTGTTGCCAGGCTGGAGCTGTGATGAGGACAGAGATGGGGCGGGAGGGGGGGGGCTCACCTCTCAGGTTACCATCTGCCTGCCTGACTAACTTGCAGAGCTGAAACTCAAACTCCCGCTGGCTGAAGCCCACGTCCCCATCACACAGAGCGCCAGTGTCTCCCGCACACCTGAGGGCCGCTACCAGGAGGGCAACCTCATTCTCTAACCCCACCTCCCACCCCCACCCCACCCTGTACTCACACTTACTTCCATCTTTGGCAACCACATTCCAAATTAGTCACTGCCAAGTCAAATATCCGCTTCTCCTTTGAACTGCACTGCCCAGGAGTGCATGTCTGCTTTAAATTCTGAGCGGTTTTATGCATAAAAATAGAAAATTACATGACCTGGAATACAGGAACTGATCCCAAACAGCTGAGTTATTCCCTCCTTAAGCGAGTAATTAGCTGCATAAACACTTCTCATGTTAATTACTGCCATCTTCCACAGCAGCACAGAGAGCCTAATGACATTAGAAGACAAAGGAACCTGCAGACAGTCTGTATATGATGGGACCTAATTAGACGCTACAAAGCAGGATGGAACAAACAGGCTTTTGTTTTGATGTGATTTCCCTCCCATCAACAACGAATTCTCAGTGGGAATTTAGTACACGAGAATATGCACACGGCACAGCAAATGACTTAAGTGATCAGCTTTGGGTGTGTGTGTGTGTGTGTGTGTGTGTGTGTGTGTGTGTGTGTGTGTGCAGGAGAGGGTGAATGAATGAGTGAGTCTGAGGTGGATCACCTTTCACAGCAGGTAGAGCAGGTTGGTGTCAGCGGGAGGAATGTGTGTATCTTCTCACTGCCAAACCTGTTTATATCATGCACGGTTGAGGGGCCTGAGGATCTTTTCGAGGGGGAATCAGCCTCTTTGACAGCCCCCCCCCCCCCCCACACACACACATCCACACACCCTCTCTCTCTACGTCTATTACTTTACATTTCTACCTCTGTCACAGTCTCTCCAGGATCATATCAGGCCTGTTTACAATGTGCAGTTGCATATTAATGTCACATTTCAGCCGATGTGACCCATGTCCCACACCCAGGGCTCACCCTCTCTCCGGGGTGCCTGCTGCACAGACGCATCTCTGATGGCATGAGCCCACCTCTCAGCCTCCCGGAGGTTGGTGAGCGGGTCCTGGACCAGAGCGACTCGAAAGTGTTGCTCCACTCGCTGCCGTGCCACCCCGGTACTCATCCACCGCCTCTTGAACGGGTAGAAATAGGCGGTAAAGTAGGCACCGACGTCCGCGGAGTCCGAACCTCGGTACGCCCGGCAGCCGATGCAGTCGGTCAAGTTAAAAACCACCTTAGTCCGGCCGGGAGACGAGGAGATCCTCTGGATGGTCAGGGCGCTCTCCGTCAGGCTCACCGAGTACCGGACCTTATCGTTGAGTGTGTCGGTGAACTCCCCGTACAGCATACCCGCCACCCCGTTCCGCTGGCGGGATGGGTCCGGTTCTTTCTCCATCCCGGAGGACAGAGCGACGCGTCCCGCTGCGCAGGCCAGTGAGAGGATGGTGCAGGCTCTGGAGCCAGGCAGCCTGCTGTGGGACCTCCGGAGCCGGAGAAGAGACGCGTTCTTGGGTCAGAGTCTCTCCCTAGTGACCGGAAGAGGAACGGCAGCGATGCTGGAAGTGTCCTGACTGCCTGGAAGTGCTCAGGAATGTCAAGTCTGGAGTGGAAGCAGGTGGAAGCTACGGTGGCCCCGAGGAGCACAATCGGCCAAACACACCGGTTCTTGCACGTGAGAAACCATGCAAACACACCTCAACACTGAAGAAAAAAACAAGAATTGCCCTATCTCTACTTTGTAAAGTTTGATACCATTCCGTTGAGTTGCTCCTTTTTTTGTAACTTGTACGTTTTCTAAATCCTCGTTTTGTTCTTTTTCCTTGAAGCTCACCCTTTTAGTAGTTTACTCCTCGTGACCGCTGAACAAACGAGATCCTGGGTGACAGCTGTGGTGTCCCTTTGCCCCAACTTCACTTTTGTTTTATTGAACAGCCACCATTGTAAAGAAACGTATGTAATAAATAAATAACTTACAAGATAATCACAAAGGCAGGGAACTATCACATTAAACTCAATCCATGAATACATTTGATCTTAAAAGTTCTACTAATAGATTGTTACATGAATATCTGCTACCATCTCACATGGAAACCCCTCTTTGCACTTGTTTTGATAACGTTAAGAGAACTTAGCACATTGATTGACGGAACAGCAAACTGCCTCACTGAATAACATTTTATATTCTCCAAACACTTTTTTTATATTTTCAGGTCAAGACAGTAAGACTTAAATGAGTAGACTCTGATTTGCCCATGTCTGGACATGCCCCCATCACCTCTCTAATCGGTTAAATATTTAGAATTAAAGGTCTATGGCCCCTAAAAGTTCTTCCGAAAAAAGATTTTGAAAAACGTTTGTTTTAATGTCTCTGAAAGAATTATTCTGAACTGAATTTTCTCATGAGTGAAAACACAAATATCACTTAATAAAGAGCTGAATATTTGATGACAACAAACCCATCAGTGCATAGTTGTCGTTTCTATCAGAATTTCATATATAACAAATTTATCAATAATAATAATTAATTACTTAAATAAAAAAAATTGGACCTGTACATTGTGAAATGTATTCCATCCCCCTAATTATATATGTATATAACATTTAAGTATTGTTTTTGTCCTTATCGTTGAATGATGGCATATTCGTTTTCTTGTGAATGTATAATTTATATTTCTTACAAAAATATTAATAATAAAAAATAAAGTATATTTTGGGTATCTTAAATGTATTTGTGAAAAATGACATAGAAGAACAAACGAGCTTAGGGAAATCAAGCGACCGGGGGACACGCCCCGCTCCTCGTCATGTGACTTGTGACTCCCGTCATATAGAAAGAGCTCTCGCGATAATACTTTCTCTTTCCCTCAATGGCGGCGTGGTGGAGGAGAGCTGGTCAACTGACATGCAATCTCTACACGAATTATTGCGTTTATGTATGACTATGAATATGAAGGAGTGTAATGCAGGCGACCCTCCGTGAGCAGGTAATATTTATATATTTATTTGAAAGTTTTTTTTTTTTAATTTTACGTAGTATATCTTTTTTTGTTGCTAGCCGGTTAGCTTGTGACTAGCCTGGCAAACACGTGCTAGGGGAGCATGCTGGTGAAAATTAGTTGCTGATTCCATATATATAATGAACCTAGCTACACAGAATCTAGCACGAATGTCCTTTATATGTAATTTACAAATAAAAGGTTTTTCTTTTCAGGTTCCTTTGACGTGAAACGACATTCCTCTGCATTTCTTCGTTTTCATTCTGAACGTAGGTACATGCAAGCAGACATTTGGTTACATTTGTCACTTAGTGCATATGATGATTTTTGTTATCCCTGTCTGAAGACTGTGTGGAAAACGATGGTATCTGACCTGCTGCAGGTTGTTGTGAAGGCACATTTTGCTGATGAACCAACAGTAAAGTGAATGTCTTGTTACAGGTTCCTGATTCGTCTTGAAAACTTGACGTGAATTATCAGGCTGTATCTCGTGAAAAGGTTTGTAAGCCACCATCTCTTGTCAATCTCGTTTCCTGCTGTTCCGGTGATGAAAATTGCTGCATAGGAAGTGCCGTCTGATGCGATAACTGACGATGGCTGAAGCTTTTCTGAGAATCGTCCAGTAGGATTGTTGCATGTGCATCTTCTGATACCTCCGTAATCAAATACTTTCCCTTGACAGGTCACACAATCGAGGCTGTTAGATGACCAGTGGGCCCCAAGGAGATATGGACAAGTATGTGTGTTTACACTGACTCATTTCGAATCAAGCCAGTGACGATACAAGTTATCCCTGTCTGAACATGAATGTGGAGTCATGGTAATCTGAGGCTTGATGGAGATGCAGAACATCACATTTTCTGATTTTTAAAGGGAACTTTGATGCGCTAATGTTTGTTTTTTTTGTTAAACTTCTCAGGTGAGGCCACTGGGTGCAACAGCTTGAATCATCAGATCTCTGAAGCCACAAAGAAACTGATGTTGACAAAGCATTTTATTAAAAATACCTGGAAGAAAAAGTATCTTAGGAGAACCACGATTCAGAGTGGTAGAGTCCAACATTTTCAGGTCAATCTGTGTTGAACGATCTGTACGATTTCTTCTTCAAGTTGTCCAGGAAGATCTGCTCTTCTTGGAGGTATTCACGGTCCTGCAAGCAGAAAAAAAACTCAGTGTTATTTGGGACATTTTCAAAATGAGTGTTTACAGTTTTGATTTGAAAATTTAAGAATCCTGGCATATTGTCACTGTCGCTTGAAGACGTCCTGGAGTGTGAAGTGTTTTCTGCTTAATGTGGATGCCTCAACTTAATTGCACTGTAATTCATCCGCAATAAAGCCTGCAACTGCCTACATGTTCATTAATTTTGGCTCAATGTACATTATGGAGGGTGACAGATGTTCATATGTAAAGAAAGCAACCTCCAGAGATTCAGGAATTCACTTAAGATGTGATCTGGTACAACTTGGAAAAAAACTGCAGCTGATGTTGCAAAACGATTGATGGGCCTGATGTGTATCTGCTGAATTATCGAGGCTAGTTGGGAAAACCCTGTGTGGGCTGATGTTCCCAAGTGCTCATTGACCAACCAGCCTTCATTTGGGTCCACCTACAAAGCTCACGGTTTTCTGACTTCACTGCTCACCTTCTCGGCCGTGTATTTCCAAAGCGCCAGGCTGGCTTGTAACGCCATCGACTGGGAGTTGGTGCACACAGTTGGAGTGGGAACATCCAGGGTGGATGCCAGCGTGGGGTGGGGTGTCTCTAAGTCTAAAGATAAAAATAGCTCAACACTGTTGATCTTTGCATTATGAATAGTTCTTCAACAGCACAGGCATCTTAATGAGGAACAGAGGGTATGTCACCTGGTAACCTGGGTGGAAAGACTTGTGGTGCAGAGGTACTGGGAGGGTCCGGTTTGAACTGCTCAGTCTCCTTCTGCAGATGATTTAACCGTATTCGCTCCTGTAACCAGTTACTTGTTAGGACCAGAACACAGTCACCATATACAGGGTACTTAGAGTGGGTGAGAACAGACAGTATCAAACCTACCTGGAGGATGCGTTGCTCTTGCTGCCTCAGCCGCTCTGTTTGAGAGTGGACATTCTTCAGTCTTGCGCTGTGTTCAGCCTCCACACGATGGGCCTCCACCAACGCTTGTTCTCCCTCCTCATACTTGTCTGCAGCCAGCTACAGAGAGCAGGGGTCAAGTACTCAACAGGCATTCTATACTTTCAACAGTGTGCGTTACAATAAGATAAAAGATATTTTACGTGGTCATGATGTTCTCATTTCTCCCACGTTTTCTATTGCACCCATGCTGAATGCTGGTGCTTAACTGTTTAAGTGATGAACTCAACTTCATTCAAACTATACTTTATTTTCTGACAGTCAGAGCTTATCAGTGAAATATAGAGTGATGCAAAGATGACAATATTATAGGCCAGGTTTCCTGAACTGAAGCCAAACTGGATCTTTAAATTGATATCTGGATTATTGGAAAAAAAAAAAAAACCTGCTCTGACACTAAAGTTTAGGAGGCTGACAAGCCTTGTTTTGCAAGATAATCTTCATAAATAAATACAACTTTATGATTTTTGTAATGTTAATGCAAGCGTTTGATCTACAAAGTTAAACGTGCCGCTATGAACAAATTACACCACATATGCGTGACTTTATCGCGTCTTCTGCTTTAAGTATGATGGCATTTAGATTCTGCAACAACATCTGTAGTCTCGATATGCCACTTGATGGAAACTGCTGTTTTTAAGATAACGAAAGCTTCAAAACTCACATTTTACTCTGAATTTGCACAGAAGGCAAAACATTTTAAAACCTGAGGTTCCCAATGATGTTGAGATGAGGGAACCAGATGTTCAAAAATGCGATTTTATTTACAGATGGTTAGACTCATTCCTGTTCCAATTTATCAAAACAGCCAATTCTGACTGGAGTGACACATCTACCTTGCTGAAGGCCTCCACCTCCTGGGCTCGTGTCTTGAGTCTCAAGGCAGTGCTGCTTATCCTCTCCTTCTCTCTGTGCAGCTCCTCTCTCAGTCGTTCCAGAGTGTCTCTCTCCTGAGCCAAAGCCGTCTCCTTCTGTTTTAGCTCGGCAGTACGAAGCTTCAGATCAGCTTGTTCCTACAACAGAGATGGTGATTTTGAGTCCTTTAATATAGAAGAAAAAGGGTTGATGAACCTTCCTGGATGTCATACCAACATGAGTGTGTAACCAGCTCCAACACAGACTCCTTCTCACCTGTGCCAGAGTGACAATGGAGCCCTCCCTCTTCTCAAGGAGGCTGCTGACCTCCCGCTCAGCCCTCTCGTGCCTTTGCTTCTCCTGGGCGTGGAAGTGGCTCCACTCTGCTGCTAGCTTCCTTCTCTCTTCTGCACAATGCTGCATCACTGACTTCTGCTCCTCCAGTAACAGGCTCTGATGGACAGAGAAAGGGCGGAAATTAAAGGAATCGCAGTGCATTATTTGATCTCAGTTGATGTGAGGCGGTCTCACCTTGGCTCGTTCCAGCTCCTCTCTCTCCATGCTGGTCTGCATGCTGAGGGAACGCCGCTCTTCTTCCAGGCTTCTTAGGGTGGACTCTGCTTTGGCCTGCTCTGCTGTCACCCTCCAACGCTCCTGAGACACAAAAGTAGTTTCTAATCAAGCAGAAAGGTGCAGCTATCCTAAAAATAGCCTGTGCCCTCGATTTCTCTTTCTGACCTTCTCCAGCTGCCTCTGTTGTTCATTGATCTGAGAATCCATCCTGGAAATGATTTCCTTGAGGTAAGCCCTCTCCTCAGCCATGGCTTTCTGCTGCTGAGCCAGACGCTCCTGCATTACTGAAAAGAGAAAATGACCTTAACCTGTGTGCAATATGATACAGCTCTGCTCTTGCATCCTCTTGATTCCTCTGTGTGTGTGTGTGTGTATGTGTGTGTGACGTACTCCGGAGCTGCTCGTCTCTGTGCCGAGCCCCCTGCTCCAGGCCGTGGGCTGTGTGCTCATGTGTGCTCTCTATCCTAGAGGAGAGTTCTCCCAGCCGAGATGAGAACTGATCCATCTGCTCTATCACCAGGGTTAGAGACCTGGACAGAGACAGCAGACGTACACGTAAATAGGAAACACAAAAAAATTAGCGCGTCTTTATTGTAGTTGTTGCAGCGTTCAATTATACAATCACAAAACCAATGTGTCTAAATGTGTTTATTTGATATTGACCCACCTGGTCTGAGATGTTGCGCTTGTAACTGCATCAATCTCCTCTTCTTTTAAGCGCTTCAGTCTCTGCACCTGGTCTTCGTGGTCTTTCTTCATCTCTAAGATAGACTTCCTTGATAGCAACAATGACAAAAACAAACAGCACTTCTTTTTGTATCTTTTTACTCTTTATCCCTTTGTATTGCTGGTTTAATTATTTATTACTGTTTTTCAAACGTGACTATCCATTTTTCCCTCTCTAACATTGTAAATGTCCCAATCTTGGGACTAAAACAGGATCATCTTATCTTAACCCCTGATGCTCAAAATTATTGAACTTCTTCCATTTAAAGATTTAGAAGTGATCAGTGTGCTCCAGCAGAAAAATATTGAACAGTGTCATATATATATTCTGCTATTTGTCACTGGAACAAAGTACATGAGAACGAACAGGTTTACCTCTGCAGATCTCGGAGTCTCTCCACCTCGCGGTCTCGGTCTTGCTGGGCCTGAGCAAGTTTACGCTGGTACTGAACCTGCAGCTCTGAACGTTCCTGCTCAGACGCTTGCGTGACGGTAGCAAGACGCTCAATTAAGTCCTCACACTCCTGCAGCATCCGTGTCTCCCTCTGGGCAGCTGATTCTTCAAGAAGCTTCACACGAGCCCTAGACATGCACAGAATGAGTAATGTGTCATAAGATGCTGGAGGTGCAGGGAGTTATGATGAGTGACAAGAAAAGAACTACTTGTGTGCGTTTTCCACAAGTTCCAGATCCTGTTTGTGTCGCTGCTGGAGGTTCTCGAGCAACATTTGGCTTTGGTCTTTCTCCAGCTGAAGGGTTTTCACCTGGACCACAATATAAGGCTGTTTTAGGCTCACACAGGAGGGCAGGTATTCTTCCTTGCTATAACTACACCACACACAGACCGGTAGGTTCTCCCCCTCCTCATTATAAACTTACCTGTCCCTCCAGCTGGATGATGCGAGCCTGTAAAGCTTGATGATCTCCAAGTTGCTGCTCGGTCACTTGGAGCCTCTGCATGGCCCCCGAATCCACAACACCCCCGAAACCCAGGAACTGCGACTGCATCATCTTGAGTAAGGGACCAGACAAGTTGAGAACAACCCACCTCATGTTTGGCTTCTAAGATGCAACAAAGTAATTCCTCACCTGCTGTTGCAGTAACAGCTGCTGCAGGCTGTCAGCTGAAAACGTAACCTGGTCACAAGTTATGAAAGTGATTAAAATGCCTCATAGATTTGACTGAGTCTTTACTTCCTTTTACAGGCAGCCGTACCTGTTGGCCTGCTGCTGATGTGTTCTGCTTTGGATTTTCAGGTGGAAGAGCTGGAAAGAAAACAAAGATATCGTGCTGACCTGTTCAAATTGGTGACTAGAGTACATGAAACTATTTCAGAGCTCCCGCCATCACCTAGACCTCATAAACCCCCACAAAAGTCTCTTCTAGGATAGCTGGGGTAAGGGTGGGGATGGGGGGGGGGGGGGGGGGGTTAATGCACTTTATCTTAGCATGGCAAACAGCTGGTGACAAGGACGGAAGGTGGGGGGGAGGGGTAATGTTGGTCAGTGGAAATGATATCTGCACGAGAACAGGAGTGAGACAATTAAGTAGAGTACAGAGGGTAGATTCCTAGAATGCCTGAAAGCAGGATAATGACAACAGACGTGTGTCACTGTGAGACTTATAAAGGTGCGGAGGGACATTGCTCAGATGGCTGTTATGCATTCTGCTGTCATCCTGTTGTCATAAATGCACCAGATGAGTATTCATGTGTTGGAGTGAATACCTGGCTTGGTTCTCTCATCTGAGACAGGGGTGGCGTGAGTGTTGGTGCTGGGTGGTTGAGTGCTGCAAAAAAAAAAAAAGAAGAAGAGAGTATAAATAGGCCCTGACTGCTTAATCAGTCAGGCAATATTAGCTAATGTATACACTTCTTGCTTTTTTGTTTTTTCGTACAGGCAGAGTGGCTCGGTTTCATTCAGAAATTATGTTGGCGCATCATTAGTCCAGGACAGAGTGCTGTGGTCCAACACTTTATACTCCCACATATCAGTATCGGCACCAAAAGCCATGCCACTTGCACTGAATTTACCTGGTTTCCCTGAAGGATGGGAGAGTGTCGTCTCTTCTCCTGGGGGGTCGTGGAGCGGCCTCCCTGAACACAAGAGCCGGGAATCATTCAGTTCAGAAAAACAAGAGCAAGTCGTGTACTTACATTCAGCCACTTGTGTCATTGCACGTTGCACCTGTTGTTTGTTACCTCACAGACGACGGCTGAGAGATTTCTTCTCCCAGCACAACAGTTTGCTCCTGTTTGGAACTTTTCACCTCAGACACCGGCAGAGTCTTCTTCCTGCTAAGTGCTCCTGCTAACCAGTCCTCCTCCTCTTCTTTCTTGTGGCTTTTAGAGACTTCTGGCTGCTTGGCGATGTTTTCTGTGGGAGCTGCTGTGGTGTCTGATTCTGGTTTAGCAGCAGATGTGGCGTGACTGCCAGTCAGCGACGACTTTCTCTCTAACAAAGGAGAAGATGGAACCTTTGGAGAATCAGTGGAAGTCTTTTTCTCTTCAGCGTCGTCTATTGGGTAGCTCGGCTCGTCGTTTGTCTTGAGGCCGAGCCAGTCGGCTGAGTTGCGGGATCGAGTGGGGGTGACAGGTTTTGGTTTTGTTTCTGGAGTGGAAGCTCTGACATCTTCAGTCGAAAATCTGATGTGAAAACAGAAAAAAATCTCTTCAAAAACAATGCATACTGTTGTGTCATGTCATTCATGCCTACTGTAACACACACACAAACACTGAGGCTGGACTTCACACACACCTGACAGACTGTCTGCGAGGCTGGCGGCCTTCAGGGTTGGATCCCAACGTGGGCTGATAAGATCCAAATGTGAGGTCGTCATCGAAAAGTGTCTCTAGGAAATAGGAATCTTTATTGATTCAAATGGGTTAAATTCTTGAAAAGAGAACTTGCTGACTCCTGATGCACTGTTACCTTTCTTCTCCTGTGGCTTCTTGTCTTGAGACTGAGGCTGCTCCTTCCTCTCACCCGTGGGTGGTCGCTCCAGATGACGAGGTGACGTCAAACTCTCTAGAATTTCACCCAGTCGAGTACGAGCTTTCTGAGGCTGCTCACCTCTGAGATTACACACAAGAGAAGTAGAGATGTTATACAAAGGCAGGAAGCCATTTTGGGAGGGGGGGGGCACAGACTCAAATTAAATGTGAACAATCAAGATGTGATTCTGAGGAAAGTTTTGTTTTTCAGATGCATCCCAAAGCGCCAGCGCAGTAATTATTTATAAGTTGAGGACTATAAATAAGAACAACAATACAAACAGAAAGAGTAAAAACAGAGCTGTTACCTCTCCCTGTTGGACCAAAGCACATTCTCTTTTTTCTTGCTGTTGTTTTTGTCCGTGTCAAACCCGAGCGCGTCCATCAGATCATCCTGATCGTCCTCAAATGTGAGCTCCCCCCGTTTTTTGGCTGCTTTAGCTGATTAGACGACATACACACATCACTTCAGTGTGCGGTGATAAGGAGGGAGAATACAGAATTTGGAAAATTTTAGCCTCACATATTTCCTTCTTGAAGATAGGAGACAATGAAGGAGATGCAGCAGGTCTATCAGGTTTTGTTTGCTGCACGCTGGCTTTGGATTTGGTTTCATCTGGAAGGAGGTCATCAAGAAGGTCGGCAGGCGGGTCGTCTAGATCTGCAGAAGGAATCAGAAAATGACAGTACGTCATCATATATAGATGACATATCGTGACATACAAAAATAATATAGTAATTTCATTATTAAATAATAACTCCTCTTCAAGTATGCTTTTAAAATATCTTACACAAAAAATGGACAAGTATCTTAATATTTTTAAATTGTAAAATAAGCAATGTTACCTGTCACATCTGTATAATTGATTCCGGTTGAATAAAAACCAAAATTTAAAAGGTTTTTCTCGGCCCATGATCTTCTCCCACAACATGTTACATTAAAATTGGCTGAGCTTTTTCTTTAAAGTATTTTTTGTAATTCATTATCTTATCCATCTGTAAAGAAGCGCACAGGGTTCTTGGTTGGCTTGTGCTACACTCCTCAAAGGAGTTGGTGAATATCAGCCTGGGTCTTTTTGTGTCACCCTGCCAACTGTCAGACAAACCAACCAAGATAAGAAAACATCACCTCCTTGGCAGATAAAATATTTCAATTAACTCTTTCCTGCTTGAAGCTAGTGGTCTTCCCATTTTTGTTTTATCTGGAAGGTTTTGTTTCACACGTATTGATTGAGTTAGCTAAAAGTGAGCTAACCATCCTCTAAACAAAGCATTAAATGTTAGCAGCAACAGAAGATATTTTCATCAATGAAAGCAGGAAAGACTGACTGGAGCAAATTAATGGAATTGAGCCGTTGTTAACATGTGTGCCTTTCCCACAGAGTCCATCCATCCATTTTCTACTACTTATCCTGTTAAGGGTCACGGGGGGGGGGGGGGGTGAGCCTATCCCAGCAGCCTTCAGGTGAGAGGCGGGGTTCACCCTGGACAGGTCACCAGTCCATCACAGGACCAACACATAGAGACAGACAACCATTCACACTCACAGTCACACCTACGGTCAATTTAGAGTATCAATCAGCCTCATCCTCTCTTGATGTCTTTGGACTGTGGAGGAAGCTGGAATACCAGAGAGAACCCACACAGGAACAGGGAGAACATGCAGACTCCACACAGAAAGATCCCGTGCCTGAGCCGGGACTCAAACCTGGAACCTTCTTGCTGTGAAGCAACAGTGCTGACCACTGCACCACTGTGCCGCCCTCCCACAGAGTCACATCTTTAAATTTTGATAAAAGTACCTTTAGTTGAAGGTGTCTGACCCTCAGCCCCATGAGAGTCTGCATTCACACAGTAAATTGAGAAAAACAAAGCAGAGTTAGCGAACAGCTGAGTAAAGCTCCGGTTCAGAGGCGGATGAAAACAAGCGGCTCGCTCACCAGGGAAGCTGAACTTCTTGTAGTTGCGCGCTGAAGATGGAGGCGCAGAGTTTGGCTTCCTGCCTCCGATGGCAGTTTCATCTGAGCAAAGAAGGGAAGAAACAACTCACTGTGATTGCTGCTATGCTGTGTGAACTTCAGAGCTAATAAAGTGAAAGTAATATATGCGGTGAATTAATATGTCCCTCTGGTTTTGTAAAGTAATCTGTTATGTGATTATGAGTCTGGCCCATCATTACCAGACAGCTTTGTTGGTGCAGGAGCTGAACTAGGTTTTTTCTTTGATGTGAAAAGGTCAGCATCCATGTCGTCGATATCCTGTACAAAGACAGACAGGAAATATACTCAAGCTTTCAGAAAAACAGCAGCAAAACAGAGCTTTGTCTCCACATGACTGCTTAAGGTACCTTCATGTTCTTCAATATTTCATCAGGATCTGCGGCTGAAACATCCGAGTCCTTTGACAAAAATGAAAATAATAAGGGCAAATCAAATAAGCACAACGACACAGGACAACAAATGTATATACATGTTCGCTCCCAGCTCTTTCTCCATACCTCTGTGTCCCCTCCATTCTTCTTTATCTCCTCTGCAAGCATACTGAAGATGTTATCAGTGGCAGATGTACTGGAGTAACAAAAACAAAAAGTAGCACAGGAAGACTGATTATTTTATAATTTCTTGCATGGGGCACTTTAATTCCTCAACTCACCGATGCAGTGGTCCACCCCGAGTTGATTTCCCCCTCCCCGGCTCTTCTGGTGAATCAAAATACAATAATCATAAAATTTTTACCTGTGCTAACCAGAATAATCCAAGGTTGTAGAACTGCTGGAAGTGCTTTTACTTACTTTTCTTGTCAAATAAGCTGTCGAGCAAATCATCTCCGAAAGAACATTTGGGAAAAGACACAGTTTTTCATGAACATTTTTTTAACCTTTCTATGTGTATATGTCAAATGTTGCTTTACGCTCTACTGATATTCTTACTACTTTTAGTAGAACTAATGAAGTCCTTGTTAGTTATGTTGATGTTTCTCTACATAATAATTAATCTCTAGCAATATTCTGTCAGCTCTGGACATCGGCAGCTATGTCGGAATCCTGGATGGATTAAAGGTACAGACTAAGAAGACATTTGACACAAAGTGTGATTTTCTTTTTTTCATATACAGCAGTTCTAACCCATTCAATCTCTTTAAGGGATCGAATTCACGTGAGGGAACTTACTTTTAGACGGTTTGCCCTTCCCAGCCTGCAAATAACAAGGAAATATGAATGGTCTTATTACGGGAGCAAAAATAGTATAATAATATAACTCTAAATCAAATCTATCCTCGCATAAACACCGAGAAATTGACTACATGCTTTTCTGAAAACATATATTTTCCAAGAATCAAGTTAACCGTTACTCATGTGGAAATGTTCAGTCTCTTTGACTCACCATGTTGAATCTCAGCTCGTTAGTAGCCTTGAACGAAGAAGCTAGCTAAGCTAGCTAGCGAGCGTCTCTCGTCTCCATTGGTAACGAGATTTTTTGGTGAATTTCGTGGTCCAGACAAAAAATACACCACAATGGTTAGTCAGGCGGTCATTGTTGGAGTCCAGAACAACGTTTACTATTCTAGTTTTGGCCAGTTTCCCTTTAGTACTTTAATTTAAAAACGCATAACACCGCCATTCTAAGCCTCGTCTATTGCAAATTAGCTGTATCGCGCGCCCAAGCCAACGTTATTTATTCGTATAGCATAAACTTATGTTTAGCATTTACTTGTGGGTGAAATTTTGTTTCACCCGCAAGCTCAAACGTTTGAGATTTACCAGCTGGCGGTAGAAGATACATTGATTTCCTGTACCGGCGGCACTGCCTTGTGGGTAGTGTAGTTTTGAGCCTCTTTAAGGGGCTCGGTACAAGGCGCAACATCAGCATGTTAGCAGAAAATTAGCGTAATTAGCACGCTTTGTGCCTATTTGAGGCGGGTGGGAAGGATGAAATTGTCAAGGTAGTTAGTCATAAACAAAAGTACTGACATTTTGTTAGGATTACAAATAAGTGTAAGATTGTTTAAACATGTTCTTAGTGCTCATAAGGGTCATGAATCTATCTGGAATGGAATAAAGATATTTTACATTAAAAAACCCAAAACAAATTAATTGTGGTCCTACTGGAGAAGTGAAAGGATAACCATAATCAATAGGATAGGACAATTCTTAGCTGTACAAAATTTTGTTCCAAGACATTCAGCGGATTCTAATATACTTGATTGTAGATTGAAATGTTGACCTGCTGGTGGCACTAGGAGGGACTGACCTAGTTCAGTCAGATTCATCCTCTGGGAACATGGATGTCAGTGTGAACACAGTCTGTCTGATAGGAGATGAAATACTTCAGCCTGAACCATAAACAGACCAGAACAGTATTGCCATTCCTGGAGATAGCACTTTAAAATCACCATGAAAGAGTTGTTGTTCCCATGAAGATGCTTGCTGCTTTCTTTGACATCTTCACTACATTCCCACCAGGTGGCATCAGAGCTCAGAAAATTAGTCAAAAACAAATCAAGCTGAAGATCTGCATAATTTATCTTCTCTCGCCTATATTTAATTCATTGAGGTCTTGGGCACGGTGTCGCACCTTCATCAGCACAGTGATAACTGGACAAATCATCCTTCCGTAAGCACATTGCTCAATAACTGTGAGTCTACTCCTTATCAGCCACTCCAGCTCGAAACAAGCATTTCACGCATTTCACAGTTAGGATAAGACAAATATGCCAACATCGTCTTTTCCTCTTTCATCATCGTGTCAACACACACGTGCACGCATACGCACGCATACGCACGCACGCACGCACGCACACAAACGTACAAAGAAGAGGATTTGTTCTGCCAGTGTTGGAATATTTTGTCAAAACACATCATATTTCACATTCGGGTACATCTGTGTCCAGAGCATTTCAACTGCAATGTTAACAGACTTAAATCAAAAGCATAAAAACACTGTTCCCGGACGCTGTACTCGCTCAGGTGTGTGTCGTCCTGTATGCGCGCATTCGATTATCAATATGGGCGGGAATGATTTTGTAATGTGGTGTTTGGGTCCACTTTGTTGTTGTTTCGCTTCAGAAATGTTGACTGCAATATTCTGGTGCACAAACACGCAAAAGCACACAAAATATCGTACACATTATTTATTAATTTAATCACTGAGGATATTTCTGGATTCTCATCGCGACCGTATTTACATGTCATTTCTGCCTACGTAGGCTATCAGAGGAATTCAGGTCACTTAAGAGATAACATTAGCCACGTTTAAGAAACGCCGGGTCAGCGCTCCTCACACATGTTTAACACCATTCATTACATTTGCTAAAGGCAAGCAAAACAAGAAATCAAATCGCTGATTGTGTCTGCTTCTCTTGAGGAGGCACGGTACTTGTTTCACGTCAAACCTTGAGGACACATACCATACTGTCAAGTAGTTCCAAACAACAATTTAAGTAATGTTACTTCATGATGAAGCACAGCATTTAGACACCATATTTGTCAAGTTTCATCTCTGAAGCTGGAATTTAAGTTCAAGCCAAGTTCACTCAGCCTGTTTGCTCCTGTTGCACTGTTACTGAGTGCATCTGCAGTACAAATCAGCCCTTTTCTTTTTTTCTTTCAAGCCCTTTTTTTCGTGTTGGAGTTGTGGTGTGAGCTGTCAAGTGCAGATGAATCTTGGATCAGTTCGATGAGAGACAACAATAGGAGATGACAGGATGTCTCTGAGGAAATAGGTCCTCATCGCAGGAGTCACTGCAAACAGAGAATAGACACATTTATTTAGCGATTCGATCCATTTGCTTTTGTTTAAATATAGCAAAAACAGAGCTCACCCGATTTGACTTGTGATAGTAGCCTACTCTGGTCTAATTTCACATCCACAGAGGAGGGGGGCACACAGACAAAGAGACAGCTGACATGCAAAGCTGTGAATTATTTAATTACATAATCACAATCATGTATAAATGAATAAAATGACCCGGACTTATCTACCTATATCAAAAAGGATTCAGATAAGTAAAAGACAACATGTAAGATGCAGCAGCTGAAGGTCGCTGTTGCACATGCGCTTGAGCAGGCGATGTATTTATAATAACCTCACACCCGAAGAGAGATGATAGATCGTTGTTCTGCATCTGAATCATTTAGTGTCATCAGAGTAGCAGTCAGTGCTTAAAAGCCAAATGTGGGACAGCAAGGCATCTTTATGCATCCATGCCTCTGGAACATGCTCCACTTTTTACTCACACACACACACACACACACACACACACACACACACACACACACACACACACACAAAACATGCCTAATTGTGGAGTAGTAGTTGTGACGTAGTTGCCACTCAAGGCGAGTTATTGTTTTTCATCCGTCCACGCTGATGACGAAGGTTGTAGAAAGTAGCAGCCAAGAGCAAGGCACGGTCACTGGAGGAAGCAGGGAGTGGACCAGCAACCCTTCGTTGACTACATTACCACTTGATAATTCAGTTCAATTTAGCATTGACCCAAATTGTTACTCACTTTTTGTCCAGATGAAGTGCTTTTTTTTTTTCCAGGCTTAATTCGCTTAAGCCTGGAAAAAGGGCTCCAAAAGTCTAAAAATAAACTTTGGCCACGCAACACCAAACTGTTTTAGTATCCATTCAAAACTTCTGCGGCCGCACAAATGTGATATTCTTTGCTTTTCCTTACTCTGCAATGCTCACTCTTGTCATTTTTGGACTTCTGCTGCTCCGTTGCTCTTCATGTATGGCACCTCTCTCTCAATAGCAGCTTCCTGCCTGTGACGAATCACATAGAACACATTACTCATTATTAATTAAATGCAGCACATTCATTTTCACACTCCCTGATTGAATTGGTGATAAAACAGATACTATCTGGACACAGTTAAGTGAGATGTTTGGGGCTTTAAGCCTGGGAAACTGGGAGGTTTGGCTCGCCTTGAAAGACATACCCAAAATAAATCACTGAAAAACAGCTGTACGATCTATACGTACAATCTTTGGTGCTCTGACATGTCTCACAAAATGTGTCCCAAGTGCCTACAATATTGTGATTAGAATTATGGCTGAAGAAACTATGTATACAAATGGGAAAAAGTGACTTTATTTCTAGATTAAACGATGGATAACACAATGATAGCAATTATTCTAGATACAGTATACCTGATTCAGTAATACTCAAAGTACTCAAAGTGACACTTTTTTTTTTTTTTTCAACTTCTTACGATGAAATTTGACCACAAAATTGCGTTGATTTTCATTTCGGGATGCTGTGGACAAACAAATCATCCTTTACAAAATATCTTTTCCTTTCACATCATCGGATTATACCACTGTACTATGGAGGAAAAAAAAAAACTAAACTAAATATTAAGGGTAAAAAAGAGGAAAATTTTGTCTTCAAAAACATGAACTCATAGATACAATGTATACAGTAAAAAAAAAATTGTTGCCATAAAACACAAAACTATAAAAAATGTGAGCAACTTATCAATAAAGAGCAGTAAAATGTGTCATTTAGCAATAAAACAAGATGTTTCTTTTAAAATCTAAAAACTGTCAAAAGCACTGCCAAAGCAAAGTGATGGAAACAAGAACAGTATGCAATGTCTTGATAAAAAGAAACTGCTGGCGTCAGACGTCAATCTGCTGTTTAAAGTTATAATAGACAGCTAAAGAAACATGATGTAGAACGATTTAATTTGGACGCTTCTTTCAGTTGCATTAAAACTGTGTCTTTTAGAGATATTTGTAAAAACATGAATCAAATTCATCATCATCTTAATAATGAAATCTCTGTGCTGAACTCATTGCTAGTCTGTAGGGCAGACGGCGCTAGCTAGACTCGCTCTTTATTAGCTCGGTAGCTGTTGACATGCTCGATGCTGCTACACAGTAAAGCCACGTGGCACTATTTGCTGTGTGAGGGGCGACCAAGGCCCCGGAGGGATGAGAAGATTGCACTTTGAGTCAATTAGGAGCCGTGAGCTGAGATGCTCTATTCATTTCATCATGAGGACATGTGAATACACCGTATCAAGCCACATGGTCCACCCATGTTTGCTCAAGGCAAACCCTAAAATAAACACAGGGATTTCAACTTTGTGATGCAGATACGTTTCTCACTCCCCCACACATCAAATCTATTTATTTATTTATTTATTTTACATTTAATTGAAAGTATAGTTTCTCATGGCTGGATACTCTCAGTTTCATCACCAAAGCGAGAATCAAAAGGCAGCCTACAACCAGTACTTACGGCCTGATTTTGTTGGAGAATCTCTGGCGCAGGATGAGCGCGATGGTGGTGAGGACCACCATGGTGGTACACATGCTCTCCTACCAAGGATCCCCTGCTCGGTTAGAGCACTGAGACCTCTGCACCCATAGATGCCTTGAAGAGAAAAGGCAAAGTTTGTGGTGTAACTATCGGACTATTCCTGTCTTTCCTCTTGGCTGCCACTCATGATTGGGGAGATTAGCTCAAAGGATTAGCTAGGATCAAGGAGGGGGTTAGATCTTGCTGGCAGGACTAGGAGGTAAACAGCGCCTGCTGTGTGTTTCTGTTCTAAAAACAACCGTCACGCCAACACAGCAAACCAAATCAACATAGAAACATTTTTGTTAAAAAGAAGATGGCAAAGCTTTAATAAAATGGCTCTTTAACAGTAAGGCAACAAGGTTTTAGTAAGGATAATCTATAAAAATTATTGGATTATATCTGGATAAGCCATTTTATTGTGCTTAAACCGACTTTGTGAAAGGTTGGAACATTGTAGACATCATGGAGCTCGTGCTAAATATACCATAGCCTATAATGACGTCCCTTCAGGCTGGCATTTGTACAGTATGATATGAAAAGAGTGAGCATAGCGGATTAATAGGGACTCTAAGCAGCTGAGCCACTTATACTTGGCGCTGCTGAGTCAAGCTGAGAAAAGGGGAGCAGTAGGGTAAGAAACAAAGCCGTAAGTAGAAATGCAGAGGAATCGGATCATCACATCTTTGTATTTTTTTTTTATTAAAAATGTTAAATACAGATACAAAGGTGAATCATCATGACAAAATGATAGCGACTAAAAAAGAAGTTTCTTGATGTTCTGATGGCGTCGATACAGACTGATAAAACAGGTGAAACATCACGTGGCATTTTAAATGCATTGTATTTACATGGCAGTTCTTAGACGTACATGCTCATTCAAAGGCACATTCAAGTCAAATGTGTCCTCTTGTCCTCTGTTAGATTTAAGTAGAACTATGTTCTCACTGTTTTTTCACTGTCCTTCAAATGGTTTAATCCTTTTAAAACAATACGCCCAAAAACAAGGAGAGCTTTCAGTTTCACTTCATTCGTCCTCTACTCCCTTCACACATTGTTTACATCAGATTGCACTGCATGTTCCATAGCTCGCGATTATCAGTTACATAAAGCTGCATTTCTGAGATTTGTCAGATAAGTTCTGTAAATACGAAGATCAATCCTTGATGTCTTTCTTATGCAGCCAAACAATTATAAATCCATGTCTGAAGATGGTCCGATAATCTGGATTACAACACTTCACCCAGTCGAGGTCGAGAGTTTTGTCCATCCCACTTCCTCGTAGATGGCTGTGATACTGTAGTACACCGTAGACAAGAGTCTGGTCCACGCCGCCGCCACATCTGCTGTTACAACCTCAGGAAAGGCTTCGCCTAAGACTTCCAGGATCACACCGCTCAGGATCTGGGGAACACACAAACGCAGTATTCAAGACTCCTTTATTTATTATGATGTAGCAAATAGTACTAAATAGTTTTCATACTGGAGGAACTTTTACTTAGCACCTATAACTGCTGGAAAAAGTACCCCCTTTTTGGCATTTCTGGAATGCAGGAATTGATGAGTGTTTTATCAACAGTAACCCCTATGTCAGGGTAGGTTCTGTCCCTCTCTCTGTGGAATTGGAACCACCTGTAACATATGGATTCCTTGATTGGAAAAAGAAACGCTGATGCAACACTGGCAAATGCCATTTTTTTAAATCCTTATAAGCAGCAGTGTTTGAAAAAAAATGGTCTCACTCAAACTATCAGGTGGTTTTCGCCACCCAACCGTTCCTTCTGGCAGTGTGATGCAAACAGAAGAGAAAGAAAAAAAAGAGTATCTTTTCTCCCCCTTTTTGGTCCCCTGATTCGACATCACCAATCACAATTTGTCTTGGTTGTGGCTCCACCGCTCCTCTGCTCTGGGGAGCACTCTAGAGTACCACATACTTCTTTCTTCATTGTCGTTGGCTGCATCTTTTGGATCACACTATTCCCCCAGTTCCCCCTGGTCCCCAAACAAACACCCTGACCAGCTAGAGGAGGCGCTAATACAACCACCAGGACGCGTGTCCTCATCTGGCTCCTCACCTGCAGACACGGCCAATTGTGTCTGTTTGCACAAGCAACCGAACTGAACACAGCATCAGCAAAGGAACTGTAACAGCAAACTCCATGTTAGCTAGGAAATAATAACAGTCTGTGACACTATCTGGGTGTGCCCTAGAGGCTTGTTCCTGTCACTGCTTGGTCTGAGAGCCCATGTTCCCTCAACATTTATCACCCCTGTGTATACTAGGGTTAAGGGAGTTAGGGTACCACTGTACTTCATAGGGTACCACTGTGTGGGAAAATGTTTTCAAGGCAGTTTAACTATTATTAAGTGAAAAAAGACATTATTTTCATCAAAAGTTCAAAAGAAGGAAACCCTAATCTACTGGTGTCATTTCTGCTCTACAGCAGGTTGTAACTAAATAACTTAAATGTACTAATCTCACATTACCTTGAAGTACACAGGCTCCACCTTGTGTCGGAGCGCGTGGGCTTTTCCTACCAGCTTCAGCACTGAAGCCACCTTGTCTGAGTTGTCTAGGTTCTCCACCAGTGTGTTGATGGCGTTCATGACTCTCCGTGCGTGTTTCCTAAGCTGGGTACTCCGCTCTAGCTCCTCCTGCTCCTCGATGTGCTTGAACTGGCTGAAGAACTGCTTTGATGACGGGAAGTTGACAAAGAGCCTGCACATGAGGAGAAGTGAATGAGGAGAGTGTACTTCTGCTAATCTCACTGCCTCTCAGCACGCACCAGCTCAGTCCTGCAAACCTGTGATATATGATAAAGAGCTGGCTGCACAGAAACATGTAAACAGTGATGGAGCCACATCCAAAGTTGCCATTTTCAGACATTTGTTATAACAGTGTCATCATTAGAACATGCTCTTGTTTCTGAACTGACCTTCAAAGTGGTCCTATAGACACTGCTGAAAAACTGATAACATTATTCAACATAAACATAATAATTCACCAGGATTAAAGAGTATGGTGTATCAGGAAAAAAGCCCATTTCCCGTGATGTATTCATCGGAACCATTTCTCTTTGTAGATGTAAATCTTGCAGCCCTGAGAAGAAAAAAAAAAAAACGCAGCAGATGTTTCTTCTGCGATAAAGTGCCTTGAAAGAATTCCGTTTTATAAGTGATGCAGCTTTGGGTTTGATTAATGAATGTTTTAGTTTGTTTCAAGGAATATCAGATTTATTTTCACTGAACTTCCCTGGATTAACTTTACGTCAGCAGAATGAGTTATCAGACTTTGTTTGTTGTTGCTGTTAGCCTGTTTGCAGGATTACACAAAAACTATGATGTTGGTTGTCATCAAACTTGTTGGAGGGGTGTAAAATGAGCCAGAAAAGAATCTAGTAAATTTAAGGGCAGATTTTATTTTACTTATTTTTTTTACACTTTAATGTACTTCACCCAGGACGTTTGCCAGATCTGTCTCAAATTTAGTCAGAGACACCGTAAAAACCAGGTGCTGGGGCACTGGGAGAGTATGAGTCACACAGTGTTACCATGGTGAGGTGGTAAAACTTTGATATTTTGCCATAGAAAAGTAAACTTTAATAACTGGACTTCACATTATCTGATACTTTCTTTATCCCACATTTGATGAAGCGTGATGTTACAAAAATCATCAGATTTACATCAAAATGACACTATGTTGTCTTCACATGATGTATGTAAGAGATAATCAACAAGTAGGTGTGCGTATATAACCACCTTGCCTCCGCGTCGTAAATCCAAAACCATATCTACACACACCTACGAGTTGATTATCCCGCTTATGCCATGGACATGAAACAGTTTGAAGAAATACGTGAGTTATTTTAACAGCTGTATGAAGGTGGTTGCCAAAATCATTGGTCAAAATTTAATGTGTTTTGTCTTCCAGGAACTAGTTCCAGATGCTTGCTGTCTTGAAATGCTGTTATTTGCAATGAGAGATTGTTTTGAAATTTGTACAGTTTTCTACTTTCAAAAAAAGCAGATTTAACTGCAGTGAAACCATAAAATTGGAGTTCAAGTCAATAAAATATTGAGTACAGAGTAGATTTGAGCTTGTTAAATTACGGAAAAAGGGTGCAACCCCCCGGCGCAGTGGTGTGAACTGCGCGGAAAAAAAGGACAACACACTGGTAAGAAGACATCCAACACGGTTTGGGATGATTAATTATTTTCTGAAATGGTTCAGATGTTCATACTTTATATTTTGCCGTGTAATGTACTTATTTTGATTTATGCTCACAGTTCTGAGCACTTACACATTGTTTGTCCATAAAGCTACGTTTAGAGACTTGTTAATGACGCTAAAGTAGCTTAAATGTTGGCTCTCGATTCACATGTTCAGATACGTCCCGAGACTGAGGCTACTCTGCCGCACCGTGCTGTTATGCTGTGTTGCAGGTATGTTCTTAAACTTGTCTTTAATTCTTTGAGTTGTTAATCAGCCGTTACCAGGGAAGCTTTGACAGTTTGCAGTTGTCATGGTAACATCTTGGCTGGGGGAGTAATTTCAAACGAGCGATTAAGCCTGAGCCGAACTACTCGTGCATACGTACGGTTTTATTCAACTCCCTGACAGCCAATCAGAAAAGAGTATTCAGCCTGACCACAGTATAAAGCAACATCATGTGTCGTAAGTGTTGTCTGGCGTGACCAAGTGTACACACAAGTTTGCTCATTCCAAATATCATCAGGTTTCCCCTCCCTCTCACTCTTCATAACAACGAAACTCTGCAACTTGCACGGGGAGGTGTGAAGGCCTGCTTATCACTGCTTGCGTCTTTAATCAGGACCGAAGCATCGAAGTGGCAGATAAAGATGGGGGTTTTTTTGTTCAGCAAGATGAAAAATGTGTTAATTCATACCAGATTTCTGACCTCCTGGTTCACGTATTCTTAAACCTGCTCAGTTTCACATTTTTCTAACAAAAGGTGAAATGTACCAATTAGAGAGGGTAAACTGGGAAAAAGAGACCTGCTATACAGCCCACTGTGAGCACATCTGATATAATTCTACTTTGATTTGAGGTTGCAAATATCATCCATATCAGTTCACAGCTTGTTTTATGTTTTGTATTAAATTGTGTTGTTCCAGGTTGTGATTTGGACTTTCCCTTGCACATCCTTTCTAAAGCTGTGGTCTTTCAGAGAAGACATTCTAGTGCACTTTGTGTGACTTTACCCCTGTTTGACCATCAGAAGTATCATAGAGAATTAACAAAGACCCCTCCCACTGTCTTGGAAGAGGGCCAGTGCATCTGTTTGTTGGCTATCTAATGCTAATATCTCATCTCTCTCTCTCTTTCTCCCTCTCTCTCTTTCTCTCTTTCTCTCTCTAACATGAAACGGAAGCCAAATATTTTAGATAGAAAACAGTTTTTAAAACTTGTGAATTTAAATGTTTGAAAAGGGAAGAGGACAGAAGGTGGTGTCTCAAACTAGGCGGAGGACCTCAGCAAGTATTCCTGTTTCCCAGTAAAATGAAGAACTGTGATGTTAATCTCTTTGGCTTGTAATTGCATGACCTGTGGTTGCATATAAATAGCCTCATTAGTATTTTATATGGTCATTGGACTCTTAATCCCTCCTTATCGCTTCCACAAGACGCACTGAGGAGCTGAATCCATGAGAAAGTTTCTAATTTCAGAGACAGCGTCATAATTTGCTTCTTTGGATGTTATCTCTTATCCGAAAGTTCATGCTGACATTGCTCTTGGGGCAAAATACATAAATTGCTACTGTCGTGCCTGTCAATCAACTATCATTCTTCAAATTCCTGAAGGTCACAGGGTCTTTGCGATGGAATGTGGATGCTGAAAATAAGGTGAGGGTCGTCTTGTCTCAATGTGACTGCACACCGACTGATGGAATACAGACGGACTTGTTAGAATACCGCAGCTTCATTCTGATATGAAGTAATCTGTGCAAAACACATGATCTTGATCTCCTTAAGGTGACAAGAGAGAGTGCTGCGTTCTCTATTTCATCCAACACTCCCTCTCAACTTTCACCTCCCACATTCATAAAGATTAGGAAGGCATGTTGTGCAGGCAGTCACTCTTACCACACATGAACGAGCCAAATCCTCCATACTCACATTTGTTTGTTTTCTATCCGTAAGAGAGAACGACTGTCGTGTCGTAAGAGAGTTCACAGCAGCGATGCAGAGCGATGCTTGTGATGCGGTCAAGTATCAGTATAATGCCATTAAAAACATGACCTGCTCTAAGGGTGGGAGCTCTTTTCTGGCCAAAAACAATGTCTCACTGATGGACTGCATTGTTTATACTGTGCCTCTACTGTCTAATAAATAGGATTAGGTAAAGAGGGAGAAAATATGACAGCTTGTGTTCCTTTCGACGTACTGTAAGCTTCAGTGAGATTGTGTAGGATAATCCAACTCTTTGGCTTTGATATCTTCATTTTTTTCAGCGTTGTTTGAACATACATAAACTATGAGGTCATCGCTCACCAATCATATTATAGGGTTGTAGAAAGGGCAAGGGAAGAACCTGCTATATTTTGGGCAGATTTTTCATAGCACCACCCGGTGGCAACAGGAAATGGCATTTTTGTTAACACTGAGGTACTCCTCCTCGTGAACTGACCAGATTAATTTTAAATTTTGTTTGAAATACTTAAAAGAACTTCTGCCAATTCTTATAATTGACCATAGAACACAAACCTGCTGTAACTACAGTACATGGTCAAGATATTTAACAAACGACAAGCTGAATTTAAGTCATAGTCGTAGCCTTGTCGATTGGTTCCAGGAAGTAAGCATCATTTAATTTACATCAAAGTTACATTTTGTTGTCCTCGTGTGATGTATAGCAACATAACACAGCAGTACAAAGTAGGAAGTGTGTGTTTTCTGGCATCACATCGTGGATCCAGGGAATGATATTTGCGCTACAGTGCACACATAAGTCTGCTCCTTTATGTAAAATTCAAAAATGATCAGGTTTCACCTCCTTCTGGCTCTACGGAGCAGCCACACACTCCGACATGTGAGGGGGTGAGAGGGACCGCTCATCGCTGCTTGTAACTTTAATTAGACCCCAAACTCAAAAGAGCCCAGAGCCGAAAGTTTGGCCTCACTGAGGGAGACGCTCTGTCGATGCTGTCTAGTTGATTTTTAAGTCTTTGTATTTGTCTGTCAGAAAAAAAGGGCTTTGTATCTCCATTGATACCCATGAGGGGGAAAGAAACAAAGCGGATTTGATCTCAGAAGTAACGACATTAAAGAATTAATCCTCAAAACAAGAATGAAGAGTTTTGCATGACATGGAACTGTTTACTGGTACTCATATCAAGACCAACCTGCATAAATATGAATGCACAACATCATCCTCTGTGATTGATGGTGATGAAATACATCTCAGTAATTCACCTTCAACCTTTTCCTTGCTTAAATTACTCCTCTATCAATAGTTGCACTATCAGATGTCCAAAGAAAAGAAATTACCATTTGCCCAATTTGTGTTCATATATGTAAAATAGGAGGTTAAAACAGTTGAAAATAACAAACCTGATTAGTATGGCAACCCCGACGTCATCACAGTTCTGGTAGACTTTAGCCCAGGAGTCTTGGATGATCACCCTCTCCTTGTCAGTCAGTGGGCTTGGTCGCTCCAGGTGGTCCAGCTCTCTCTCTCCCTGCATCCTCTCCATCTAGGAACACAGTTGTGCAGAGCTGAGCACGTGCAGAAGGCAGGGCTACTATGACTTCCCCTCCCCCAAAATAAACACTATATTACGTCTATATTTTTCTAATTTATATTTCTATCTTGGTGAGAAAGGAATACATCTGTTTCCCTTTCTGCCTGTTGAAAGTGTGAATCTTTTCTCTCCACCTCTCTGCTGAGCAAGAGTGTGAGTGAAAAAAAACTGAGAAAACACAAGAAAAGAGACGAGGAGGGGCTTCTCTCTCTCTCCCGTACCACCCTCTCTCTTTCCTTTCTCCCTCTGCTCATCTACACTTTTGTGGTGTTTGATGAAAGCATGATGAGATAGAAGTTAAATCCCAATAAGAGTCAGACGTGTGATGCGTAGGTTCAATGTAAGATTACGACTTTTAAAATAAGATAAAGGAGCACATTCTGACCTTCAGATTTACCACTCCAGACTAGGAGATTAACCTGTAATCATGTTGAATTACTTACAAAGCCCTGCCGACGTAAATGTAAAAATACTTTTCTGACTGATGACGTCCATCAAAAATAGGACAAGCTTCTATTCACGGTGATTTGTTCTTTGCTTCTCCTCTAACAGCGTGTTTTCAGTGAGGTTTTTTTTTCTCCCCTGAGTCGGTGCACTCCCTTAAGAGCTACACACAACTCTACCACCTTTGCTGCTGCACAGGTAATCACAGGGAGGACGTAACTTATTTTTTGTTGTCAGTGTCAAGAATGTTCTTATTCGCTGTGCGCTGGGTGAAAGGGGAGCAATTAGTCAAGAATCTGTGATTTACCTGTCAAAACAAGCAAGCACAAAAGCAGTAAAAATATGCAAGATATGATCATAAAAGTTAATAAGTTCATATTCACTGCACTTCCTGGAGAGGTTCAATGTACAGAAGGTGTGAACAATCCATGTTAAACATTGACAGAGCTCTCAAAAGTATCAGGATTGTGGAAATGTAGCTACATCTCATGATTCAAGGCAGTCTTTGCAAACAGCTTTGTTAGTGCACTTTTATCAAACTGGGTTGGATCTTTTCATAAGGAAGTTTGCTGTGGATCAGATGACAAACTGGTTTGTGCTACAAATATGTCACAAATTGTTTGTTTTTTCCTCTACCCTTTCCGGTCCACACAAGTAAATTCTGTTCAGATCCATTTTATACCAATAATATTATATCCGTAACAACCCAAATCTGGAAAACAACGATTATTTTACCGTACAAGTTCACTCCATAGACACAAGACTAATGACATCTAATGGACATTTGGAGTAATACTGCCTCTCATAGGTTGTCAGAAAATGTACGATTGGAGCTTAATTATATGTCAGCAGTTTAAATGCATTTTCAGCCTCATGAAAAAGTGTAATTTCTTTTTTCTAAAAGTAAAAAACAACAACAACAACAACAAACAAATCAAAACAAAACAAAACATGTATAGGCTACCACTGGATTTTAACAATTGATTGAGCAATTATCTGCCCAAATTGAATAAATTGCCGACAATAAAAAATGCAGTTATCAATAAGAAGATGATTTTATTTTCATCAATAACTCTGCTCATTCAGGTGACAGGATAAACTATCAAATTACTACGTGCAACGCGCACACCAGTATCTTTATTTTCTCCCAAATATTTTCAAATTAAATTTTTTGTTTAAGGAAAAAGGACAGAAATATCAATTGATCTTACGACCCGCAACTAAATCATCGAGAAATTTTACACCTACAAACCAAACACTGCCAGATTTCAAGGATATGTACGGGTTTTTTTCCGCAAAGCGCATCTGTTATGTTTGACTCAAAGGGGTTCCCGTAGGTCTCAGTGTGGGGCAGTTGTAAGGGCGCAGTGCAACCTGAGTGACAGGTATAGGGTGTTTTACCGAAAGGCAACTAACTAGAATAAAGAAAATAATCAGTATTAGCTGCACAGAAATGCTTTAGTTAAGTTTGCATCTCAAAGTCAAGACCGTATCGCCTAATTACCGTAATTTACCTTCTAGGCTAGTCCACGATTAGTGAGCAAGTTAGCTAACTACTACGTCATTAGACAAAATCGGCTACAAACGGAGAGTTTAGTCGACAGGAGGTTATTTTGCCGTCTGTAACAGTGAAACAGACCACCAGGGACACCAGAATGAATGTCGCTAAAAGTGGTTATCGTGTTTTTTCGGCTAACTCCTCCGTAGCATGCACAGAATTGGCGAAGAAGATAACGGAGTAAGTTAAACTCTTCATTGAATGCTAATGAATGCTAACTAAATGCTGCTGTTCATGTGGCCAAAACATGCTATGTTTGGAATCTATGTGTTTCTGAATACCGTCTTATTGAGGGTTAAATCCTAAAATAAAGGACCAGCAACAGTGGCATCGTCAGCTGTGATATAAACTGTAATCAGGGACGCATTTAGAATGTGTGTTTGGTAGGCCTACGAGTTTGGCTTGTGTGAGTAGAATCTTGTCATTATCACATCTCTGAAATGTTTATATTATCGCTGTAATTTTGTTTTTGTTTGCAGGCGGCTAGGAGTTGAACTGGGGAAATCAGTTGTCTTTCAAGAATCTAACAGAGGTGAGAAAACATTTCTGAACGCTTCAGGGTCCGCATCTAGGGACTTGTATTTATTGCCTCAGAAAACCTGGAGTGAAAACCTAAAACAAAAGACTGTTATTTTCGTTGGTGACTTGTATAGGGCTGCTCTCTCGGCTACTATTCAGTTAGTAAATTGAATATATATGGGTAATGAGAGTCACGTGATGCTTCATGAAGCTGCTCCTTGTGGTTGAGGAAGTTTTTTAAGACATGTATTACCAATGTTCGAATTAAAACATGTGAAATTTTGCTGTTTTAGTTTAATGTCAAATTGCACAACTCAGTTTTAATTGCACTGTTTTGTCACATGATTACTTTTGAATAATATTCAACAGGAACCTTCAGTCATACAGGGTTCATATGCAATACATTACAACAAAAATACAAACTAAAATAAAATTTAACTTCCATTTTGATATAAGTTGAAATAAATAGTTGAATAAAACAAAACATGATGCCTGTCATGAATTCAAAACAAATATGTTAGGAGGGGGTTAAGAACACTTCTATTTTTAAATATAAACACAAAAAACTACAAGGAAGAAGGAAAAATGTATTTCTGATGGTGAATCGAGCATCTCTGGAATTCCAAACCAACATACTGTTGGTGCTAAAATTAAACCAAATGTCCCTTTTGGTTTCACAAACTAATTCAAATTTTAAAAACTGCTCCAAAAATGAGAGTGAAAGTTAAGAAATTGCACTCACAGCAGTGAACTCTGAGTGACCCGGTGGCTGTTTTGCGTATCGTTGGCACAGAGACAAGTCCCGGCCAGCATATTGCATCCTGGGAGGTGGGGTACAGGTGAAGTAAACGTGTGGTCGCTTATGGATTACCGATGTGCCTTTCTGTTTGTGCTGCGGCCGCAAGGGCAGGGTTGCATATAAACATGGCGTTAGGGTTACAAAAAAAATGCTCCAGCCAGACCGACCATTTGGGAAACCTCCCAAACCTCCCTATGGCCACTCTGCCTTGATGTGCTGACGCAACCAAAACACACAGTGAAGGAATAACAGTTTGGGGGCCGCCTATTTAGGATCATTGGTATAAACCCTTGTCATGTTTGAGGAAGTTGCCACTGACATCGGCCGAAGTGTGTGCAGTGACAGTGTTCAACTATTAGATATTCTCGAGGTTTTTTTATTCTAACAAATTAGCATTTTTTTCTAGATTAACTGATTGTGCCTCTCTGTTCAGAGACGAGAGTGGATGTAAAGGAATCAGTTCGTGGTCAAACTATCTTCATAATTCAGACCATACCGAGGTGAGTGTAGCGGGTCGTGGCATTTAAATGGCAGCTGCAATTAAGCTACCGCTCACGGGAGTGTGTGAGTGAGTCAGTGAGTGAGAACTGTTGTCTTTTTCCTTCACTAGAGATGTCAACACGGCCATCATGGAGCTGCTGGTTATGGCCTATGCTCTCAAAACCTCTTGTGCAAAGAATATCATTGGAGTTATTCCTTACTTCCCCTACAGCAAACAGTGCAAGATGAGGAAGAGGGGCTCCATCGTGTGCAAGTTGTTAGCGTCAATGTTAGCTAAAGCAGGTAAAGAATGCAAAATGCATCCCAAGCTTGTTAAAAGTCATCTTAACTTTTCACGTGTTGTGTGTGCAGTGATTTAATCTCATGTCCATGTAGGAAAAATAATCTTATTATTAACAGTGACGTGTCATGTGACTAATCTGTTTTGTTTGTTTTTTTTACTCTGAAGGTCTAACACACATCATCACTATGGATCTGCATCAAAAAGAGATCCAGGGCTTCTTTAGCTTTCCAGTAGACAACTTGCGCGCCTCCCCGTTCTTGATTCAGTACATCCAGGAAGAGGTGAAGATCGCATATCCTCAGTGTCAGAATACATGTCAACCTGTCAGTGTGGATTGTCTGTAAATTCTACGGATTTTCCTCACCTTTAGTCGCATGATTATACACAGTAAAAAAGAAAATAGAAAGGACTAAAAGGCTGTGTGCTTGTTCAGCGATGCATCCACAAGGTGGTTTGCTGTCTGAGTGCAACGTCACAGTGGCGGCGTTCTCAATGTACAGCGGAACATTTTCTTCTAATCAAACTCAGGAACAGATGACCAAGTTTTGTGAGTCTATGGCGATGCCTCGATAAGTCTGCAAAGAACCAAAGTTAAGCTGTGTTACTTTGTAACACAATGTCTGGAGTGAGCCACCTCACTAGGGGCAGGCACTCTCAGGACAAACCTCAGCTGCAAACCTACAAAGGTGACCTGAATTATATTATATTATAAACAACTTCAAGTGGTAATCAGTTTATTTTTGTTAGCATTATTGTGCAGCTGAAAAAGTCTAAATGCGTTTGGTTGCAATGTGCAAATGTAGATTTTCTGTCGCCATCTGTTCTCGATGGATTTTTCCGAGGAATTATTCACTGGCACCCAAAGGGTTGACATATATGATTTAAGGGTAGATGTTGTGTGTTGTTTTTGTTATTCATCTGTTGTCCTTCGTCCCACCAGATTCCTGATTACAGAAACGCCATCATTGTAGCAAAGTCTCCATCAGCAGCCAAAAGGTAACTAGAGAGAACTTGTCTTATAGCAAAAATACAAACATATGGATGCAACATGTCAGTCAGTGACGGCAACTCCGTTACCACCGAGTTTATTTAACACGGCTTTGTAAACATCACGCCTGCTTGTTCTGTGTTACAACTCCTTGAGTGTTTCCAAACTCCAGGTTACCACCAGTCTTAAGTAATTTTTCTGATATATCAGTATCGGTCTAAACCCTGTTTTGCACAAGTGTCTTTGTCTTTGCTCATCATCTGTTATTAAGGATGAGGAAAGAATGCAATAAATGTAGAATTTAGGGGCTTTTACAAATTGTATGGAAATATTTTTTTTTAACATTCACAATGTTTATATGTGTATTTAGGTATGCAAATATGATATGAACTTGTTTTTTACCGACGATATCGAGACTGTAAATATCATCACATTGGAATTCTGCAGGCTGCACGGTGGTGCAGTGGTCAGCACTGTCGCCTCACAGCTAGAAGGTTCTGGGTTCGAGCCCCGGCTCCATCACGGGATCTTTCTGTGTGGAGTCTGCATGTTCTCCCTGTTCCTGTGTGGGTTCTCTCTGGTACTCCAGCTTCCTCCCACAGTCCAAAGACATCAAGAGGGGACGAGGCTGATTGATACTCTAAATTGACTGTAGGTGTGACTGTGAGTGTGAATGGTTGTCTGTCTCTATGTGTTGATCCTGTGATGGACTGGTGACCTGTCCAGGGTGAACCCCGCATCTCACCTGAAGGCTGCTGGGATAGGCTCCACCCCCCCATGACCCTTAACAGGATAAGCAGTAGAAAATGGATGGATGGATTTCTGCAAAAAAATCAAAGATTGTACATCCCTTACTTTTTAATATGCTTCCATAATAGAAGGAAACCTAATTTTAATTTTAAATAAAGTGTAATTTATTCCTCTGCCCTACAGTGAGTGTGCAAGGATGTAAATGTTGATGTGCTGTCAAATGTATCACTTTAACCCTCCCATCATTCCTATGTTATGATTTTTCCAGGGCTCAGTCCTACGCAGAGCGCTTGCGTCTTGGTCTGGCTGTGATCCACGGGGAGGCTCAGTGTTCAGAGTCAGACATGGCTGATGGAAGACACTCCCCACCGTGTGTACGCAACACCACGGGACACACAGGATTGGAGCTCCCCTGTAAGTCCACACATCTTTGGCTATGGCTTTAGATATTTCTTTCCGTAAAGATTTATAGGCTTAATACAAACATGCCTCATTGTTTCTACCTGTTTAAATAACTTGTCGTTCCTCACAGTCGGTTCTCCTTTCATACTTTAATTGAACTCAGTGAGAAATTGTCTTTTAGCTGCAACAACTCACCTCTTTACCGCATTTATAATATGAATCCAGCCCAGCGTAGCTTTTCTTTGTGCTAACCTGTTTCGAGCGGATGATTCTTCTCACTCATAACCATCACTCATACTTCAAGAAATTGGTTTTGTGTTACTGCATGGTTTAATTCCACAGATACACCACTACTACTACTACTACTACTACTACTACTACTACTATTCCTACTACTACTCATGTTGTAACCTCTGCAAGCTGCAACTCCACCTATAGAAGGGGCGAAACACAAAATAAAAGAAAGATTGTCCCTGCCTGTTTCCTGGTACATGCTTTTATTTTGGTAAGAATTAGGAACGGGACAGTTTTGCAGCATATTTGCAGTGTTGATCTCTGGTAAGGTAGTTTACACCAGTCTGGAAATATATCGGATGTCATTGTGTCATTGGCAAATGACTCCAAAGTATTTGCATCTTTTATATTCCTATTATTTGGTAAAAAATAATTATTCTTACTTGTGTTTTCTATTCTTAACCTTGACTTAAAAAATCCTCCTGTGGAACCATAACCGACGTATTCCATCAAAGTGTTGAATTAATGCTTCTGAACACACTTCAGCGCTATTTATTGATGTGTGATTAGTCTGACAGCTTAGCGAGAGGATTTTCCAAGTCTTGGCATCATGTGTTTGTCAAATATTTGTGCATTTTGTGTTAACGTGGTGTTTATTTGTTGGTAATAGCAGGCAAACAACAATCTCCGTTCCCTGGCATAGAGCTTCCAAGTACGAGCGTAAACCTAACCTACATCTGACTTATGAAATGACTCCTCTTCAAATTGCTCCTCAATTCGTGCATGTGTATAGACAAAGGGTTTGTGTCGCATCCTGTGACGGTAGAGTCTGGATTTTAGAAGAGGAGCTGCTAACACAAAGAGGGTTCTTAGACGTCAGACAGTTTCTCCTGTCAAAACCAGTAAAATGTGTGTTTTCTTGAGCTACAACATGCTGCGCGACACATTTGAAATCAAAGCAGCTCCTCTGAAAGATTCCAGACGGCTCCTTCTACAAGAATGCCCAAACACTCTTTGTTCGTTGTGTTCTGATTTTTATTTTGAATTTCCATAAATCAAACCAGAACCATGCCACATGTTTTTTTCTGTTATTCTTTTACTTGTGTATCTGGACTCATCTTGCCAATCAACACATGTTGCACCCATATTTAACCCGCTCTTAAAAACAAACGGTTAACGTGTAACTGCATGTGATGAAAACCAGTAGAGCATGCTTTTGATCCTAAAAGGAAATTCTATGAATCAAATGAAATTAATAATAAAAACAATTGAAGTTTTAGTTTGCTGCCTCTGCTTAAAAACTGAAAGCGAAGTGTTATACTCTAAAGGTCAAATGAAATTAGCGATGTCAACTTTAACATTTCTCAGGTAGCGTGTCGCAGTAAGTGTTTTTGAGAAATGTGTATATGCTGACAACTCAGTTTGTTGTTTTTGAACAATAGTGATAAAAGTCTAGATGTGACACTGCCAGATTGTCTGATGCTGTGGGACTCACGGTATTCAGCAGCGTGTACTTCAGTAAGGCATGCTTCTCCTCTCTCTGCTTCTTTGTACCCCTCCCCCCCACAATCGGCTTGGCTGGCTGATTGTTTACCAGTTGAGTGTTTTCCTTCTACCCTTTGATTTACTACATTTACATGCACAGCAATACTTAAAATGCAGCAGAGTTGTAGAAAGTACAACTATTCAATGGGCTTCTGGTTTATTTAACAGTTGATAAACTTGTTTCATAGCTTTAGAAAGCTAGTTGAAAGTTTTAAGGTGCAAAATAATATGGCAAGACATATTAAGAGATATAGACACTAAAGGTACTACCCTGGCACAGAAGCACCCATCAGGACTGGTGAGGTGACCCTGATATAGCAATAATTTAATAACGTTCTCTTCGGTTCCTGTTAAAGAAACATGCCAGCTGTTTGGGAAATAGGCTTAGTTGTTGTTCTCCCCAGAGGCAGACAAGAAGGTAGATACTCTTCTCTCCTCTGTGGTGCGTTTGGGAGCTGAGACCCACACACCCACCTGCCGACTGCCAAAGCACTTAGCGCAGTGAATGGCAATGAATGAGCAGGTTAGCATACCGCCATCTTGCTCAGCCAGCTTTCATGATTTGTAGTTCCTCCTATTCGTATTCTGGGTCAAAGAGATCAGGTTCAGGATCTTGGTTTAACTGGAAATAATCGTCCTCATCCTCTCTTGAAAAGCCAGTCACGATCAGTTGCAGCAATCCCTTTTCTGGTTGTCAACAAACATTTTGTTTTGTTGGTGCTGCGTCAAATCACCGTGCCCAGTCTGGAAGGTTCCGTCTGTATTGTATTGTGTAGCAAATGTTACATACATCCAAAGTTACGTGAATGCAGACAGGAAAGATTTTGAAGAAAATTGTATTTGAGGACATTTCACTGAGCTATGCTAACACTTCTCCTCCACTACCATTCATCGTGCTAACTAACTTCTGTTCCACTGGTCTCTGGGGGTCTGGGCTCTCTAGTGCACACACAGATGAGATAACGATCTCTATCTCCTTGTGTGACTCCGGTGAGGACAGACATTAAGGGTTTTTCCCCAAAAAGATGGTGTGTCCCTTTTTAAAGAACGGTTAGAACAGTTGCATCTCCTGTGATTGGAATGTGAGATGTAGCATGATTCTTATTGTGTGCATGTAAATGCTGGAAGCAGTGCTATTCGACTGAGGATAGATCCTTATCATTGGCAAGAGTGAATGAAGAAAACCCTCATCAGTGCTTGTCAGACCCGGTCTTCCTGTGGGAAATGAGACCGGTGCATATTGGTTCCTCATATGCGGATCGCTACCATACGCCTGCCACAGCTCCAGGCGGAGGTCGAGTGTGTCCAGGCACCTAAACATTTCCTTCTGATTGGGTATCCTGGGATGAAAACCCTGTCATTTGGTTTTGCATGGCATGTGCTCTACTAAGTTTGGTATTTCAGTTCAATCTTCCAGGGGTAGGTGGGGTAGAATGGGGGGAAAAAAAATTCCAAACCGGCTTTTGATTGCCAATTTAAATTGAGTACAACACTGTAACACTCCCAACGAAATTTCTACCAATCCTTTATGACTTAATGGCCCAGTAACCTGGGGGGCAAATTTGCCTTGAAACACATTTTCTCAGCCCATTTTACCCAATCTACTGAGACTTCTTTTTGATTAGGTGGAATGCAGTACACACAACACTCCGCATGTTCCCTCACAGATAACAAGCTCTGCTTTCCGTTTCAGTAATGATGGCCAAGGAGAAGCCTCCCATTACTGTAGTCGGAGATGTGGGTGGAAGAATTGCCATCATTGTGGTAAGATTCGTCAGAAGTACTCTTGCCTGTTCTGTGGCTCATGTTGTCGAGCTGCCATTGGCTGGTGCGCCGCTGTATTTTAATTATAACTCATCTCTAGTTTTCATGTTTGATGTGATTTAAAAAAATAAAAAAAGATGTAATTTCTTCCATCTACGAGCAGTATAGCAGGATGACCTCGAAAGAAGAATCTTAGCCAATTAATTAGATATGTGTGCATTTCCATCCATTAAATTAACAATGACAACAGGCACATTTAGTAATCCACTGTTCTAACACATACGTATGCATGTATGTATGTATGTAGAAGCAACACGTGTGTTTCCTCCCAATCCTCCATCTCATGGTTAGTGCTCATTAAACCAGGCTCCACACAAATGGAGCATTAATCAGACCACTTGGTTTATTTTCCTTCCCAAATTGCACTTGTTGAAGACATGTAAGAAAACTGGATGCATATAGTTCTTTGCATTTAGTAATTTAGGATTTCTACAAACGTTAACAGAGAGTAATTTCAGCCTGTGTCTTCTTCTATGAAGTTAAGTTGGCGTTCTCACGGAGAGAAGCTGAATTTTTGAGGCCAGCATGAGGAGAAGACGGGAAGTGCTCATGGGGGCCTGACATTCCATTATTCCTACAAGCAATGTAAATCTTTGCCGGTGCTGTTTTCCACTAGATAAATATGTAACATAGGCTGGACACTTTGTCAACTTTAGAAGTTCTTCCTGACTCGAGTTACTCAGACACCTTTCAACCTGCGATATCCATCATAGCACAACGTTGTCATTTGGTCTTTGAGACGCACCATCATATGCCACATCATTTGTCTGGTTTTGCCTGAAGTGGATCAGAGGCTCCAGTGTGATTGTTTAGTCACAGGTACAAGTTTTAGGGGATGTCTCTTTAGTTGGTACGAGAATCATTCATGTAAAAATGGCAATAATTTTCATTTCACCACTAAATAATCACCTGAGCCACCGTTATTCCAGACTCACGTTATGTAAAATGCACTTAAGCCCAATTCTTGTTTTTCTTGTAATTTTACAGGACGACATTATAGACGACGTTGGAGACTTTGTCGCAGCTGCGGAGATCCTGAAAGAGAGAGGAGCTTATAAAATTTACATCATGGCCACCCATGGATTACTGTCTGCTGATGCTCCTCGCCTCATAGAGGAGTCTGCCATTGATGAGGTGAGGTCACCAACACCTATACTAGTTTTAGCGAACGTGTGGGGCTATAATACCTCGATGAAGGTCTGAGACCCAAAATGGCGTTCATTTCCAATATTTTTATATTTTACACATTAAAAAAACCAAAACGTACTTTAAATGTTAATGT
>NC_141337.1:14435000-14677500 GCF_037954235.1 Aulostomus chinensis | reverse complement strand
AGTACACTGACCTAATTTCTTGGAGAGTGATGAAAAAAAAAAATAATATTGCAACTTTCTCAACAAGTAGGTTCAAAGTAAGATAAGAATGTGCGAATATGAAATGAAAGCAGCTGGATATTGTACGCACGCATGGATTTGTTCAGGCATCCCTCCTCCCGCGTTCCTATCAAACTCAGCAATATGCTGACGCGGCAACAGTCGCAGATCCTGTTCTTGTTCAAAACTTCTCAGGTATCTGTGGAGCACTGAGGAGCGTTGACCAAGTCTAGGAGCAGAGACCAAAGAAAACAACCACACCCTACACGAGGCAGCTGAAAATGTCCAAAATATAGATAGAGCACATTCGCTCACTGAGTTTAAATGTGATCTGAAGAGGAAGCAGGTGATGGTCGCAGGTCACTTCCCTGTCTGACATTTGAGGGAAACAATACACCTTCTCCAAACATCTTTGGAAAGAGGAAGCGCTGCTTTTTCTTATGCACGCTGGCTGAGTTCTGTCTGGTTTTTATCTGAGATTTATGGGCAGAGACCCGGTGCTTCTCACTGGGTATTCTGTTTCACAGCAGGTCAGGGAAGAAGATAGTATTACACAGTTTTAGTACATTTCTTTTGTACCTGAGGTATTTTAATTGTTGTACTGGAGGAGCAAATACGTCACAGCATTGTTTTGCTGTGCGTGGGTGTGTTTCATTTGCAGATTGACGGACAAGATTGAGTTTCCTCAGGAAGTTTTGAGATTTTTTTTTTTTTTTTTGGTCCCCTGTTTGAACTGAAATCCTGCTTCACCTGTTTGACTCTCACAAAACACACCAGAGCGTTTCAGGAGTGCCACGTCTGACCGCACTCGTTTCCTACAGTAGATTTTATTTCTTGATAAATCTATCTGACCTTCTGGTTCTCCATTTAACAGTCTTTATTCCTGCTGCCACTAGAGGGCAGTAGGAGGCAGAACAGACCCAGCGTGTCCATGACGGTCTTCATCAATGCAAACAATCAAAACAGTCAATATCTTAAGAATACAAAATGAAATCACCATTAATCACCTTAAATATTTTGTAGTTTTAAAAATGTATTTACTCATGGTGCCATGAAATAAGAATGGTTCTGAAAATGTGAAGGCTGGATTCTGATTTATTAACACGAACAAATATTTCACTCTTCTGTTTCTCAACTTTTCTTTAATTGTGGTTTTCAGATTCAAACATACAGTCGAACGTGAACAGAACATTTTTAGCACATATATTTTATATATATATATATATACATATGCATACACACACACACATATATATATTACAAAACATTAAAAAGAGAAAGACAAAAAAAATCCATCCAGGTTTCAGAAAGTATATTTACATTAGTATGCAATACTTTTGAATTATTGCATGTTTAATCAAGATAGATGCAAAGTTATAAGAAATTAAAAGGAAATAACAGTCAGAAAAAAAGACAAATTATTAAGAAAATAAAAGGAACAAATATTCTCGTTCAACAAATGAATGCTACTGAAGATTTTCAAAGATACACAACACCTCATTCACTTTTTTTGAGGGTATAATCATACATGTGTTACGATTATAGTGTGTTTTTTGGGGGGAGGGGAGAGGTGAAACAAGATATTTAGATATGCTTTTTTTTGGTCAGTATCTTTTTTTTTAAATTTCATGACATAATACATAAAAAGAAGCCCACATTTGTGTCTGTGCTGGAACAAAAATTGCATCAGTGGCGTAAAAACAAAATTATACCCGTGTTCATACTGACACAAACTGGCAACCAAGAGGACAAAATCCTATCATGGTTTTTTATTTTTTTTATTCATTATTCATCAACGGCATGTACTGTACAGTCGTTAGTCACATGTTAACAGAGTGCATGAAGAGTTTATGCAAAGCAGCAGTTCAAAAGTTGCCGAACGTATTTGATATATTCAGTTACATCCTGGTTCCTTCAGTTATTCAATTGATTTGTAAAGCGCACGTTGAATTTTGCAGAAAGAATGCGACTTAACAGATAATCTGCACTTGTGAAACACAATAGCCAAAGTCACATTTACCACAGGTTTGAGCGCAATCGTCCATAATTAAGGTACACAATGCTGCCCCCTCCTTCTTGATGTCGCTCTGTGTTCACACTCAGCAGCGTCTTTGCGCCTTCTCGGGTCAACAAAGTTGTTTAACCGCATTCTCAAAGTGCGATCGGATTTTGTGTTCAATGTTGCAACAACTGGGTGACGTCAGAGCTGTCCTGAAGCTACTAAGATGCAGTTCTGGACTCGTGTTTCTCGGTCCCATCAACTGAGCTCCTCCAGTCTCTTCCGACAGCGCTGAGTCTTTATGAGATGAGGCAGCTGTTGGCCTTGTTCATAGGAGGTCTTTGGCTCCTCTGCTTGGGAAACGTTTCCCGTCTGCGGAACAGAGCCGGGCTGAGCTGGATGGGCAGGTTGGCTTGCTGGAGCAACTGCCGGAATGCCTCCAGGACATTAATGTTGTCTTTGGCCGAGGACTCCAGGAAGCTGTTGTTCCAGTCCAGTTCCACAGTGGACAACACGTCCTCGCTGGACACCTGACGCTCACTGTGACAGTCGATCTTGTTGCCTATCACTACAATAGGGGTGTACTTGTCTTCCTTCACCTCCAGGATCTCATCTCGTAGGCTCTTGACCGCCTCCAGAGACTCGGGGTCATTCACTGCGTAGACCAGGGCGAAGGCATCGCTGTTCTGGATGGAGAGCTTTCGCATAGCTGGGAAGGAGTAGCTGCCACTGGTGTCCATAATGTTGATGGTGACTTTGACCCCTCCGACCTCATACTCCTTCCTGTGGAGCTCTTCTACTGTACGCCGATGCTTTGGCTCAAACGTGTCCTTCAGGAAGCGCTGGATCAGGGCTGTCTTACCGACTCCAGCTGCTCCTAAAAACACCAGGCGCACCTCAGTCTTCCTCTTTTCTTCTGAAGACATCTTGAGTTTCTCTCTTTCCTCCTCTCCTTTCTTCAGGGATCCTCTGAGGAACTGGTTTGTGATGGAGCTGTGACTCGAACACAGAGATAACGCTGGCAGACGCTTGAGAGCGAACCTACTAGACAACCTGCCCTTTGTATTTATCTTCACACAAGCCCTGCCCACTTCCTCTCCCAACCAATCGGAGAGGCTGAGTAGCTCCTTCTCCTTCAACTTAAACCAGCCAATCAGAGACAGCGGAGGAGATGCAAACAAAAGAATGCAGAAAAGATTTCTAGAGGGTGGATGTGGTTTGTTGCTTGGTGACTTTAAAACTCACTCACAGCATTCGGCTGCTGGTAATTGCAGTTGATTAAAACACACGCCTGACTTGAAATATTAACCAAAGCTCTTCAATAATACATTTAATCATCTTCATAAAAGTAGTGTTTCCTTATCCTGGCTCGACTTGGACTTTTGACTTTGAATCTACAAGCAGGAACACAAAATGGGATTTATTATGAAGTTCTACCAATAATCGATATGGAATTACGTTGAAAATCATTTACAGTTTTATTCAAATTGTATTATTCAGGACAAAAAAGACGAGCATTTGGTGGCGAGACGTCAAGATGCAGATTATTGTTTCAGTGTGAATGCTGCTGTGTTAACACGTGATAGTACGCAGACCCGGCAAAATCGCTAATTATTGATGAAAGTATTGAGGATTTGGGTTTTTTTTTCCGCTCCACATTTACTTTTTGCCCCGAGTGAGGGGTTTAATTTGAATTCCCCACCGCAAAATGAACAGTGGAATTGTGGCGACACAATAAATTGTTGTAAATAATTCCAGTAAATATAAGTCACGACTGGGTTCCCCTCCACTCTTTTGTTTCTTGTGTTGTATTTGTTGAATATAAGCAAAATAAAGTAAAAACAACGGCTCGTGACCCCAAGAATCTCAATCTTTTGGTTTAATGTCATAAACTAGAAGTTTCCCAGTGACAGGATTGGGCCAACAGACGTAACTACAGGTCATCAGAGGGAGGAAGGGTGACCTTGGTGTTTTTCTTTCTATGTGATTACAATTTGCGTTTAATGATTTGATTTAAACTAAAAACTTACAAATATCTAAAGGTGCGTGACGACGATGAGGGAGGAGCAGCTCCTCATTCACGCTTCAAGCCTTACACCTCATTAAATGTTCTTCTGGTCGTTTCTGCAGTCAGTATTTAAAGTGGTATATTTAAAGTGCGCTTCGGGGATTGAGCAGAAGAGGAGGACGGAGGTGTTGCCTTGTGAGATAAAATGCAGAACCGAAAAGTTTCCCCTTCGGTAGGAGCCGTTACGACGTGAGCGTGAACACGCGGGCGTTCCTGGCGACATCAACCGAGGTTCTTCTCCATCAGAGCCCTAATTAGTGTGATTGGTAACACCTGTGTTGATGCCTTCTGATTGTAATGTCAAAATGGCTGCTGCGGAGGGGGGGAGGGAGAGGGAGAGAGTCTGTTGCTTGTTTAATTTATTTCAATATTTTCAAGTGTGCTTTTTTTTAGTTGAAAGCAGGTTTCGAACATTTCTCAAGCGCCCGCTGGTTCGCTCTCACAAGCCGCTCGTCGTGAGGGGCTCGGGCTTCGAGACGGCCGCATTAAAGGCGATGCGTTAAAAAAAAAAGAAAAAAAGAAAAGTAAAGCTGAACATGATTGATTTCTCAACGCCGCTCCGTTGAGATTCAGAAGTCTCAGGTCCCCGGTACATGATTTAAACAGAATATAGACGATGTAACTCAAGCAGAAAAATGTTTCACGTGTTGCTATGATACCAGTGAAATCATTAGCTGATGTGCAACGTCTTAGCGCTGCAATTCATTGAGTTTGCTGGAGGGGGCTAATGGGCAGGAGCGGCGTGTGTCGGCCAATTAGGCAAATTCCAATCTCATTTCTACTCACCGTCCGCCACCCCTTAACGTGATACGTGAGGTGATTAATAATAACGGCCTCGTTCTGCTGCAGCTGCGGGGTCTCAGACGCGTTTTGATATTTGTTCTCCTCTTGTCTGTGTGTTGTAAATCCTGTTTTCTGCTGGGAAAACCCGGTTTATTTGCAGCGGCGGAGGTGTCTTAGCGGTAATGAGGGTCTACCCAGTCACTTTTAAGTGAATCTCCTGGTGTTACTGCCATTGGCTGTGTTTCATCAACTTTCAGCAGTGGACTCGCCCAAGGACATTTACTCTGGACTTTCTGACCTTTGTCTCCACACGGCTTTGCAGTCCTCCCTCTCTGGAGACGGAACCGGTCTGAAAACGAAAGCTCAAGGCCCCAGAGCAATTCTGCTCCCTCTATTAGGTTCTTCACTTCATTAAACACGGTGGCAAGACAGTACCGCATGGGGATCGGTAGATTTGGTTCTCCTCTTCCTCGGTCTGCCCGCTGAGGTTTATATGTGATAGAAGAACATTGAAGACATCCGTACTCGCGCAGCGGGGAATGTCCACAGCTCAGAGTGCGTGTGAAGATGGACACCATAGGCAAGTTACTGTCAGATGCATTTAGGGCCCCATTTTGAAGTATCGCATGAGAAATGGTTGATGTAAATGTCAAAATTTAAAAAAACAACAACCCAAAACTAAACCAAACCCCGATTTCACAAATTTATGGCACACTTGAAACGTTTTTTTTCTCCCTTTTTCAAAAAGAGTTGACGGGATAGAAAAGCATTTTTCACAGACTTTTACTTCACTTCCAGACAACGTGTACAACAAAGCTGTTGCTCCAAAAGGAATAACAACATGTCCACCCAAACCAAAGGTCATTCCTCAAGATGTCACTCCATGTTGTACTCTTTGTTCCAGCCGTGCGTAATACAGTAGTTATTCACTAACTCAAGGAAACACACCCGATGTAGGTTTCCTTCTTGCAACACAGCCACAGTTGTAGGTGGAGACGGGATTTATGAGTGCAGAAATGAAACGAATTGATCTTGCTTGTCCCTTCGTGGCTTGTTGTGTCACGGGAATTCAAATTAACACTCCTCCTGAAGACAGTTGCTGTCATTTTATCACGCCAATGTGTGTTCCAGTCTTTATTTTTCAAGTATATTTTCAAATCTGTTATTTTGATGCTGTGAAAAAGGGGACGAGAGATCACGGATTCCCGGTTTGTGCGTTCTGACTAATGTGAAAGGGGCTTAAGAGCTGTCATGTGACTTCTTATTGTGGCGTCTGTAAACACGCGCGCTGCTATGGAGGTTGACCCAGAAACAGCAGGTTACATCTGATCTTCACGGGTAACTTCAGGACAGACAGACTCTGGAGGCTTCGTTCGCACCTACGGAGCAAGAACGGTTTGTTTTGGAGTTCTTCTTCAGCTTTATTTCCACAGGAAAGAGGGAAATGACTTGTAGATGAACACACAATCTGGAAGATTCACAATTTTCCTTCACGTTTCCTCTCTGCGGAACAAGTGGAGCTCAGTTTAGACGGAATATTTCATTATTTTAGAGGGATGAACAGTTCAAATCTGGCATAAATCAAATCTGGTTCAGCGGACGGCTCCATCAGCTGTCACATGACACACACAGTAATGACCTGAGTGAGGAAATGATGTGGCAACGCACTTTCAGATGGATTTTCCTCTTTAGAGGCTGCAGGCGTAGGAATTATTAAAAAAAATAAATAAAAAAATAGTGGGCTTCTGTGATGACGAATAAGTTTGTGTTGATTTTTATCAACTTCTACATTCTATCTAAACTAACTTTAGTATTTATTTCTTATCATTTACACACACACACACACACACACACACACCACCACCACCACCACCACCCCTTCACACCAGACCAGAACTCTGATAATATTGCTAACACCACTTGCACACTTCTTCATCGTTCCTCTTAATCCAGTCTCTCACTGAGCGGTTTCAAGCGGGTGATGTGTGTTTTCAAACCTGCCTTCCCACAGTCATTTTGGCAACAGGGCTTCAGATATTGTTCTTGGGCTCTGGAACATCATGTCCTGGATAATGAGAGGAGTGGTGCTGGCAGCAGGAGCGACAGCAGCAGCAGGAATCAGCTTCTGCTCTCATTACACTTCTCTGCAGTAGAAAGCCTCTGTTTGAAGGGGTGTAAAGGTTTAAGGGTGTGTGTTTATCGAGGTTATTCTACTGGAGACCGCTTTGTCTTTCATCTTTTACATTTTTTTCCCCAGTTAAACAAATAAATGACACACACTTGTGACTTTTTTCAGCGTCAGTGTAAGCAGTGACTGAAAAGAACTTAGTATGCTCGAGAAGCTTTCAGTTCCGAGCAGCTCAGTTTGGTACACACACACACACACACACACACACAAATACATGTGGGGCTTGACACTTACGGAGCACATGAAGAAATTAAGGGGTGCAGAAGCAAGTGATAAAATAATGTGGTTTCACTTAATAAAAGAACATGAGGAAATATTAACTAGCAAGACCTATCATTTAAATGCTAGCAATCCATGAATATGCCATGCACAGAGCAACGCATCGTCATTACAGGAACGGTTGTAGGTTTGAGAGGTGATAGGCAGCAAGATTCCGTTGATCTGGCCCCTCGGTTTCTCTCGTGTGCATAGAGTACATGGCTACATTGTCCTTTTCTGTCTGCTGTTGCTATCGGGAGTCTTCGGATGGTGTTTCAGTTTGAAAATACGCTGGAATCACAACCCGAGTGTGTGGGGACTTTCGATGTGGCTCTACATCCTCCCAGCAGTTTGATGCAGCTTATGTCAAAAACGATTTTGTATTCTCCACGGAGCGCCGAGCTGTTTCCAGGACATGCCTGAAATGCACCGTGGCACATTTTGTGGAATCACAAGATCACATCAGGCTGTTCTGACACAGCCGACCACCGCTGGGGCAGAAAGCTTTGATGCGGATGGACGGAGTCCTTTGTGTAAACTTGTGAAACAGCAGTGGCTGATGGTGCCATCATGCATTCCTAACAACTTGCGTTCCGCGCACGTCCATTTTTTCATTGCAACTATGAGTTACAATGGATGACCCGGTTGATAGGTTGCAAAATGGATATGTTTTTTTTGGACACTTTTGCTGTTGGTTGGCAGCCACGAGGCACCGTTAGCTTCAAGCTAAATATAAGTGGCTGGCTCTTTCTGCATTCTGGAGTAAAAATAATCAAGTGTTACCAGATAGAAGGGAAAAAAAAAAAACATCTTTTTGAGATCAAGACTTTTATTTGTGAGTGCTTGGAATGCAAAATACCCTTTTTGGTGAAGTATCATTTGTTTCAAAACCTAATCTTTGTTGTTGTTCAGAGCATCAGGGATTAGCCTGAAACTATCTCATTTGAATTTGAACCATCGTTCTGTGGTTTGTGTGTGTGCACCTTGGCTTCTCCACTGCTGCGATGTGACATTCTGGTTCTGTTATTGCTTGCTAGACAGGCAGACCCAGAGGCCAAAATGCATAATTATATTTTATATCACAGTGATTCCAGGTTGACTATGGAAGTTATGCCTGGAGTTGCTGCTCATATCTGTTGCTTTTTTTTCTTTTTTTTTTCTATCTTGAGCCGATTTTACCTTTTTAAGTTGAATGCAACATCATCCATACAGAGAAACTCACTGACACCTTGATCTAGGCTACTTTGTTAGCCGGAACACAAGAGCCTACTTTGCATTATGTATAATCAGGGATTTGAAATTCTGTGTTAACATTGTAGTTTGTCATCTTTTTAACTGAGAATCACTCTGATAATTTCATGTCTGGGAAAGACTGCAACAAAAAGAGGAGAAATACGACTTGCAAATAAGGCTAATTTGTATGTTGTGCTAGCTAACATTTATACGAACAACAAGATAGTCATTAAACACGTATCCAAACTGCTGAACTGGATACATCTTCAGGCATGGAAGTCTACCTACAAAACACATGTACAAAATATTTAGCAGGAATAATAACCCTCAACAAGGGGCAGCATGGTGCCTCACAGCAAGAAGGTTCCGGGTTCGAGTCCTGGCTCCATCACAGGATCTTTCTGTGTGAGTCTCCATGTTCTCCCTGTTCCTGTGTGGGTTCTCTCTGGTACTCCAGCTTCCTCCCACAGTCCAAAGACATCAAGAGAGGACGAGGCTGATTGATACTCTAAATTGACCGTAGGTGTGACTGTGAGTGTGAATGGTTGTCTGTCTCTATGTGTTGGTCCTGTGATGGACTGGAGACCTGTCCAGGGTGAACCCCACCTCTCGCCTGAAGGCTGCTGGGATAGGCTCTTACAAGTGCTATTCAAATTAATTGAAGGTTTATTTTTTCCTAGTAAAATTACGAATTTCAATTCATTCTGGAGTGATAAGCTAGCATCTGTTTTCTAACCACCAGCACAACATTATGTGTATCTTAATCACCATGATAATATAAGAAAAATAGAGTTACACATTTAAAATTCACTCTGTGCTAGAAAAAAATTAAATCATGCCCACAGGTTAGGGTGGTATTTACCATTTTAGCCCTGGATGTAGTTATCAATAATTTTGAATCCACACACATCCTTAACCTTTCTTTTCATTGCTGTCAAGGACCTAAACATGGATGGGGGCACACAAAACAGCATGGAATTAGCATGAAAGAAGCCCCCGGGTGAGAAGGTGGAGAAATTGTCATGCTGAGACATGAGATGACCACAAGTAATAGTCTGGGGCTTATCACACCCTCACAAATGTTCCTAGACGCTGAAATGAAACAAGGTGTGTGTGTGTGTACGTGCGTGTGTGTGTGTGTGTACGTGCGTGCACGCTATTTTCATGCAAAAGTCAAGAGTCTGACAAAGGGCATCTGACTGGGTCATTTGACTCATGGCTGAAATACACCAAGTGCGCTGTGGGATGGTGCGACGGTCCTGACAGAGCGTTTCCATTAAAAATCAATTGAAGTCGCTATTCCTCCACAGAATGCTTACACAGCTCTTCAATTTACATATTTAGAAAACAAATGAAATTAAAAATTCATCAACTGATGCTGGCGGAGCAGAGGCTTGAGTCTGATGCCCTGAAAAGTGCTTGGTGCGATACGCCTGTGGCGAATTATGAGGCAGGCTGTTTTTATCATTTCAAATGAGGACTGCGCCGTTGTATGATGAGGAAAATATAAAAAAAAACACCTCTCGCCAAAAAAACCAACAACCCCAAAACAAAACAGAGTGCAGCGGATGGTCACCGTGGTGACCGCACGCTACTCTAATTCGTTAAAATGATAATTGATGGGGAAATAATTTAATGGGTTCCTGATTTTGTTATAAAGGCCCTCAGTTTTGAAGAGAGATCAGTATTGATCAGCAGGCTGCATCTTAGAAGGTCAAAGCGAAGTCACTGTGGAGGTCAGCTGCCCGTCCGTTTGTTCCACGCAGAGTTCTGGGTGTTCTGCTCCACATCCGGTGAGGGATAAGCAAGGAATCTGCCTTTTTTTTTTTTTTTTAAACATGACCTTAAATGTCAGAATTTCATGGCCTCAAAGTTTTTGTTTTTTGTTGATCCTAAGTTCAGGAGAAAGACCACACACACCCTTCTTTTTACGTCCGCTCATCTGACTGCGCCTCATGACTTAAAAATCGTACCATCATAATCGCACCTCCTTTGCACCCCTCTTCCTCTTTGCTCTCAGCAGGCGGCGCCGTGGTTGGCACACTTCTCCCAGGTGCAGAGTTGGTAGGTTTTCCCCGTGTTTTCTGTGGGGTTTTGTACTGGCGATGCTTTGACCTCAGATTCCTCCATAATCTCTCCAAACCCTCGCAGTTCTCAAGCGATCCCAACCCCCTTCTCACCGCTCCCTTCACGACCCTCATGCTCTCCAGAAGAGCCTTCAGGCTTCACGGACGTACTAATGCGGTCTGAAGAAACTGTTGTGCTTATTTCTCAGCCGTTGGCTTCAATGAAAAAATATTGGCTTCCAGCAGCAAAGTGTTTCTTTTGAATCCCAGCTGCTGACTATCACCATGGAGACTACTAATCGCTTTCATGGGATCCAACTTATTCAGTAAGATGTTTACTCTCTCTCTCTCTCTCTTTCTCTCTCTCGCTGCTAAATCTACTGTAAAGTTTCTGGGTGTGCATCAGCTCACTGGGCTTACAAATTTGAAGTGACACCAGTGGCTCTCATTGACTCATCCATTGACAACTTATGCAACAAACGGTGTAATGTTTTGTAATATTTCCCTGTGGAGCCTCCGACGATCAGAACAAAGATGTCTGCGAGTGTGTTTTCACGCCTCCAGCACATTCTGCTTGTCATCCATTGTTCTGAAGGCCCCGAGTCCACCCAAGGTTTTTTTTTTTTTTTCAAAATGAGCTCATTGTTAAAGTTCTGTGGGATCCAGCAACCTCCGGGAAATTTGCATCAGTGTGTTTGAACACTCGCCTTTCATTTTTGTTTTACTTCCCTTTTCTCACCTGTACGTCATTCTGATGGCCTTCGTCCAGTTGGACTGCGCCACAGTTCAAACCGGAGGGTCTTGAAACCTGACAATGTCTGGCTTTTCCATGAAGGGTTAGACAAATACGCCCGTTAGGCAGTGTAAAATTCACTTCCTGCATCCACCAGGTGACGCTAGAGAAAACACACTGAAGATACGGCTGTGTATCACATTTCACAGGTTGATGTAATTTGGTAATTATACAAAACAAATACAAGTTTCTTGTGCTTTCTTGTCCATTGATTTATCTTCTCGAGTTCCATAAACTTAAAATTCGAAGGATATCGGGAAGTTATAATAAATATTTAGGGCCTAAGCCAGAAGGAACTTCTGGCGAAGACCCTATTGTTTTTGCTTTATTTTATCATTATTATCATTATTATTATTATTTCTTCCGCCGCCGCTTTAATGCTTAATTTCAACCCCTACACACGTTCAAAAGTACTCCAGATTTGGCACCCACATCCGCCCTGGTTAGTTCTGTTTTAGATGGTTTTGTTTTTTTGCACAATTCCCAATTCAACACCTATGACATCTCTCGTGCTCTAATTTAAAGGAGATCAGACGAATTGTGAACGGCGAAACACACCAAACAGGAATGCTAAAAAACAAAATGGCGGACTTCCTGTTGGGTTGAGGTCATGACACCCCTGGACTTGTTTACAGGGTCGGTCATGTTACATGTGTTTACTGAATCTGGTGCATCTAAGTGAAAGTTGAAGTGAAGTTTTGCGCACCCACGCACAAGAACCATACAGTCTGTAAACTCCCATCAGGCTTGGTGTGCGCGCAAAGAGTCATGTGAGTGTCGAGCATCTTTGAAGAGGTGATTGAAGGTCAAACCGTCTCGTCCAGTGAACAAAATATATCAGAAAGTCTTCGAGGAAATTTAGTAAAAAATTGTCCAAAGATTCACTGGGATTGAGGGATGACCTCTGAAAATTCTGATGGACAAAATAGTCAAGGGACAAAGGTCAAACATATTCTAACTTTTCAAGCATGAATTACGTGTTTTTGAAGCATCCATCTATCTCGGCGCCCTCAGCGTAGCTCAACATCAGGTATCAACGATTATCCGCAAACATTCAGATCAGGGTTTCGTATCATTCCGTCTTCTTCTGTCTTATTTTCAAATCGTAGGAACATCTATCTTTTTTGGGAAATAAAAATCCAACAGGATTTCAATTCGGTAACTTCGATCCTGGAAACTGAATAAGAAAATCTTACTTAATTTGATTTTTTTTTTTAAAAAGCCATTTAGCTTGGAGAAACAGTACGATGGTCATCTGTATGAACTGATGTTATTTTACTTGGTAAAGTGCAACTTGTCACATTTTTATCTGCAATCCATCCAACAGCAAACTGAGCAGACAGAGGAACTAGGACACGCATCAGCGCTCAATCTGAAAGTATAATTTTTATTTGCAGCAATCCAGTGAACCCAAATGTCAAATGTGCAGCGGTTTTGCGTTTTTCCCTTCAGTGGATGAAATCACAAATTCAAGCGATTCTCACAGACATATGGATATTGTTTATTTAGATTCTCCTTAATTCGTTACCACCGGCAACTAAGTGTTAGGGGTGGAAGAAGTAAAAAAATAAAAGATAGAGTCAAGATAAAAGTTAAGGGGATGAATATGCATGTGGACTGACAGGGCGATCGTGTCATTCGATCGATTGGAAGCTGATTTCATTCAAACAGCTGCAATCTCATTAAAAACGGTAATTTTCTCGATCTTCCATTCATCATTCACGTCATTTAACATTTACAGAGAGTGGTTTCAAGGGTGGAAGTAACAAAATTATCTGAAATAAAGCATTTGAGGGAAACAACAGAGGGATAAGTCATCAGCTGATTAGCCGCCGTTCATCCTTCATACGATCCAAGTGACATTTGTCCTTTTCCACAAGTAATTTTTGCAAATTCAATCTAAAAACGTCACTCGAAAACCACATCCACTGACCAGTTAATCCAAGCTGTCTGTGACTAGAACTTTATACTGCAGTTTACTCAATTAAATTAACATGCATTTTCCACTTTTACCACTTGTTTTCCTGGAACTTCCAGGACTTTGAACTCCGTAATCAGTAAAAGCAGCAGGTAGGCAGAGAACATAAGACACAATTCATTACACTCATAATCCTACTGCTCATAAAAAAAGGGTTTTTGACCGTTAAAAAAGGAATTTGTTTCTTGCGCTTGAAGTGCCACGATCGAGCTGTCTTCGTTTAATTACGTCTCCCATGCGTTTGTCTCATCAACGCAGAAGTGGATGCACGTTGTGTTAAGAGTGCTCGCTGCATCCACGGATGGAAGAATGCCAGAACATCAGAGAGAAGAGGAGGAGCTTGAAAAATGGTTATATAAAATAACTGGAAGGTTATATAAGTGTTCAGTGTTTGATGTTATATATATTGCTATTTCTGTTTATTTTTTTCTGATCGCTCTATTTTTACAGACTTCGACGTTTGTGGTCAATGAAACCATTCTCTTTGTACGGGTTAAATTCACACTTTTACGTACAAGTTTCAGACAAACATGTCAAAAATCCGTTTTGTTTTTTTTGTTTTTTTTACAAACAACACGTGGACAAATTTGTCACCGGCACCACAATCATCAATGTTTCCATCAAAGCAATATTAGGATGTGAGATGAAGAGGATTTCATCAGTGCCACTGTTCATCCTCTGCTCCGTTCTGTAAATGTGCATCCGCGCCGTTATTTTCGCCTCATGTTGTCATGTTGCGTGTCTAAAATTGGTCTCTTATACAATTCTTGTTTATCAAGAAAGAAACAGTGGGATGCTGATGTGAGGCACTTTTCCTCGCACTTTGATGTAGACGAATGTGTCATTCTGAGAATTCCCTTTCAAGCGATTGCGAGAAGAGAACTGTGAACTCGGGTTTTGGCTCATCCAAACCAGTTATTGTTCGTGACATATTGGGTGTCTCCGCCGGTGACACGTGCAGCCGCGAGGAGCCGGCGATGTGCTTGTACATCTTAAAACTGGAGGAAGAGCCCTCTACGGGAAATGGCTGATCATTGTTGCAAATTAAGCACCGGAGTTCTTGGAATCCATTAGCTTTGTGATCATGGGTGTTCAGAACATTTGCATTGTGAAATCCCTCTCCAGTCCTCAGTACAGTTCACCAAATCCCAGTTAAAGGCTGTTTCCACTCTCTATTTTTCTCCCTTCTTTCACTTGTCAATGTGCAGGACATGATGTGCCAGCATTTGAATGACAATATGCATGATTTGCATCATTATGTCAGTCCAGCCCTGCAGAGAGCATTTATTACATTAAATGCATTGAATTATCGGCTGTATAGAAATATATATATAGTACAGCAGTCATGCAGAGTGAAAGTGGCTTCAAACCCATCAGCTGCAGATAAATGTATGTGTGCTCTCGTTAGTGTTAGCATATTAGCTCGACTCACATTCTTGTCACTCGTAGTTTCAGGCAAGTCTCACTCAAGTCATTTATTCACTTTTGTTAGTCCACAGAAGGGATTAGCAAGTTAAATTCTGATGAAGAACTTTTTTTTTTTTTTCCTAGGGCTCAACTGTTGAGCTAGCAAATACAGGTGGCTCCAACGCTTCTGTAGTGCTACAGCTAACGTCACACTCAAGGGCACTCTGTCCCTCTCTTTCCTCTCTCTCACACGACAACGCACACTGAGAAAAAAGTCACACTTTGACGCTCTGCACGTGTGCCAGAGCTCCTGAACGTGCAAACTTGCTCGTTATGTGACACAGAACGTGAAGTGGAAGAAATCGGCGGTTAGGGGGCGTGTCTCCACGAGTCCTGGAGGTGGCTAATAGCTTGATTGCGACTTTTCGTGTAAACACTGTGGCAGGGTTTTAAAGACGGAACCGATAAGATCATTTCTTACATTCGGTGGATAAAGTAAATTATTGCCTTTTTGATAACTGCATTTTCAACTTTGTCTTCATCGAAGCACTGGTTCATGGGTCATTGTTCTCCTGGCTGAATCTGAGAATGATTTACAAAACATGTTAAATTTGTCAAGCCCCTGGTGCTACCAGTGGAGGTTCTAGTAAAACAAAGATGGTTTATACCAGAAAAAGGCATCCCTAGAGTTAAAAGAAAAAGAGAAGAAAGAAGACATTTGGAACTTCTTTACTGAAATAAATGCTTGATTGTAACTATTTTGGATTTGACCTATAAAACTGTGATTAAAATTCCGGCAGATTCCGCCAGGAGAGACTTTAGGTCTGTTGTTAAGACGGACTCCCGGATCGATGAGGTGGAAATAATTAGGCTGAGGAATCGCTTCCTTAATGAGTGAGAGATCAATAAGAAAGTTTGTCTATGGGGTGAGTCTGGTAATTCACCTCGGGCTATTTTTGTATTGGTTAAATTAAGATATATGCGGAGTAATAATTTATCGTGCAGCGTGAACATAATTAGAGGAAAATCATCTGCTATTTTTGAAGAAAAATGGAAGAAAGATGTTTTATTAAAAGTAACAAAATTACAAACATATTCAAATGAAGCACAGTTATGACACTGAATCTCACGTTGAAAATGTATCAGTGAGTTAAAGAGCAATTCTCCCTCTGAACCTCGATGTTAGCAGATATCATACACGAAACACAGCAAGATGTGGGATGAATTGAAAAGGGATTTCATTTTCTTTTGTTCTGTCCATATTATGATGTTGTTTTGAGACAGCCTGGGTGCCCTGAAATGTTTGTGCAAGATCCAGAAATGATGTCAGATGGAATGATTATTTAATTCGAATGTTTATAAGTTTTACCTCTAAAGCCTGCAAAAGACGTCAGGATCTTTAGTAACACTCGGACGAGCGTGAGTCGGATCTCTTAGTATGAGCAGAATGGAAAGGGCACATTGAATTTTCTATCTCGTTCTCAAAAAACCAGCAAATTAGACAAAAGAAAAAAATATTAATATTCACGGGCAGCACGGTGGTGCAGTGGTCAGCACTTTCCCCTCACAGCAAAAAGGTTCTGGGTTCCAGTCCCGGCTCCATCACAGGATCTTTCTGTGTGAGTCTCCATGTTCTCTCTGTTCCTGTGTGGGTTCTCTCTGGTACTCCAGCTTCCTCCCACAGTCCAAAGACATCAAGAGGGGACGAGGCTGATTGATTCTCTAAATTGACTGTAGGTGTGACTGTGAGTGTGAATGGTTGTCTGTCTCTGTGTGTTGGTCCTGTGATGGACTGGTGACCTGTCCAAGGTGAACCCCGCCCCTCGCCTGAAGGCTGCTGGGATAGGCTCCAGCCCCCCCTCGGCCCTAAGCGGAAGGGTAAGCGGAAGAAAATGGATGTATAAATATTGACATATATTATATTTATTTATTTATTTATATATACAGTGTTTATCAGCATCAGTTCGCCGTGGCAACAGCGTCAGTGTCAAATCAATTCTGTTGTCTTTTCAGACTCCGGTGCTTCAGAATGGCTTCAATAGAAAGTTTGACTAAAAAAAACAAATGCATCTCCCAAATGAAAATGTGCCTTCATGTCTGGCCGGTAGTGTTCTGCAAACCGGCACCTTCACACTTAAAAGCGTCACCTGACAGGATCGAACGTATCAGGCAGGGAAACGCCGTCTCCTTGAACATGTCGCCTATATTTCATTGCTCCTGCATCTGCCAGCTTGTTGTTATGAATGTGTGATTGTCTCTGGCTGAGGTCTCACCATCTGTTCCAAATCCTGTACATCTCCCATTTTCGTCAAATGTTCCCTGGGTCTCAAGAATGGTCTGAATAAAAAAAAAAAAAAGTCACCTCATACAGGCACAAAATGTGTCCCGTTGAAGAGTGATCATGAAACATTTCTGTGAGCAAAAGCAGGAACTGTGATCGTCTGCGTGTGTTCTCGGCACGTTTTTAATGAAAAAAATCATCTGCCTGCTCAATCATCTTTTTGATCTCCAGTTTCTAGCATTGTTGTTGCTCTGCTGGAGCAAATAGTTCAGTCTATCCCGCGTGTTCTGTCCTTTGTGACTAATCTGTGTCTGTTCTAAGTAGGGTCTCCTCGGGTCCTGTTATAGAATCGCACCTCTCCAGCTCCGGTGTTGTGGTTTACCAGCTCCGAGGTCCTGGATGAGGGCTTCTTTTGTCTCTGGGCCGCTGTATAAAAACAGCAGCGGGTTGGAAAAGCACACTTTATCCTCCCACAAAGGATCTTCATTTGCTCCGGTTTTTGTGACCTTCCCTGCTAGGATGAGGACCTCATAAGAGAACACAGCGGTGCAATTTAAGACCTGTACGTGTTCCTTCTTGCTTGTTTGTGCAGATTCATAGAATTCTTCCAGCTGAGGGGAAAACTGCCCACCTCCAGTAAGCGTCAATCATAATCTGCCACTCTCGCACAAGACACAGATGCTTGATCCCAGTTTCTAAACAGATGAAAGGCATGACAATAAACGAGCTGAAATGTCTCGGAAAGACAAGAAACCTGAAGGGAAAAAAACAACAACAACAAACACCACCAAACAAAGTAACACTGCTTCAACCAGAGCAAAGAGAAGTTTGTTAAACCGGATTTGAAACACAGATGCACTGACGGCATATTAATACTTCTGAACCTGAGGTACAATGACTGTAGTTTGCCTGGAGCGCTGCATAGCTGCACATGAAGGAAGTGTGTTTGCAGTGATATGAGAGCGAGTGCTGATCTCCAAACAGGTTAAAATAAACAGCGATTAGTCGAGACGTGTCTCTCACACACACACACACACACACACACACACACACACACACACACACACACTCACACACTTCTGAGGAAAGAGAAGGGAGTTCACATGAAATATTCTCTCATTAAGTTTACGTATATTTTGTTTTCTTTATATTATAAAGCTTCCATACCTTTGTGTCCTTTTAAAACTCACTTAAAACTAAACTTAAACCCCAAATTGTGTTCTGCCTCTGCAGATTGCAGAGAGAGTTGAAAGATAATCACATTTTATTTACAGAAGCTTTGAAATCACGAATCATTCCATTTTTTTTGTGTTTGCTTTACAATGTGTTCAAGGTGCACCACCCTCTGTCCCTCGAGCCTTGATCAGAGGACAGACAACAGACCACAAAGTCACACAATTCACAACAAGGAAAAACAACATTTTCAGTTTATCAAAAGGTTTCGAGATGCAAAAAAAACAAAAACTATTTGCAGCTTTCTGATATATGTGGATACATGTGGAAAAAAAGGAGTTCCTCGTTGCAAAAAAGGTAAAATGTAAGTGTAACATGAGGCAGCAACTAAAGGATGGTGGGTACGAGCCCTGCTTCCACCCGAGAGACCGTGACTTAGTATTTGTTAGCAAGATACTCAAAGCGAGCAGTTTGATGCCTCCACCATTTTTGTGGGTGAATAAGACAACAGCTGCTGGAGGACATTTACTCTTGCGTGGGAAGACTGCCCCCCGCTGGCCTCTGGGAGGAAATGAAGGTCAAATATCAAATATTCATGAAGAATGCTTTGGCTCTGTTGATCCTAAAAGCACTAGTAAAAGAAGACATCGTGTTTGCGTAACACACACAGGAATACCGCACCACTTCTCTGTTTCCAGAATGCAGCTGGAAAACGAGCTACATCACAAATATCAGCGTCATGATTTCCAGCAGCAAACAGAACCACTGCAGGGCGATGACGGCCCCCGACGCCTTCTGTTCCTTGACCATCGTCAGCTGCTGGGTGGACAGGTACTTCTCGGTGTCAGGAATCCACAAAGAGCACTTGTAAAAGTGGCTCCCTTCCTTTACATCGATTGTACTCTTGATATTGTACCAGCCACCAGCGACCTGATCCACTTGCAACCTGGCAGACGCGGTGATGTCAACTTTTTCTTGGAACCAGTGGACTTCGCCGCGGGGGTAAACCCCACTGAACCAGCACTCAGCGGTAGACTTATTAATGGAGGAACCATTACGTCCAAGGCAGTCTGTAAAGAACAGAGGAGAGCTTCAGAACAATTACATGACTCAGTTCGACTTCTTGGTTCTAAAAACATCCTGATACCACCATGCTGTTGTAGAGATATTTCAAGTGAGTGTGTCTGTGTGTGTGGGGGGTGGGGACTTGCAGTTGTTTGGTGTTTTATTTGCCTGGAATGTAATTATTGGACAGTAGATACACATTCTTTATAAATATACAAACATTTTGTAGCAACAATTAAAAAAACCAAACAACAACATCTCAACATTCTGAAAACTTAAAGCAGGGGTCCCCAAACTTTTTTCTGCGAGGGCAACATAACTTTCCCCTTCTCTGATGGGGGGCCAGGGTCAGTTTGGAACAGAAAAAGTGTGACGATCGCAGGGGTGCCTAAACGTAAAAATGTATTGTTTTCCAGAAAGCCACACAACCAGATAACCCTCCCTGGGTTCGGGTCTAGGGTTTTTTTCTGGGGGTTGCCAGATAGGGGCACGGACTGCAGAAGGGTGGAATAGAATGTCACGCTCTATGCGTGTGTGAAATAGTTACTGACTGACTGTGTTCACACCAAACGGCAATGTGAATTTTCGCGTCGCTTTATTCACGAATATAAACAAATTGATCCAGCGATCAAGTTCACACGAGTAAAGTGACGGGAAAATTCGCGTTATGTTTGGTGTGAACATTCGGGCTGCAACTAACGACTATTTTAACGGTCGACTAGTCACCGACTATTGAAACGATTGTCGACTAATCCGATAATTCTAAATTTTTTTCTTAAATTTAGCAGGAAGTTAATTTAATTATGTGGCAAATGATAATAAACAAGAAAGATGGGTACAATGAAAAATACATCTTTTATTGAACATTCATTAATTCAAAATACGTTTGTCAGGCACAGTCTGGCATAACGCTAGAGCTCTCTTTTATAGTGAAAATACGCTTCTAAAATGTACAATGTGTGTCCTAAAAATCGTATTGGCTTGAATGTTACTTGAATCTCACCGAGGCGAGTCAGACTCCGTTTCGTTCCACTGCCCGACGGGCTTCTTTAAATGTTCCTGCATCACCGCCATGACACGCACGGTCTGCTTTGCAACCTCTACAAGTAGTCTTTTTATTTGCCGTATCCAGGCAAAAATGCCACCAAACTTCAGAAGTTTTGGTGCGCGTACCTGATGTTGATGCCGCGTTCCTGTATGTTACCGCTCAGAGACAGAGACGCTACTGCGCATGAGCGACTCTCGGCAGAGATTATAATCACGAGAGGTGCCTCACTCGTTTGGAAAAACACGTGTGGCGGCAATAGTCGACAATGGAATTCATTGTCGACTATTGCTATTATCGATTTTTGTCGACAACGTCGACTAATCGTTGCAGCCCTAGTGAACACACCTTAATAGTTAATAATGAAAATAGTTCAAAGCTAGTTGTCAGTTTTACTATCAAATACAAATACACATGTGGAAAAAAAAAATCAAAATGCGTCTCTGGTATTGTTCAGGGGGCCGGGCCAAATGTGGAGGCTGGCCGTATCTGGCCCGCGGGCCGTAGTTTGGGGACCACTGATTTAAAGCCTTTGACTCAGCGACTGTAGCTTTGATGCTAACGCTAATTTGCAGTTCTGACAGCGTCTAAAAGTTTGAAGGATATTTAACATCTTTTCCATCAGGTTAAATGTTCAGTAAGTCCAGTTCAGTTAGTTGTTTTAACAGAAACATTCAACGAAGGTTTTTTTTGGGACGTTTCTTGGGCAAAATATGACAGTAGGTTCCTTTAAGGAACATTCCAAAATGCTCAGTTTGTGGTCATCCTCAAAAATTGCAGCTAAAACTATGCTTGCCACCCGTCCCTTGAAAGCATGTGCAAGCTGAGCCGCTAGTGCAGCGGTCTGGGTTCCGATCCAGCCCAGCACCCTTTACGATCCCTCCTCTGCCTCTCCGGTCTGTCTTTACTGTCACAAACGAAATAAAATGGAAATGTCTTAGAGAACTTTTTTTTTTTTTTTTTAATCTGCACTTTTACTTATGTGAGAACAACATGAGTCGATGATATTTTCGCCGTTCAAATTCTTGCCATGAAATTGAAGGAGCGCAATCTGTTATCAAAAGTTGGGTCCTTGTCTAGTCCGTGACATTGACAGGGCCTCTGACAGGCTGCGGTTTTCAAATTTTACACAGTACAACTCAGCACACAACATGTTTAAGAAGCCGAACATTAGACTGCATCCGCCCGTCACGGTAAGATCATTTGATGGGTAATGAAAGGCTACTTCTGCTCCTGTCTCTCTCTCACCCCGTCTCTGTCTTGCTCTCTGTGCTCCTGCTGTCATAGTTATGACATCCGTCTTGCTATCTGAGAAGAAGCTATCACTTGTCTCACTGTCATTGTCTGTTAGCAAACCTTCCTCGCCGTCCCTACAGCTCCCATCTCCGGCAGTGAAAGATGACCTGGCCTATAGCCCTGCCAGTGTGTGTGTGTGTGTGTGTGTGTGTGTGTGTGTGTGTGTGTGTGTGTGTGTGTGTGTGTAGATATATTCAGGAACCGAGGTGGCCTTGACTGCGGGATAAGGGAATCAGACGACACATCAACCTGACATTCCACAGAGACTCATGAGTCAACCTGACCTTTATGATCACTAAAGGCTGCATTTGCGCGTCAAATGTCATTCCATGTCGTGTGTTTTCTGTTTATAGGGAAGAAAAACATATGGAACAGCTTTTAAACTGTGGTGTGACTGCAGAAAATAATCTCATAGTCAGGTTGAATGTGTACAGTTGGTGTCCTCTAGTATTTGACATGGAATAATAGAAAATATCACACTTTTAATCAACAGTTTTTCCTTTTTAAACCGCACTACTGTGCCGCCCTACCAGCAAATGAAATGTTTTTTTTAACTTTTACTTTTTGTTTCATTTCAATTCAGAAATTTCATTTCACATTTCACAAAATCACAAAAAAAATCACAACCAATGGATCCTTTTTTTTTTAACCTTTGGGTTTTAATTGTCAAATATATTTCTACGTTAAATTAAGACGTTTTCCAATTTGAACGGAGCACAAGGAGTGGACAAAAGAGAGGCACCAGTACATGATTGAGTCTACTGGCGGGTGCCTCTCTGAAACTGTTGTCCTGGGTTCCTCACAGCCTCCTGAATTGCCCTTCTGAAGAGCGTCAGCCTCGGTGAGAATTTCTGACAGGTCTGAACTGCCGCTGGCTGACGGGGGGGCCGCTGCAGTGCTGGCTGCTGGTGAACCTCCTCTTCCTCGTTCAACCACTTAAAAAAGGGTTTCACCGACTCCAGGGCTGAAGCTTTGTCTCCTCGCTCCTCTGGGTCGTCCCTGGATCTCCACTTGAGGAAAGTGCCTTCATAAATGACATCCTCCTCAAATAAGGTGTCGAAAATCCTCAGCAGCAGTCTTTGTGGATGATTCATCTGTCCCATCAGGACCTGGAGGGCGTAGAGAGCCTGCAGCTGTTTCTGTTCACTGCTCAGGCACGTCTGAAGGAGATCAACCCGCTCCCTCAGACGTGCAGCGTCTAGCCAGTAGACGTCACCACCTCTGATAGATGATTGGCACACGAGCGTCACCACCACACTCACAAACTGGTTGGAGGTGGCCAGCTCTTTATCAACGTTAGCCTCCAGCCAGTCTTTGATGAGCTGGTTGCTGGCCTTGTCTTGCAGGAGTCTGTCCAAGTGCTGGCGAAGCTCCTGCACCTGGACCACCTTCGTCCTTCGTTCAGCTGGCTTCCGCTCTGCTGGCATGAACTCCCGTTTCTTTGTGATCTTGGGTGATGTTTTGCTTGGTCTGTTTTGGGTGATGGGAGCCTCATCCTGAGGTTGGCAAGGCCTGCTACGGCCATTTGCCCGTGGGCCCCAGCCCCCTGTGTTTCCTCCCATCCTGTCTTGTCTGTGTTGCTGCTGGTGGACCTTTGAGAATTTCTCCTGCTTCTCTTTTGCTGCCTCGCTGTGGATTTGGCCAATCGTCTTCGGCCCTTGTTCCTCCCGACGAGGCACCCAATCATTCTTTCTCAGGTCGACCACGTCCTGGAGCATGAAGCATATCCTGGCGGACGCCTTCTCATATCTGATGATGCCATTTATCTGGCGAAAATATTCATCCAACTGAGCTTTGGCTTTGTTGGTGTCCAGGTCACGCCCAGCTGTACACAGGAGTTTGCAAAGTTGCTCCAGTGACTCCTCATTTGTAATTTTTAGCAGCGTCCTGATGCACCTATGCATCACCGACTCCTTCAATAGGTGCTCCTTAAAGAGCTCCCCAATAAATTTCATGTTGCCCAGGGATCGTCGCTTGGCTTTGTCCCAGGCCTCTTGACACTTCACTTCATCAGGAGCCTCAACATTTGTTGCCTTGTCAAACTCCTCCTGGCAGAGGTGGAGCAGCAGGTGATGGAAAGTCACGTTTTCCTGCCCGTTTGAGGCGGGAGCATTTAAATCCATCAGGCGTCTGCACATTTTTGCGTATGTGCCTGAGAAGTGAGGTTCCATTATGGCCTTCTCAAAAATCAGGCCAGCTGCCCCCATCAGTCTAGCCTCTGTGTCCAGAGGCAGCTCCATCACCTCAGTGGTCAGGGCATGGAACTTCTCAGGCGTCAGCTTATTTAGGATGCAGCGCAGGGACCCAAGAAGTTCGTTGATCTTTATTTGTTCTGGGTCTCTGGCAGAGGAAACCTTCACCACTGAGGGCTTCCATGCATTTGTAGCCTTATTAAGCTGCACGTCTCTGCTGGAGCTCTCAAGGACGAAGCTCCTGGGCTCATTGTGATGGCGCTGAAAAGGTCGGACCTCAGGGGTGGGTCTCGGGGCCCTGTGATAGGAGGGCGTGAAGCCCCGCCCACTTCTCCTTCGGTTCTCGGTGACGTGCACATCCGCTCTCTCCCTGTCATAACGGGAGGAGGCAGCATCCTGGTTGGACCGCTGACGGAAGTCCTTGCGGTAAAAAGCCATTGTAAACAGTCCTTTGTTCAAGTGTCGCGGAGTTTAGTTCACAGAGTTCTGTCAGCAGTGGTGAAGTCTGTTCACTTATGAGCCTGAGCGCTCTGGTCTTCGATGCGTCATAATTGCATGAAAGACGTGACCTATGATGTCATTCACAGTGTTGACATTCTAAACTTTATTCCATCTTCTCTATAATTACGGTCTTTCAACTCTTTCATCCTTTGAGCTACAAAAAAACCCTTTAAATCTATTTTTTTGGGGGGGGGGGGGGGGGGTTAAGGATAGAATCTAGAATTTATTTTCCAGATTTCTACCGTCTGTACCGTTAGTGTGTGGATGAACATGTTAAAGTATGACAGGTGGCATCACTAACTTTCGTGGTATGAGTTTTAGCATTTCCTGGTTGTATGTAATTGTTTGTTGCATGCCATTAAATCAGAAAAATGTCAGTATTATTGGCCACTATGGAGTATGTACACCCACCAGCCATCATATTATCTTGGTAACCACTAATAAAGCTGTGCAAAAAACCCACAGGGCCAAATTTACCTCCGCCCAATCAAAAACCGTGACCAGTTCAACTGGTTGGCCTGTTTAGCTGTCCATCATCAGCTGAAACCAGACTGCACATTCATCAGCTGACTCAGCTGATGAATGTGCAGCAGCCACAGACAGACTTGCTGACAGACAGGTGAAGAAAAAAACTACCACTTTCAGCCGGAATGGCTACCTCGGTACCCGTGGCTGCAGTACGAGGGGAACGCTATGCTGTAAGTTTATTGTAGGCAGTGGTGGTCGGTCTGTGGCGGGCAACTCTAAACTTGTCAGTGGCTTAACACACTTTAACCTCGAAATTTTAAAGATTCACTGTAACAGCAACGCTGAGCCCGTCCCAACTTCTTTTCAGGGGTTAGACGACAGCAATCGCTGGGCGGAGGAGAATGAACTGCTCATTAAGGCACGGGGTGTTTCACTGAGGTATGTGAGGCAACTGTAATTAAGACAACTGTTTAAGCTCACTGAATAAGACAATGCTGAAACCCCCCAAAAAATGTGTTGACCAAACCATGCGCTCGTGCAACCAACTGATGAAGTTTGTACAGTCGGACCAGTAGCCGCCAAGGAAAAGTTAGTCCGGAGCTCTGTCAATGTTAGAAACCTGTTTTAAAGAAGAGGACTCTGACCACCTGTCAAGATCCATTACAGTCCAGCCACGTGGCGTCATGATGATTATGAAGCAGCGCGCTCAGCGTTGAGGCACAGGTGAAACTTAGAAACTCTGCAGAGCACATTTAACCTCCCTTCCTGCTGCAGGACTTGCAGGTGGTGTTGACAGGGGCGAGGAGAAGGGACAGCCCGCGGGGGCTTTGCCTGGCTGTAGGCCGTCTCTTCCTCTCTGCACTGAGGGTCTGTGATTGTTGATCAAATGAAACAAAGACGCCTGAAGATGTCAGCTTTGACTCAGAATTTTTTTTTTTTATTTTACTGCTTGTGCTTTGACACATAGGTGAGAGAGGATTTTAAAGGGTGAACAGTGATGAATGGCTAGGGAATGGCTAGCTTGTTTTGGGCTTAGCTATCATGCTGATCAATCTAGCCTGAAGTTGGCTGCATGCTTGCCACCTGTCCCTTGAAATACGGAATCGTTACGGAATTGGGAATTAAAAGTTGCGTTCCGTATTGAACCAATATGCAGTTTATTCCGTGTTTCACAATTGTCCCATGCACGTCTGTCACACACACACACACACACACACACACACACACACACACACACACACACACACACACACACACACCCGCGCACATACGTGAACACTGAACTAACAATAATGAACAAAATAAAGGACAGGAAATATTAAAGACAGCAATGTTATCTGCGGTAGAAAATGGATGGATGGATCTTTCTACAAAAATATTTGTATGATTGTGTTTTTGTTTGCTGCTGGCTGAGGAGACAGCGACTCATCAATAATGATAACAACGGACGAGCTCGCTCACCTTGCACAGTCACATTGGTAGAGTTATGATTCACTCCCAGCTTAGAGCGTAGTTTGCAGATAAATTTCCCCTGGTGGCCCGGCGTCACGTTGATGAGGTTCAGCTTGAGACTGTGGTTTAAAGACCCTCTTGCGCTGTCACACTTAAAATCAGGTCCATCTCGTTTAACTTCATAGTTACACGTGTTGTTAGGACCCAGCCAGGAAAATAACGTAATACCCAATTCCTCTGTAGAGGTCACATCGCATGTCAATGTCACGTTGTCTCCGCACCGAGCCACCACACGAGGAGGGGTCTGCACAAGGAACTTGCCACTGACTGAAAGAGTTTAAAAGGAAAAATTAAAAAAAAACAATCGGATGACGAATTCTTCCTTTTGTTCTCACTGAGAGTTGGATGAGGAAATCAGTACAGGTCTGTCTGAACACATCTGTTAGCTGACTTTACTTTATCATAGCAAACGAAGTGGAACCCCTGAGCAGAACTTGCTTATTGCCAAAACTAACAAATAATCATGTCATTGCTTGTTTGTCGGGAATTTCCCCCAACATTAATTCATTTAAGTCCCAGAATGAGAAGAAATCACAAGCCTTCCTTCCCAATATTAGCCCTATTGGGCTCAGGCACTTACGAGCTCACACTCTACAAATCCCTTTTAAATCTCTTCATTAATGTTTTCTTGTTAACATTTCATGCAGAACATAAAGACTCACCAGCACAGGTGGAGGCTGAAAACAACCAGATGATGAAAACCCAGTTAACAACCTCACCGGACGAGACCAAACTTGCTTTGACCTGTGATGAAGCAAAGTATTTATCACATCGGGGGAACCCAACACAGAGGTAAAGCGTCTTTTTGTGCACTCACCATTGTGTATTAGTGTTTTTCATCCGGCGCAGGATTCACGTGGCGTTAGATTCACTTTCATTTAAAGTGTCGGGGCTTAAACAAACAATTTGAAAGCGCATCCGCAGCAGTGGTGCATGATTCACCCTGCATGGTGTCGAGTTTTCATCAGGACATGAGAGGACACGCTCTGGAATGATGGCTGGGTCACGAGTACCAACCAGAGTTTCCTTCCTTTTTCAAACATATCAGAAGAAAATCAGGGGGCTTTTGCGCACCTAAAATGCACAATTTTATATCCAAATACATAATATAACACTCAGCTGTACATGTCATTGTTTATCAGTATCTTGGATGCAGTTGTATATAGCTCAACCCGATTCATCATAGTACATACAGCAAAGTGTAACACCCACATATTTAAATGTATGGGTGTTACACTTTGCTGTACAATGCAAATAAAAAGTGGAATTACTGACATTAAAAGTTCTCTAAAATACGAATACATATTTGAAAGCAATAATTCCTGAACATTTATCATTTTAAAATTATGTGAATAATTTTACAGAAATGAGCAAAACTGTCTTGAAACCACTTGAAACCGTATGCAAAGCAGGTTAATGCATGTTGTTCCTTTTTTTCAATAAAGCCACAGCTTCCCTAAAATATCCTTTAAGACAAAAATCTGCATTTTTAAGCCCAACATGTGCAATCCAGAAATGATGTATTTGTATCCCTCCCCTCTCCCTGGGACAGTAAATTACACGCTGGCAACCCAGTAGAGGGCAGGCGTGTGCTTCACTCAAATCCTTAAGGGTTACAGATGAGCGCGTAACTGCAGTGTGGGGCTGCATAGCAGTTTAACCTGAGTCTTTATGTGCTCATTGATAATTAAAGTTTGATTTTTTTTTTTTTTGTCAATAAATGATCCCGTCTACAATCTGCTTGGTACATTTGTCTGAGGTCAATTTCATAGCTACTGTTTATGGTTTGCATCGAAATGCTACACACAAAAGCTTTACGTTACGCAACCCATTTTTTTTCCTACCTTTTCTTTTTTAGAGGAAAAAAAATAATCATCAAGCTGTCATAGCTTGGTCTGGAATCTGCTCTTATTTCCACAAGAACAGAGAGTGTATGCTGTAATTAAATTTGTAACAGACACAGAGGGGAAACAGTGTTTTTTTGTTGTTGTTGTTGTTGTTGTTTTTTTACTTTCTTGTTTTTTTTTTGCTGGCTGGACACATTAGAGATACCTTCTCCTGCAAACATAAATTCCCCCTATAAATAATGTATATAATGTGAAATTTCTCACTGTGTAGCCAAACAAGTGTACCAGAGACATATTGGATTTCAGACTTCATTTAGTTTCACCACGAGAAAGAAAAAATGTAGGACTAGCAGGTCAATACAGAACAAAACACACTGAAGAAGTATAATAAAAACTATAATTGAGCTTTTTATGTGCATACTGTTTTTTTGTTTCATTGCTTTTCTTTGTTACTTGAACTGCATTATATTTTATAGAAAAGAATAGAATAAAATGCCTTTATTGTCATTGTGTGGCCAGATACAACAAAACTGGGGGAAAATTAGAGTTTTTACTTGCTTATATTTGCTTGCACTTGTGCCCGCTGCGTCCATGTATTTTGCTCGTGGTATTATTTCACGTGTGTATTCTTTGAACCCTCTCCCTGTGTATATAAAGGTTCGATTGTATGAATAAATGAATGCAGCATTCACACTGCAACTATTTTCCATGTATTTCTTTAACACCTCAATGGGTTGTATTTTTTTGTTGTTGTTTTTTTTTTACTCAAAAAGTCCTTCAAATCTTGTAAGTGAATGTGTTGAGATCATAGAGCAGAACTCAAGTCAACAGAGGACACGTTTGGAGCTGCATCTGTAAACTCTCCACACAGATGAATCCAATTTTCACCTCCGTCGTGCAAATGGTGGTCGGTGTGTATGCTGCTGTGTTTGTGAGCGTCTGCATTGAAAGAGGAGTTAAAAAGGAACTTTTTTTCATCTTGTCAGGGTCAAATCTGTACAAAAGAACAGGTATTTTTTTCTTTCTGCCGCCAGCTGTCTGCAGAATGATTAAAGATGTATTGTCTTATGTCAACACTGCACAGTATGAATGCTTAATGAACAGGTGCCTTATTATAAACTTCTTTATCGTGGTGATTTTCTTTTAGATTATTTTAATCCAGGTAAATTTATCGTTTCCCGTTGAAAGCACTGAGGACAAAAAAAATCACAACCCCCCTGTAGATGTACAAGAATGAATAGCTACAGGCTAACATTAGGCTAGCTACAGGCTAAGGTTAGGCTAGCTATAGGCTAGCTACAGTCTAACATTAGGCTAGCTACTGGCTAGCTACAGTCTAACATTAGGCTAGCTATAGGCTAGCTACAGTCTAACATTAGGCTAGCTACTGGCTAGCTACGGTCTAACATTAAGCTAGCTATAGGCTAGCTACAGTCTAACATTAGGCTAGCTACTGGCTAGCTACAGTCTAACATTAGGCTAGCTATAGGCTAGCTACAGTCTAACATTAAGCTAGCTATAGGCTAGCTACAGTCTAACATTAGACTAGCTACTGGCTAGCTACAGTCTAACATTAGGCTAGCTATAGGCTAGCTACAGTCTAACATTAGGCTAGCTATAGGCTAGCTACAGTCTAACATTAGGCTAGCTACTGGCTAGCTATAGTCTAACATTAGGCTAGCTATAGGCTAGCTACAGTCTAACATTAGGCTAGCTACAGTCTAACATTAGGCTAGCTACTGGCTAGCTATAGGCTACATCAGGGCTAAAAACAGGGTGTCAGTGACATTTTCAAAACAACATGTCATAATGAGGCTTCTGGACACTTGGACAACTTTGGACAAGCAGTCAGGAGGCATTTTAACATTTTTATGAATCTTTTATTAAATTTGGATATTGGTCTCCACTCAGGTCAATTTTTGGGGGGAGATTCCTGCAATACATTTTCATGTGGAATTTAAGCTGTGTTTGTAGACTTGGAAAAAAAAAAACTACACCTGATCTTCAATCTGCATGGAGACTTGTAGATGATGACTGAATTTTAATTTTGGGGTGAATTATCCCTTTAGCTACTAATCATGTACATTATTTCTTGCATTTGTTTCACAAATGGTTACAGCTGTGTCAATGGATCATTTATTGAGTTAATATGTGCGTGAAAAGGGGCAACATATTTGTATGCTCCAGCAGTCTTGAGTTTTGGAAAGGCTGGCCTACCTTTAACTACAAATGGTGAAAAAGTAAATACTTCTCTGGGAATGCTTGCATTTCATTGAAGTTGAATCTTTTTACATCTTTCTGATCACACAAATCCCAAGAGAGTGAGTTTGTGTGGTTTTGTGTTGGATATCCAGACTGCAGCTCCTCTCTGCTTCCGTGTGCAGACTGTCAGTTATCTTTTCGTTGCTATGACGTGCAGCCATTTATAGTTTAATGGATCTGAATCTGAATGGAGCTCTAAACATGAACAAAAAAGCTACAGCTGCAGGTATCACAGCATCACTCTTAACTCTCTCTATCTTTCATTACAGTGAGTTCTGAAGAGTAATGGCAGTGGAAAACGTGATCTAATTATGAGATGTAAAATAATGAGAAATAACTCACCCTGTGCTGTTCTAGAAAGACACAATGCTCTGATGTGTAAGTATTTACGAAAGGGAGTCCAGTCCTGCTGTGTGAGTCTGTACGAATCTGCCTCCATCTGTTATGGTCATTGGATTATCTGCCAGGCTTTTACATGAATCGCTCAGGGGTGCAGCTACCGACTTTTTTCATCATTAATTCAACTGCTGATTACTTTCATGATGAATTGATGAATTGTTTAGTCTGTATCTAAAAAAGATCCATCCATTCATCCACCCTTCCATCGATCGATCTATCCATCCATCTGGGGTCAGGTCGCGGGGCAGCAGCCCAAGCACAGAAACCCAAAATTACCCCTCGTCACTCGAAACAAGTCCAATTTACTGCCAGCAATGTGGACCAAGCTCTGGCACCGGTCATACAGGGAGTGAGCTGCTCGAATCAGGCGGTTCGATACCCCATACTCCTGGAGTACCCTCCCCAGCCCCACAGGATTCCTAGAGGGACACGGTCTTATGCCTTCTCCAAGTGCACAAAACACATGTAGACAAGTTCTGCCATCTCCCATTCACCCTCAAGGACCCAGCCAAGAGTGTCGTGGTGGTCCACAGTTCCACTACCAGGACGAAAACCACACTGCTCTTCCTGGATCAGAAGTTCAACTGTCTGGCGCACTGTCTCCTCCAGAACCACCAAATTGAGGAGTATAATCCCATGACAGTTGGAACACACCCTCCGGTCCCGCCTTCTTAAAAAGAGGAACCACCACCCTGGTCTGCCAATCCAAAGGCACAGCCACCAATGTCCTCATGATGCTGCAGAGTCGTGTCAACCAAGACAGCCTTACAGCATCCAGGGCCCTGTGGAACTCCAGGTGGGTCTCATCCACCCAGAGTTCCACTGAGGATTTTTTTTGAGTACCTCGGCAACCTCAGCCCCAGACATAGCAGAGCTCACGTAGAGTCCCCAGGCACTGTTTCTTCATTGGAAGGTGTGTCGGTGGGATTGAGGAGGTCTTCGAAGATTTCCCTCGACCGGTTCATAACATCCTGAGCCGAGGTCAGCAGCACTCCGCCTGCACCACACACAGTCGACAGTGCACTGCTTCCCCAGTGGATGGTTGTCCAGAATCTGTTTGAAGCCATCCGGGAGTCATTCTCCGTGGCCTCACTAAACTCCTCCCATGTCTGAGTTTTTGCCTCAGCAACCACCAAAGCTGCACACCACTTGGCCTGCCAGTACCCGTCAGCTGCCTCTGGAGTCCCATGGGTCAAAAAGGCCTGATAAGACTCCTTCTTCAGCTTGACGGCATCCCTCACTGCTGGTGTCCACCGAGGGTTCTGGGATTACCGCCATGACAGGCACCAACCACCTTATAGTCACAGCCCCGATCAGCCGCTTCAACAATGGAGCCACAGAACAGGGCCCACTCAGACTCAGTGTCTGCTGCCGTTGTCGGAACATGTTTGAAGCTCTCCCAGAGGTGGGAGCTGAACTCCTTCTGACGGGAGAGTCCGCCAAACGTTCCCGGCAGACCCTCACAATGCGATTGGCCTGCCAGGTCTGGTCGGCATCCTCCCCCACCGTCGCCATTTAACTGTGGCCCAGGGTGTCCTGGTGCCAAGTGCACATGTGGACACCCTCATGCTTGAACATGGTGTTAGTTTAAAAAAAAATGTTCAGCATAATTTCCCTTAGCCTGAATTATTTCAAATTTCTTTAGTCCATCTAACTGCCCAAAACCTGAAGGGATGGGGACTCTAGTAATAGAGAGGTAGTATAAACAACCCAGCGCTGACATTGTGACTGACAATGCTTGGTAAAGCCTAACATACAAAATTTTTTCATTCTCATTTCACCCTCGACCCTCTGTTCTCCTCTTCCACTGAATGAGCTTGTGCAGACTCCAGACTGAGAGGACATGATGTCTGATTCAAGTGAGTAGCTAGGATCAACCAGTACACTCATAATAAGGAAAAACTGTATTCATAACAGGGTCAGACTGGAGATGGACCCTCAAAGCAGACACACAAAGTCAGATAAAAGGACAAGGCTTTTAATCTGGTTCAGATCGGGGCACAGGTAGTCCAGTTAGCTTTGCACAATTAATGGTAAGGGATTGGGAAGTGTTAGCACCACCAAAAAAGTCATTAAATCAACTTTTAACTGCATTACTACAACAAGGGCTGTGTAAAACATTGATTGTGATATGATTTGAAATTACGAGATGTTTTGTTTTTAGAATCAGACACATCGTCAAGACCACTTTCTGCTTGATGCAGCACCTCAAAACACAGAGACTAGCAGAGCGCCTGCTGCCACTGGCTGAGTTTGTAGGAGAGGACAAGGAGATTTACTTCTGCAATTCCAAGACTCTGAATCTTGGATGATGATTCCAACAGCGTTATGCTCACACTTCCCTCCTATTACCATTCATTGTGCTAAGCTAATTAGCAGTCAGTTGGTTTCTTTGGATTTCACCCCCCTACTGCGCACACAGAGGAAAGAAGGGTGTCTTTCTTATCGTTTGGCTGTGGTGTAACCAACCCCCCCCCCCCCCAAAGAAAAAAACCCCAAATAAAACAAAATTGATATTTGCTTTTTCACCACTTCTTCACAAGGTAATTTAAACGGCATAAAAGTATGATATAAATGCAGCTGATTTACAATTCCATCCACTGCTATGAGTGCAAAATTACCATCTTAAATCATTTGATTGTGTGGGAAAAAACAGTTACAGAAAAGGTTTGGATATCAATCCTGAAACCAAAGTGTAATTCATGCGTGGCAGAGATGTGAAAATCTCCTCAGGTGGCATTACAGGGGCCAGCAGCTCTTCAGACAGATAAATATGACTCACGGGTTCTGCAACACTTGTCACGGCCAGCACAAACTGTAAGTGTGAGACCTCCCGGAGCACATATCAGTGTTGTCAAGCTGACGGGCCATTTGGAAATCATGGCTGGCACCCTGTCTACATGAATCTGGCACCACGGCTCTATTTTACCTGCTCTTTTTATGCCTCCGTGAGGTTGTCTGTCCGTCCGTCCGTCCCATTTTTCTTTTGTGATATCTCAGAAACACCTTGAGAGAATTTCATCAGATTTAAAACAACTGTCCACTGTGAATCAAGTGTGAACGTCAAAGATTTTTAGAGTTTAAAGGTCAAAGGAAGGTCACCGTCACCTCACAAGAATGTGAGACGTGATCCGTTCTTGTTAGTATCTCTGGAACAACTTCAGGGAATTTGATTGGAGTTGTTACCAAAGTCCACCGGGATTCGAGGATGAACTGAAAACACGTTGGTGGTCAAACGTCCCGGTTACTTTACACGTACACAATATCTCAGGACCGTCGTGTGGAAATATTGTACAAACATACTGGAATTTGAGGACGGCCTGAAAATATTTTGGTGTTCACATCTCGGAGACATACACCTACAATATTTCAAATTTAATGTTATTTTTAAGGTTTTAAAAAAGAGATTTCCTCACTGACTGAGTTGATATCCCTTGAGACAGGGAGCTGTTTATATTTTGTTATTTCCTCTTTACATTATAGCTACTTTTAGTGAAGCTGTGCTGTATTATTCAGGCTGAGGAAGATTCTCTCCTTCATTCTTGGCTGACAAACAATTATATGCAGTTTGGATCAAAGATTCAGTAGGATTGGGTAAGTAATTTCAACATGCATACACTTGCATATTGCTTTTCCCAGGTGTATGTTTCTCTGTTAAATACAAATGCAATGTTTGGTTAAGAGGAATTACTTTTATGAGTTTTTCTCCCTCTGGCATAGGCTTCTGAGACTCCTCAGCAAAGGGAATCCAAACCAAACAGTGGGAGGCAGAGAGAAACTGCAGTGGAAGCAGATACCCAAGAGAGAGAGGGGAGAGGAAAGATAGAGAGATGAAGACAGTGAGGGATAGAGAGGCTGTATAGTTTTATTTATATATATATATTTATATATACATACATGGGGGGAATAATAAATATCGAGGATCATGTGGTGTTGGAGAGGTCACCGTGCAGAAGAAGACTGAGAACAAAAAAAGCAAAAAGTAGATTAAAAACAAATGACTCGAGACTTAGAGAATACAAGGAAAGTAAGGGAATGAAAGAGAAAAGGGAGATAAGGTATTTGCCAGCGAGTGGCGGGGGTGTGTCCTTGGTTCAACCCTCTACATTATGCAGCATTATCACTCCTCTTCTCCTCACTGAAAATTTGCTATGCTTTATCTCGCATTAATGAGCACATACTTACTTTATAGAGTGATTTACTCATTTGGGCCACCGGGGAATATTTCTGTCAATCACTTCCTCTTGTGCGCACACACGCACACACTCACTCTCACACACATATATCATTCAGATATGAAGCCCGGTCATGTCATCATTTTGCAGTAATGTCACTTGACGGTCTTATAGGCTCCGAGATGCAGAGCTGTGGCCCATCATCACAGTCAGGAGAGAAACGGTTGGCATGACAACAGAGGATGCTGCCTCTCCATTATGTCAAACCAGCATGTGGCTCTCCCTTCAATACTTTTTTTCCCAGTAATTAGGTATTTTTACTCCCTGATGTTTTCAAGATGGAACATTAGGTAAACTCGGGTCAGTCAGTAGATTAACCTAAGTGTTTCTTTGTTATTTCAACTGAGTTCTTGTGAACAACAATGAATGAATACCAGCCGGAATATGCCTGATTTTTATTCTCACCACTCATCTTGATTATTCTTCAGTGAATAATCACATATATGTTCAATAAAATGATGACGCCTTACAATGACAGTAGCTAAAGGATCAGAAGTGATTGCTTAGTTATACGTAAGGGTGCTAAATATGACTACTTAAGTGATTATTAATCATCTTTGAGGGCCTTACTGTAAATTTGGGAATATCTTTACCGTAACCCTTGAACTGAACATCGACACTACTGATTAATAACTGCTACACACTTAAAATAAAGTAGCCTTATCATGTTAAAGATCATACAACCTCATGGTGACAGTAACAGTATTTTCTCTATGAGTGATTTTTCAAAAAGATCGATGCAACTACTTTCTTGATCTAAGGATTCTTCTTCTTCTTCTTCTACTTCTTCTTATTATTATTTCATCAGTATTTATGTTAAAAGTCTTTAAAAAAAAAAGTCCAGTACCTGTAATGCCACTTCCCACCCGCAGATGTCGCGCCTGAGCTGCAGGCGCCCAGCCGGAGCTGTCCACGGTGCTGAAACGTGTCTTCACACCCCAAATAAACCGTTCCGGACAGAGACTGACCTAAAAGCACTTAAGATATGTTCATGATAGCGTTGGATTATAAGGTCATGCACTTTAATCAAATTTAAGATCAATTCTACCATATTTACGGCCAGTAATAGCTTATACATTGCATACATAGATCCATCTGTTAACTACGTTGATCATCTTCCATTATCATGACATTTTTAAACTACTTTTTTTAGAGATGTCTGTCGCCCATTCTATGGTTTGTTCCAGTCCGAACCGTTAGAGGGCGCTATCAGCAGGTTTCTGCGCTCCATCTGCTCAGAGGAATTCAGTGAACTCTGCGTTAAATGGCTCTGTTTCTCCACCAGGACTAACAGTTTTTTAGGGACGCAATCACTCCCGCTTGCCGGACAACCTCCCAGTATCACCCCTGTCGTCGCTCCTCTGGAGATCATTCCGCAGGCGGAGGCTGAGTTCTCATTTTCACGCTGTTTTGCGGGACGCACCGGGAGGGATCCCCGCTGAAGTTGCGGCACATCGCGGACAGCAGCCAGTCGGGGAAGTTGTCTCCTCTTCCCTCCACGCTCTCCGTCAATCCTCAGGTTAAAAGTTATGGATTTGACGGTGGTTGTGACTTGTCCAAGGTTCGGGAGAGCCGGCGTTTCCTCTGAGTGTGGACAATGATTGTAACCAGCAGCGACCTTTCCATTATGGTGAGGAGATGTCTTCTCACTTTCAAACCTTTCAGGTAAGAACATCTCCCCTTTGCATAGAGCGTGTTTAGTAGCTTTCCATTTCAATGCTGCTCCCTTATTTTTTTGTTATTTTTTTTGCAATATTATAGAAATTATTGTAAAAATAATACGACAGATCATCCGGTTCCTGCACTTCAAGACAGCAGAGGTTGTTTGATTTCTTTCAAGTTCAGACATTAATGGAAGGATGCCCGCTGTGTGCCCCAATTAACATTTGCTGATGCAGCTCAAAGCACACACACACACACACACACACACACACACACACACACACACACACACACACACACACACACACACACACACACTCACTCATTAAACAAGATACAGTACACATCTAAATGACTAATCTGCATTGTGAAATGAGGAATCAGCACGGCAGTGATGGCAGTCATTTTTAACTGCTATTTCTCGATGAAGACACAGATATTATACTTTATAATTACAGACTGGATATTGTGCACTGCACCCGCACTTAAATCCAGGTCCGTTTGGGTTTTTTTTTAATCCATAACATTTTGGAAGTCATATCTGTCATTCTGGCTCCAGCTGAGTGGCCTTTCTGTCACCCGTGTTCAAGAACACAGTCTGTTGTTTCAAAGAGCTGAAGCGTGACAGTTCATCCATGCAGCAGCTGGTTGCTGGTTCACAAACAAAACCAAAAAAAAAAAAAAAAAGTTTTTAAATCTAATTGTTCATAAAATTTCAAAGCTTTGCTACGTGTGTTTACTGCTCTCTCCAAAAATGCAACCGCTCGCCTGGAAGTTAATGCTTTTATTTTGGGTGTTTGCACTCTGAGCACAGCGTGATCCATGTAATGGTTCATTTGAGATGACACAGTCAAGCAAGTACACAATTCTTTTGCTCTGGCTTGATTGCTACAGTATGAAAAAGAAAAAAGGATTTGTATTCCACGCTCTAGAAAGCCTCGCAAACGACTCCGAGAGTAACTTTGCTGACTTGAACCAAACTCTGCTCTGCCTCCTAATATCCCTCCTTCAACATTCCTGTCCTCATCTGTCCCCCCCGTCTTCTCCCTCTTCTCCTCCTCTGTCTCCTGAGTTCTAACCTTGTCTCTTTGTCTTTCGTCACGTCCCCATCCATGTCCTGCAGGATCTTCGTGCTGGGGATTGGCTTCTTCAGTGTGTGCTTTCTAATGACCTCTCTCGGGGGCCAGTTCTCAGCCAAGCGGCCCGGAGATTCCCCCTTCACCATGCGAGCTGAAGGTAAAGCCTGCAGTTACACGCCAGGGCTGCTCTATGGACTCTGGCTACAGCGGCTGTGCTGTAGTCCCGATAATGAACAGGCAGGAGACATGCTGGGAGCTTGGCGGGGCTTCCTTGATTGCCACTAGTGCTCTGACAGACCTGCTCACTCGGCTCATCAGGAGTGCGTCGCGGGGTTCTGTCCCCTGGAGAGGAGACGCCGCCATCTCTTCTTCATCTGCTTTCCCGCATTAGCGCTCATGACCCTCGTTGACCCACGTCAGCTCATTGTGTAGGGTCGCAGCTCGATAATTCGATGCCCTTCTGTAGCGTATGTTGCTTATGTTGACTGCGGGATTATTCATGGAGGCTTAATCAAGCCAAAAAAGAAGTTATTAAATATTAATTTTCTTGCAGTGAAGTTTCAGAAATAAGGTACGTTTTAGTCGGGTACGTTTTTGGTTAACTGGCAAGACAAGAGAGGCTATACTTGCTGTTCATTTTTGATGCAGTTATATATGTATATTTTCTTGTTATTCTGAGATAATTAAGTTCACTAACTCATGGAAACAAGGTTATATGAACAAGATTCTTAGTTTTGTTTTGTTTTTTTGAATCTCTTGCCAGGCACCAGTAAGTATTTTTGATGAAATATAGATTCAGATTGTACGGAAGTTCAGAAAATCCATACTTGCGATTGATATGTACGGCGATGTAGCTTATTAACGGTCTATTACAACATTATTACACAATAACAAAGCCTTTTATCCAGCAATTATCTTGCTGTCTTGACATAATGAGATAATGCAATGACAAGTTAATGTCTCTTCACTATGAGCGAGCGGAACTTGTTATTACACGCTTATAGATAATAACTACAACATAACAAGAGAAGCATCTCATTATCGCCATATAGTAGCGCGACTAATTCGTTTTCACGAGATAGGAAACAAGGATTATCTCATCATTATTCATGTTGTTATCCTCTGTAAAGGGATAATACTCCTTTATCTTGAGATGACTTTGAATGAATTACAAATACAAATCAACAAATCTTGGTCTAAATTTCTCCAAAACACATCCTATTTACAATGAGCCTACCCCGTTAGAGGAAAAAAAAAGAACACATAAAAAAAAAACAAAGCATTTCCTGGATTAAGTCCTTCCGAAACCCCATCTCTGAGAGTCAGGAGTTATCTTTCTCGGCACGTTTCCCGTGTTTCCGCTATGTGCTTTTGCATATAAACCATCAGACGTTTGGGAGAGTCACTGTTAGCTTTTTGGACTACTGTCTAACCTTTTATCACCGCCTGGCACAATGTTGACACTGCGCTGTGTCAGCTGGCACCAGAGAACCCAGAGCTTCTATCTGTCCCAACTGATCCGAGAACACCAGTTGTTTGTACTTGCTAATGTCAAGCTGATGTGCCTGTATTTCTATTCAAATCAGACGGCAGTAGACATCTTAACCCCGCTGAATAATGCAAGCAGCTTCAATCGCACACATGTGGGTTCTAGCTGTGTTTGTTTACTCTGAAAAGATATATAAAGATGTGTTCTTTTTAAATAGTTTGAAACGAAAGATTTGAATGCTTTTTCTACAAGGGAAGCGTAGCTATGCCTCAGCGAGGTGCATTAGGTGTCATCATGGGGAACATTTTCAAGGCCATTTATGAAACAATACATGCAGCTTTGGTTGAGTTGCATGAAAGGAGAGATGTGTGTGTGTGCGTGTGTGTGTGTGTGTGTGTGTAGAAGACAGGATAGCTGTCTGATTAATTAACCACTCAGAAGCAGCAGTCAAGAGAAGGCATCCGGCCTCCAGCTCATTAAATATTGCCCCCTTACAAACCAGGGAGATTTGCTATGTAAATTCTCACACATCTTCCAACTTGCAAGTGTGTGTGTGTGTGTGTGTGTGTGTGTGCGCGCGCGTGCGTGTGTTTGAAGACAATGTTGCTCATGTGGACGAGCTGTGTGGGGAGTTAGTGTAATGAATTTGCACCTTGGTAGCACTAACTGGCTTTGCTGCGGATGAGGTCTGTTAGCTTCCCCGTGCACTTAAAGCGCTTGAACTCATGCTTTGCACTCATAACACTCACACACCAACACACAGACACACATGCACACACACACACTCACACAGAGAAAAGCACATGCGCTCATGCAAAGAATATTAACAAAACGTGAGGAATATTTTGAACGTGAAAGAGTAAACCAAATGTCAGGTTGGTCAGGTCCTTTTTTTTTTTAAATGTTCACCTTGTGAACGGGAACAAGTGACTGAGGAGCAAAGGTGTGAAGGGAAATACTAAATGTAATTACTGTCTTTCCACCTTCTGTTTCTCCCTGCCTCCCTCTACCAATTTCTTTCTCCAGTTCAGTCTCTCTTGTGTGTACTGTATCTATATATATATTTATGTGTGTGTGTGTATAGACTGTATATACATAAATGAAAAGGTTGCACCAGGACTGATAGAAAAAGGCTCTACATTTCCTGCTGAATCTATGAAAAGTCAGCGAGCCAGATCGGCTGGTTTGGATGCACAGCAGTAGCAGATGTAAAATGCATGCTTTTACCTTCATCACTTCCCTTGAAGGTACAGGAAGCTAATGATGTGGAGAAGAAGTAAAAAGTGTGTGTGGTGGGGGGGGGGGGGGGCTCTTGCATGAAAGGCGTTGGCGTTTGATCCTAGATATCTTAAAGGCTCCAGAGGTGCACTGTAGCTTTCTAATAAGCTCTTTGAAGACCACCTCCACACTGTGTCCTTTCACCACAACGGTCTTAATGCAGCTTCGCCTCAAAGTGAGAAAACGCCCCATCGGATGCTTACAGGTTTTATCTTTGTCGACTAAATGGTTCCAATGGTTTTCTCTTTTCCAACCTTCAAGCTCAGGTCAGCTTTTTTTTTTTTTTTTTTTTTTACACTCAGTCTCCTCTAAGTAATGGAAAAATGTGTTTTTCTGCAGGCGAAGAATGTTGTAGCCCTAAAGGAAGGCATTATGGGTCATATCTGGAAAAAAAAAAGCTCATAATTCTGAAATATGTAAATGAAGGACTTAAGCGTAGTTCAGCGGCTGCTTCATTACTCCACATGTACAAAATAATTTCAAGCAACAATGTTAACAATTTGATATTTTTAATAGGATTGTAGTGGAATAGAGAGTAATTATATGATCGATGTTTGAAGCGTTTAGGTCTGGTACAACTGGTGTTTACTAGTTCCTGAAGTCAGTTTGTGGCAATTCCTTGACTTCATGTGTGCAGTTAAAAGATTATTTCATCTTCCAGAAATCATCCAGATCCTGTTTCAGATGTTGTAATTTCTCCATATTATGTGTATTTGGATGAGAGGGACTAGTATTGAAGCTCCTGGGCTCCTGTTTCATAAAAGAATCAACCTGGATCATAATAATTCAAGTTTATGAGCCAAGTTTTGAACAACACACACGGATAGTTTAATGCAGATGAAATCTAAAATTGTATGATGTGATCTAGTCTGACCGCGGAACCCATTTTCAGGCTCAGACTTCTGAACAACAGGATTGTGTTCTGGATCTGAAAGGCCTATTTATGGAGCTTGTGAATCAATCTCACGCGGACGTCGTCTGCCTCCATTGTCACGTCTGAAGTAGCTTATCAGAAGTCTTAGTCCTGATATCCACCAGAAACCCAGAAACTTCGACCTTTGCCAACAGAAGCTTCTCATATCTGATGGGTTTAGAAACGGATGCGGATGAAAAAAAGAAAAAAAAAGAAAGGCTTTTTGCACTTTTGATCCATCAACAAGTCAAGTAACAGAGGATCGGGAGCGACGAGTGTCACGGTCGTCCTCGTTTTCGCCGCGCTCCTCTCACACACTGACTGGATGTTTTTGTTTGTTTTTGCCCCGGCTGAGCGATCTCCATTACATGCTGCATGAGGATGAGTATTTGCACTGTCTGTCTTTGCTCTGTCTATCAAATGAGAAATTGGATGTGCTTGAAATAGGAGCCTCTCTTGCGGTGTCTGCAGATATAATGAATAAATTAAAGAGACCTTTGCTTCCGATAGAACTTCACTGGTTTTCAAGAGGAACTAATGTACCGCTGATCGGCTGAGAGGCGGTGTGAGCAAACCATGACTCAGCACTCCAACACACAAAGAGTCATGGAATCATAGATTTTCTAGCGGTGGCACGTATGATGGGCTGTGCTTGTCTTGGTGGTGACATCATAACAGTGTCTAAAACTGATTTTGTGTCAAAAGGATTTTAGATACAGTGTCTTTTATAAAAAGCATCATTTATTAGCTCGGCCAAGGAGGTTTACGCTGGCGTTTGTTTGTCTGTTTGAAAAAAAAAAAAAAAAAATCTGACGGATTTTCATAGACATGGTGGAGGGTTGTGCCACGGATCAAGGGGGAACTGGATAAATTGTGGGTTCGAGTAGTCAGAGTTATCCCTGATGGCACTGGAAATGTGGCAGTTTTTCTGTCTTTAACTTTGCCGCACTTCTCCTGGCTCATACTTGGTCAGACGATCGTGATGGGAAACTCTTGTAACTGGACTCCAAGTTGTCAGATCTTCTCGAAGCATCACTTGTTTCATGTGGACTTGAAACCATCGACAGGCTGAACACAGGTGACAGTCACAAAGATCATCCACACTCCCTCTCAGTTTGAGGGGTATTTTTTAATTTTTCTTTTGTTTAAGATGTCCCATTGCTATTATAACTTTCAGCACTTATTTTGTTGTTACCATTATTATTGTTTCGTTGATCTTTGTCATGAGATATTTTCTGTATTTTGGTTTACCCCAGGAAGAGTAGCCGTACCCAGGGAAATGGCGGATGGGGATCCTGCCAAACCCAACTAAACGACATCATCAAAGCGGCACCTGGTGGTTACGTGCAGTGTGCTAGATGTTTGATTTACATCCAAAATTCCACTGTGTTGTCGTCATGCGACGTACAGCAACATACTATAGAGTGTGTGCTCTCTTGTGCCGCCTAGTGGGAGCTAGAAGCCATATTTACTCCACCATGCACTCATTATGCACTGATTCGATTTGTGGGCGCACTTTACATCATTGTGCAGATCAGCTTAGTGGTGTCTTCACCAGACTCTTCCAGATGTGTGCGGATCAGGGTCAGACACCCACACTATGGAAGACATCAACGATTATACCCATCCCTAAATCGAATCAGTCACAAGAACTAAATGAGTTTAGACCAGCAGCTCTGACGTCATCGGTGATGAGAACTTTCGAAAGGTTGTTAAAAAACATCATTGTGTCTTGTTTAGGAGCTGAACTTGACGCACTGCAATTTGCTTACCAGCCGCATAAAAGTGTAGAGGATACAAAACTCCTCATACTGGACACCTAGAAAAACCAGGATCTTATGCTAGACTACTATTCGCTGACTTTTCCTCTGCTTTTAATAAGATGCAGCCTCACATTTTAATAGAAAAATTGGCTTCTCAGTTCAACCTTTCAGATCAGCTTCTCACGCTGATTGTAAAGTCAACTCAAAAACACAGAAAGAGTCCAACAGGTTCTGGTTAATGGTAGAATGTCCAGGTTAACTGTATCAAATACAGGTTCACCTCAAGGTTGTGTTTTGTCGGCCCTTTTATTTATTTTGTACACAAACAGCTGTAGGGCTTCCCCGGAGGGTGGGCTACTTGTTAAGTTCTCTGATTACTTACAGGCTCTGAGCCCGATCACGGTCCGGCATTCACAGAGTTTGTGAAGTGCTGCGATGACTATCATCTGGACCTAAATGTACGAGAAACAAAGAGGCTGACTATTGATTTCAGACACAACACTGAACCTAAACCGAGCATTATACATGGCGAAGAGGTTCAGATTGTGGAGTCATGCAAATACTTGGGAACAGTGTTTGATTGTAAACTCAAGTTTGACATCAACACCGAGTCCATTGTTAAACGTGGCCAACAGAGAGTCTACCTGATGAGGAAGCTGAATTCCTTCAATGTCAGCGAAGGGATCCTGACTAATTTTTACTGTTCATTTATTGAAAGCCTTCTTACTTTTTCTTTTTTTTTTGCTGGTTTAATGGGCTTGTATTGTATTGTCAATGTTTGCTCTAAAATCATAGGAGCCAAGCAGAGAGACTTGCGCTCCCTCTGGGAAGACCAGGTGGTGAGGAAGGCTAAGAACATCGCTGGCCATCCTCTCCACCCTCTATCTAGTGAGTTCAAGGTGATGCCCTCTGGCCGCCGCTATCATGCTCCCCTGGGGAGAACGAATCGCTATTCAAATAGCTTTATCCCTTCTGCTATCAGGTGCTGAAACTCTTGTGGTGATATCTGTCTGTCATTATGGACATGCAACTTGCCCGTACATAGTACGTCCCTATATTTATTATTCCTTTTCTTTTTTTCTATTGGTAGTGCATTCGTAACAGGTTTTTTGAATGTAAATCATTTTGGTATCGGAAGGTATTTAGATAGGTTATTCATGTATTGATAGTTATGCGTTCTATTGAAAGCTCTTAAGTCCTACTTCAATTTGTCTATTGTCTATTCAGTGCCATAGCCACACATTTTAATGTGGATGTTGTGTGACTGTGAGCTGGCTGGTGCAGATGAATTGCCCTTTTGGGATCAATGAAGTTTTCTGAATCTGAATCTGAATTAGTCAAGGTTTCGACTCCCTCTCACTCCGTGGAGCAGCCAGACACTCGGGCACGAGCAGGGGTGCGAGGACCAGCTCGCCACTGCTTGACGTCATAGACCCTTCAGACGAGGGTAACTGGCAATTCTTTCACCTGAATTGTGATCTGCAGCCCTCCGTGTGCTTGCTGCTGGTTTAATTGTGTGAATTGAAGTGTTGGTGCAAACTGAGATCAGTTGATTAAAGCGTCTCCCAGGGGAAGCAGCAGGAAATGAACTACGACAGGTTTAATTGCAATGTTTTTGTATGTTAGTTAGAAAAACACTGGTACTTTTGACTCTGGCAATGAAGCGGGTGCGCACACACACACACACACACACACGTGCAGTTTATTGTGTAGAATCATCGCTGAGGTGACGTCCTCCACTCTTGCGTGGCAGCGTACTGTACTGGTTGCGGATCACACATTCAGCTGTGTTGGGAGCTGCAAAGTGGGTCAGGAAGTTCACTCACACTTTTCTTTTCGGAGCATTTTCTATTCTTGTTGTTTCTCATTCGCACACGCAAAAAAAAAACAAAAAAAACTTTTCTGTGTGAAAACAGGAAATAAGTTTATGCAAATGCTCATCATATTTTCATGGTTTGGCACAATGGGAGCACTGAGTGTATGAAAGAGACTTAAACGACTAAAATCCTGTCCTGGAAAATCTAGTTTTGCAGCGATACTCAGCAGTGATAAGAGATGTGTGCTGTAATGGCTATGCAAAGTGGCGCTGCGAGCTCAACAAACAACAACATTAAAAACAAAAACAACCCCCACCAAATTCAAGTAGATGAAACACAAGCAAATAAGCAAACAGCTTCATTTAGAGAAGATTAGACCAAATTAGACGACTAAACGCAGACACAACCGATAACAGATGAGCAGCCAGAGCAGCGGGGACTTTTAGTGAACTGGAGGCCGGAATTTTTTAAAATTCTCGCCACACTTTATGACTCATTATTTATCTGTTGGAAAATGAGTAAAGTAAGCCAGTGACTCAGACACTATCAGCCTTTTTCTAATGTCTGAAATCCTGAGATCACAAAGTTGAAACATAGCAGACTTAACTTGTGTCGTGAGTCACGAGATGTGGCAACGAAAAAAACAAACTAGATATTTGCGTCAATTCAGATTTATGAATAAAGCACCTCTAAGTGTAGTTATGTGAAGGAACTTTTTATATCGATCCACCAGCGATTTCCCTGCGAGCGCTCGGCTCTTGGAAAAACTCTTCGTTGGAAGAAACCTCGAGTTGAACCGGAATCAGAGTGACAGTCAGTGGGCGGCCATCTGCCGCAATTTAATCGTCATTTTTTAAATGCTGGAAATTCAAGATTTTCTTTTTTTAATTGACTCGTACAGTCTATCTGAAGTTGCAGTGCATGGAGCTTTTAGTGAGCCGCATGCCACAGTCTGAACCTGATGTGTACCTTAATATTTCCTGTCCTTCTGGTATACAGTTGTTTTCCTAGGAGTAAAGAAACCACCCATGTTTCAAACACCAATTGACAGTAGGGTTTAATTCTGTGGTAAATTATTAAAGATAAGGTCTAAATGTGTCGGTCTACATCTACATCTGCAGATGAGAGGGGGGAAAAAAAGACAGATTCAGGTTTTAACTGAACCTTGCATGTTAAAAAATACTGCAGGTAGTTTCCTTTTTCCAGGCTGTCAGACACAATAAGAAGCAGGAGCCACGCGGCGGATTTGTGACAGAGGTTCTCTGCTCTGATAGCTCCTGGATCTGGCAGCTCCCCAATAAGGTGCCAAAAAGAAGAATCTCAATTGGCCTTCTGTGTAATGAATATTTGAATTAGGAGTGAAAGCAGAGACCGAGGTTTGGCTGAGTGAAAAGAAGGAAGGAAATGATAAATGTATCCTGGTGACAGGTGAGACAGAAGGGTCTGACCTCAAGCTCCCTCGCCAGGGAACGCCAGCATGCATAACGCTGATGACAGGATTTATTTGGCTCTTGATGGTGTAAAAGAGGAGACACAGAAATAGTTGGATATAAATCAAACGTGACACACTGCCACAGTCAATATTCTGTTGCTGTACTCATTAGTAAAAGTAAAATGTTTCCATTTTATTGAACTGGACATGAATGTCATATGAGATGTTACCGATCATTTCATTTGATGAACACTCAACTAAAGTGAACCACCTAAACAACCGGGCCATAATTAAGAAGATCAAAGTCTTGCTTGGCTAAAATAAAAAGAGTTTATTCGTTCAGTTTTCTAAATTCCATGTAATTATACTGCACACACACACACACACACACACCTGCACCACACATGAATCAACAAATTAAGGAAATCTATAACCTCCCTTTCCCTCCACTGAATACCCTCGTCGCTGTCTGCCTGCACACAATTATGACAAATGTCAATCTAGAGAGACGCAAGAGTCGCATTGAATCCAGATTCAGATTCAGGCCACTCAAGCCTGCCATGTAAACAAAGCCTGAGGTGTGTGAGCGGGTGAGCAGGAGCACACCGGATCAGACTGGACATTGAGACGGAGACAGTGTACCGCAACAGACGGAATTATAAATGGGAGCACCGGATTCCAGCGCTTCCTGAATGTATGTTTAACATTTTCCGTAAAACTTTTGGAAAAAAGTGATCAACTGCAACAACAGCAAAAAATACTTATCTTTCAAGAGTTGCTCTGGTTTTTTTAAAAGGTTGGATCAAAGTCTGCAAGTGACCTGATATCTCAAAATTGAATAGCCTGGTTAGCACTGTTAGCTCTGGCTAACGTTACATACAGGAAGTCGGTTCTTCTGTGCTACCCTCCTGTAAAAGGTTAAATTGTGCAACGAGAGAAGAATTTGTATTAAATATGAGTCATTTGCAGCTAGTTAGCAAAGTGTGAGCAATTTATTAATAATTGACATGGTAAAATCCCCCAGGTGGATCAGCGACGTGCTCTGTATCGACACCGTGGTTGGGACAACTGTCAGAGTAGATGATTAAACACAGTTCTGCTTCATTTCCTGTGCGTATTTTTTTCAGGTTTCACAAAGGCTGTAAAGCTACAATGCGGAACATTCAGCCTCCGTTTGCCACTCCATCATTCATGGTTTGGCTGTAATATGTGGAGTGTGAGAGAATGAATTGAAGAGAAGTTTGTAAATCTGAAAAGTTGAAGCCCTGTAGCTTTAACCAGAGCAGCAGGGATACCGTACACAGTTAGACGATTTGAAAGTTCAGGTATCAAAAACTACATCGGGATGTACAAAACTGTTGTTGTAATCTTTCGGTCATACAAATGAGCTGTGGTGGCACATAAAAACAGGCTGAGGACCTCCAGGCAGGCGGGGCAGGTGTGGAAATCAAAGCATACCAGGGAAGAGATGCGGTCTCGACTGGGGGATGTTGAAAGATGAACACTGAAGAATATTACAGAACGTAAATAAATCAAATATGAAATGACGGATGGTGGATAACGCACAAAAAAGCCTGCATCTGTGGGCAGTAAATAAAAGATATTGTTACACGCATTTATTGCTTCACCTTGTTGCAACCAGAATAGTTTGTCCCACATTTAGAACTGAACATGAATCTACAGAATTTTATTATAGTCGCAGCTTTTTCAGGTCTGTGGCTCTCTGCAGCAGCCTACAGTACAAATGGCGATCGAACTGGCATTTGTTCAGAATATTGATCGTGTTGTGGCACTTCCGAAATGGAGTCGTTAAAGGAGATTAGCTGCTGCTAAATCAGCTTTTATTAACCAGCAGATGAGGAACGATACAGCTGAGGCTCTGCTACACTTCAGCTGCGCCGCTGAGGGAAAGAAAAAAGAAAGGGTAAAAAAAAACAAACAACCAAAACGATGTTTCCCAAGAGACAGTAGGAAGCGAGCCTAATGAACAGTTGATTGCAAACATATATAAGGCTCTGTTCTAAAAATGTACCGTGTAGGAAGGGTGTTTTGGTCTCAGTAATGGTGATTTATGAGCACAATGTGTGCGAGGAGCATTACTGTGAGGAACTGTGAGTTTTCCTTCCCACACTTTAGCCCCGAGGCTTTTAGATTCACTGCAGAAAGTCGACTGTAGCTGATGAAGGATCCCCAGAACTTAGTGAATACACTGAATCCTCTTCATGAAGCCCCATCCGAAAAACAACAACAACCACAACAACTTCCTCTTTTCTGATATAAATATACGTATTAGGATGAGACACGTGCAACAGGTTGTGGATACTTGAGAGATTTAAATTTTATTCTTCTGCATTTTAATCCGTCTTCTCATAGTCCCGATAAACTGCTGCCAAAATCTAAAGTCCTTTTCATGTGTTCTATAGAAGGAAACCTTGTTGTCAATCTGTTGAATTATTGAAAGCGAGGCGTCCTTTGGCCAGCAAGACTGCAGACATCCTAGAAATGATTGAAGGAGTCATAGCCTCCCCTTAATACGATTCCTCTTAAAGCTGCAGCCTGAAGTGTGTCTCCTTCGTCTCTTCTATCGCCACAAAACACACGCATAAAACCATAAAACCGTGAGAGATTTTTTATTCTTATTCTGTTTACTGGAGCTGTAATGCAATTGCTGTCTGACAAAGGTGACATTCTCCTGGGCAGTGATCGATGAACTCTGACAGGGGAAGTGAGTCCGCACACATTTCCGAGGCCTAATGCGATTGATGAGTGAACACGGAGAGGCTTGTGTTTTCGCTCTCCGTCCCAAAGAACAACAGGATGTTGGTCTCTACTCTTTTTACACCCCAGAGTAGCTTATTTGATCTCGATTCGTTTGAATTTGCCTCTATTAAAAACAACGACTGAAGCCTCACACGCCTGAGGCTACGAGCTCATTGTGTTTTGGCAGCGATACCCGTGTAGATAATTAGTACATGCGTGTAGAGCTTAGCGTGATTACACAGAACAGGACCCTGACATGCCTGAGACCTGTTTGGACCTTACTGTCAAGCTGCAGGCTTGTGAATCGACTGTGTTCGCCAACAGCATCATTCTGGTTTACCTCCAGTCAGCTCATGAATTATTTGCACCGAGCAACAAGGCAAAACCAATACTGTCAGACTAAATTGCTGATTCCTGTGTTTTGATAGAGCCTTGGCTCCCAGTGAACTGTTGATTTAGTAATAAAGGACGGAGGGAAAACAAACTTTTCTGAGTTCATATTCATGAAGAAACTGTTAAATACAACATGAAAACACATGTTTAAAATCTAACCTCGGTGTTGCTTTGTTTTAAAATTGCCAAACGTTGCAGCGAGAATAAAGCCGGAGGTTTTGTGGTTGAGCAACCTTGTTTTCTACATGTGAATTTAAATTTGGTGATGAAAAAAAAAAAGCAACTTTACACGCTCAACATCCTTTTACATTCTTTTGACATTCATGACTTACAGGAGGGGTGTGAGTATAATTTGGAGTGAGCTGAAATATGATGAAATATATGGGACAGAAATTTTGATTGACCTAATCATTTTTTAACATCGTTGGTCAACTTCATTAAAAAGAGCTTCAGTTCTTCACAGCCAAACATTTTTGTGTTCAAACCTCGAGTTTAACGGGTGATTCCTCTTTTAATGGCGCCTCTTTAATTCAGTACGACCACTATACTGTCTCTCTCTCTCTCTCTCTCTTTTTTTGGTTGTTAGTACTTGGCGGCCAAGAATCTCGTGGCGTGCTCAGGAAAATCAGTGACATGTTGGAGGTCATCATGAAGAGGATGGACGTTCTGTCTAAACTGGGTAACACCACTGACACCCACCGGCTGGATGAGCTCACCTCTGTCCTGGACAGGTACAGCAAGCACGGTTCTCATCACGTGAATCTTAATCTTAATTAGTGTCAAGAATCTCCCCAAATTTATTCCTGAGTTGTTGTTTTTTCACGTTTGAAGCGAGAACAACAGCACGCACAAGCCGATGGCCGACGAAAAACATAATGACTCTATGACTCTTGTTGGCGTGGAGGAATTAAGACAACAAAAAAACACAGTCTTGCTGGTGTTAAGGCTGCCAGCCCAGATGTGCACTCTGCGGTTGCCACAGCAACAGACCTTTCCTTATACCCACACCTGCACAGGATTGGAGCGGCGGTGCAAGCTTCCTTCTGTTTGTATTGGAAATTTCTCTTTTAGAACCACTTCAGTGGTGCTGCACTCATGCACGCAGTAATGTTATCACCTACTGTGATACATCAAAACACAGTAATAATACTGCAGTGACAGAAGGGGTGAGGTCACCTGGTCTGACCTGGGAAAATGCCTACTGTATTCTTAAAAGGTCTTGCCACACAGTGCAGGTAAAGACAAATGATACTGGAATGAGTTATGGTCTGCTCTAGTATCCAGATGTGTCTCCGTATACATGACTTAAGTAAAGGAGCGTGCGACAGGGAGCACCATCGACACCATGTGCTGTGTGTGGTGAACGAGAGTTGAAGCTTGATGATGCGCGAAATGTATTAAACAAAGGTTTGTGTTGACTGTGCAGGGTGGAACATCTGGATCCAAGCTTTTCCTTTGACTCTGCCTTGTCCCAACTGGTTTAGTTTTCTGTGAGATGAACTCTGTCACGGGTGGTGCAGAGGTTCGCACCGTCACCTCACAGCAAGAAGGTTAAAGGAAGGTGTGGAGTCTCCATGTTCTCCCTGTGCCTGCGTGAGTTCTCTCTGAGTATTCCGGCTTCCTCCCACAGTCCAAAGACATCAAGAGGGGACTGATCCAACGTTCCACTAACTGGTATCTCTCAGGGTCGTTAGGGACAAGTGTGAATGGGTGTTGAGTTTCCTGGGGAGGGTGCTCAGGATTGTATAATAGGTGGGGATGGATCATGACGAAGGCCACCTCCTCTGTTCAGGAATGGTTGCTCCATGGCTTCCTCAACTTCTCTTTCATACCTTTGTCTTCTCTGGCCAAGACGTATACGTTGCTGTCATCAGAGGACTGTCCCTCCTCCCTCGGGTGTAAGTGGACAGCTTCCTGTGCTTCGCCACCAGTTTGTGCACTGGTTTATTTTGTTCCCCGATGTAAAGACCAGTGCAATCCTGGACAGTCCTGCAGTGGACTCGGTTTGAAGTGACCTGGGATCAAGAGCTTCCTGAGTCTCTCTGACACTCCTAACATGAAAGGACTGGCAATGCTGTTCCTTTTTGTCTCCTCCTCTTCTTCGTAACGACCCACGTGAATACCAGCCGGGCCAAAGACTCTCGCACGACCTCACTTCGAAACCCAAAGCTCACATGCGACAATCGAGTCTTTCAGAAGATCACATCCACGCAGACTTATAAAAGCCTGCAACTCCCCACCAGTGACTCAGAACCGAAGATGCCTCTTAGATGAGAAGCGAAACTTCAAAACTCCAAGAAATGGAAAACTCCAGTTGACTACGACACAGCACCTAAGAGATACCATGACTTGGGTGACACCAACAGTGTGTCCTCCCGGGTGCAGCCATCTTGCTACTCCCAATAACTCATGTTTTCCCTTCAACGCCTTCACACAAGCATTGCTCATAGCAATTTCTCTTACTACCCTCATCTGGTCCTTAATGGGCCACGAATGTTTCATCTGGGATGTGGCTTGCAAATTAAAAACATAAATACATGTCATGAACGGTCACTCAGAAAGTTTGAGTGTTCAAAAATCATGACCCCATCCCTTGTAATTATCTGTGCATTCAGGGAATCTTAGACATCATTTAATTCTCTATTCAAAATGCCCTTTATGTGTTCCACAGTTCAAATAATAATTTAATAGGTCTCCCAGGGACTAAGTTGCAAATGCTACAGTGACACAGGCCAAACAATTAGAAAACCAACTGCTTGTTGATGAAAATGTTTGTAATAATTTCCGTTTTTCACACACAAATGATTAATAAACTCAGGGGTCAGAGTCATGTTGGCCATATGAATAATGGAAATGTATTCAGGTTGGAATATTGCAGAATCCTGGAGCTATTAAGTCGCCGGTTAGCTCTCCTGAGTCGGAGTCCCTGGAATGTCACTATGCGACGAGCCTCTGAGTCAGAGTGCACATTTGTATGTACGAATGAAAGCTTTTGTACCTCTGCACTGTAATCATTGCTGTGTGTGTGTGTGTGTGTGTGTGTGCGTGCGTGCGTGTGTGCATGCATGCACGCGCGCTCCGCTACACCAGTGTGTCTGTGTAATTGCCAATTAATTTGTGTTGACCTGCTGGTCTAAAGGATTGTAGAGGAGGTTTGGCTGCCACGGTCCTCGTGGGCACCACATGGAGAAATGAAATTGGGGTTTGGATTGTGTTAAGTTATGCATATAAGCTCTCCCTTGGCACACATACAAACAGAGTGCAGAACAGCTATTCCATTTGATTTCAGTGAGTTTGCCAGGTTTACACAGTTGGAGAGTTCCATAATGAGAAATATAAATTCCAGAAATACTGCTACATAACAGGGGAACTCATTTAAATAATTAATGTTAGTGTTGTTGTCATGTAAAATCGACCGATGACACGGCGGTTACACAAGTTACTTGCAGGCAGCACATTTGATGTACAGAAGTTTGGTCTGCATAAAATTAGAAAATAGATTATCACAATGAAAAGATGTCAAATGAGTTTCACTAAAATTATACGAATGTTAAAGCTATAGTTTGTAACATTTGTTTCCTTTTTCTGGAACTGAGGGATAAAAACAACATGTATGGAAGTTGTAAATACTGTATATACCCGGAGGGGAGACACCTGGTGTGACCTGCAGGCTGCGTGAACTGGATTTTTCAACATGTGCAAATTTGTGTGGAAGTTTTTGTTACAGCTTCCTGGCAAAGAATTCATTTTGTAAATCCTCTGTCTCGCTAACTTGTGAACTAGCTTGCAAACTAGCTCGTCATCTAGCTCGCTAGTTGCGAACCAGCTTGCTAATGTTACCGTCCTCTAGCTTGCGCTCGGAAGTACTTCAAAAACACATAATTCCCTTACTTACAAAACGTTAATCTATGATACAATATAGGGGAGAGTAAATGAATTCGCTACATAAGCTGCTTCCACGTCATTTATAAATACTCTCCTTTCCGAGACCAGTCATCCGTGTTTTCACGTCCCTCCTCTTTGCGTAGCGCTCTCCAACAAGCACCATTAACTGCGATCAGTGTTTGTCACTTTATGTCTTTTCTGGAATCCTTCAATCCACTGCCAAGTTTTTCTTTTATCCGGGGAAAAAACATTTCTTTGATGCTTCTTGTTAGGTTTTTTCAACACATACTCCCAGCTGCACAAATTATTTTTTTGTGCAAAAAGGGTTGTTAATTCCTGCTTCCTGATATCCTCTGTTTATATGATTTTAAATGCAGTGCTTTGGAGACCAAAAAAAATCATTTTAATGCGATTGTCTTGGGGAATTGTAGCGATATGTGTGATTAAGTAACATTGCTGACTAAACTCATCTCTATTTGTGTCTCTACGAGGATCATAAGGAGCCGCAAAAAAATTCACTGGTGGATATCTATTGTATTTTCCTCTCTTTTGCTCAGAAATCTTTTGTCCTCTTTTGTTCAACGCCTCTTCCCCGTTAAGTGTTTGCACCATGGATCCTCTGAAAAGTTTCAGATAAAATAATCTGCCACGTCTTCTTCCCCATTATAAATATTGCTTCCTGATTGTTTTGCTAACAGCTTTTAGGCCACTAGAGGTCACGTGCAGTGAAACACATTTAACTTAATTGTCTCTGTTTTCATCTCCCAGAGGACTCGCTTGCCTGTCCTCTTATCTCAGATAAATTATCTGTCAGTGTTTAAAAGCTTTTTCGATTTCACGCCTTAAGTTCTTGACAATTAGCATTTCTTCCACTACTTGGTGCTTATTGTGAAGGCCGGAAAAACAGGAACTGCTGAGTAGAAAGGGAAGCTATAAAAGAAGTATAGTGTCCTCTTTCTTTTGAACGCGACTGATTGCAGTTTGAAAAGAATCCAGGTCATTAGAAGATGTGGCTGGATATATTTTTAGCTATTCTCATCCTTCTTGCTTGTTTGTGTGCCCATGTGTGTGTGTGTGGTTGTGTGTGTGTATGTGTGTGTATCAGGATCCAGCCTGTAGGCCTGCTGGAACGGATCCAGGCCATAGCCCAGAACATGTCTGACATGGCGGTGCGGGTGGAGCAGATTCTACAGCGCAGTATTGCAAGCAAAAGAGGTAGAACTTAATACACACACACACACACACACACACAAATCCTGCCCACTCACACACGGTGAGAATACTAAATATAGCTGTGGCCCTTCAGATGAAACCCACCTGTCCATTTCAAATCCGAGCAATCTGAAAACACTTTCCACTCTGCACACATAAGCCCGACTGTAAAGCCTGGATCCAGTCTAAGACTTGAATTCACAATTTGTGTCAAACTTGCATTTGCTGGTTGATCTTACAGAACAAGACATATGATTCACATACATTTCCCGCTCCAATAACAAGCCTCTATATTCATGGAGGAGGATCCCCACAGCACCACGTTGTTGATGCCCAATCATGAACTCAGTTTATGAAACGAATCATAACTTCTTTATTTGCCACATAAGTGAAAGCGATTGGCTCTTTTGCCACTCCACACTTGTCTTCGTGACAGAAAGCAGCTCAACATGCCTTCTCATTAATGTGTCCGAACTTTTTTCTTCCGTCATAACTTTTGATATCATTTAATTGCGGTTGATATGAACCCGGCGTAGCAAAAAGTAGCAGCCGGTTGCACTTTTCACGGTGAGAGGTCTGCTGTTATCATGCTAATCAGACAGAATGGCTGGCAATTATTTGTCTGTGATTGTGCTCTTCGATGCTTGGCAGGATGCTGGTGGAGGGGCGGCGAGTGCTCTTCTAATTAGGCTCGGTAGCGCAGGGATTGTATCAGAAGAAAGGAAGGGAGAGGAGAGAGGCAGGAAGAAAAAAAAAGGGAAGAGAGCGGGTCAGTAAAGTGAGGGAGGCAGGAAAGATGGGCTGCGGATTGGTCGTTAAGTAGCGGAGGCTGTACTTGCAGGAGCCACTGAGCTAATTGATCGGCATTCATTCTGGGAGAATCTCGGTATGTTAGGACTCATTGAGACGAATAAAACATACGTTGATGGAGATTCTGCTAAGGTGACATTTAGTCATATGTATTTTGTATTTGTGTGTGTGTGTGTGTGTGGTACTTGATAAATATTCTGTATTTTTTTGTCTCTCCAGGAAGGGATGGGACATTAGGACAGTGTGAGATTCCTAAAGATCACCGTTATCCGGACTGCCCCAGTAAGATGGATGTGAGTCTTCATATCTCACTTGAACAGTTTTGCACGAAGGGCAAACACTTCTTTGTCCTCTCTCCCCTCCCTCTCTCTCACTCCCTCTCTCTCTCCCCCGCTCTCCTTTGTCGACTCACTTTAGTGAGGTATAAATTTCATATAATACGATACGAGGGTGCTCCATGTGGTGCGCTGGGTTGCCGCAGCAACAAATTTGAAGCAAGTGACAGCAGGGAAAAATGAGCAATAGAAGAAAACACAAGAAGTAAATGAAACTAAAGTTCTATAAGCATACATGCACACACACACACACACACATATGGCTGCAGTGTGCTAATTAGCAAGTGGATGAAACTCACTGGAAGAAGTACAGCAAGCACTAACAGTAGAGTTTGTTTTCTATGTCATCAAATAAGTAAAGAAATGCAAGAAAAGCACTCAAGACAGAAAATCTATGAAAAAACTGTTGCTACTCAGTAAAAAGTTAGCTGGGAGGTGTGTTCGCACACACAAGAAAATCATGTGCCATATTGCAGCTAAGAAACACAAAGGACAGTCAAATATTTGTTGAGCTGATCTTCAAGTAAAATCAGTCTAATCTGATATCAAACCAATGGAACGAGTAATATTGTTTTCCTCATATATTCCTGTTTATGTGGTAGAAGAAACCAATTGAAACCCATCACATTCCACATCCATATATTAAGGATCCTCTATTATAGAGCAGGTCAATGTGCTATATATGAAAAAAAAAAAAAATTTTCTAACTAAACTCATCAACAGATAACGAAAAAAGAAAAGTTCTGACCTCTTGTCAAAGATGTTTATTGGTGACCAGGTATCTGAAATGAACGTTTCCGCGCTGGTGGTCAAAAATCATGAATGATTATCCTTATGAAATAGAAACCAGGGACAATTATGGTTTCATGTGTATTGACTTAGTATTTCCAGAGCAAGTCAAACGTTTGTTTTTGTTTTTTTTTTAATCTTAATGTTGTATTGTCCTCTTTATTTTGTTGCTTGCTTCCAGTGGTCCTGGAATCCATAAGAGCCCCAAAATCAGTCAGCAAGCAAATTTAAAAACTGTTGCCAGCATGATGGAGGTTGTTCTTGTCCGTGTGTAACAACGATCACAGCTGCTGCCTCTTTGATTGTGCGGAAACTGGAAAAAATGGTCATTATACGTTAGCCGGTCACGCTGCTGCTGCTGCTGCTGCTGACAAAAGCACAATTCTGCTTTTTTTCCTTCTTTTTAAATATACCATTAATATCAGAAATTTTTTTAGGGACCCATAACAGGTAAAAATGCAGTTACACAGTCCCACTTTGTACCTCAAATTCATTGTAGCTGTTGGTGTGCCTACAGATGTCTGAGCTCCTCTCTCTCTTTCAAAGGATACACCGAGACACCCCTGCAGATTAGAATCATATTGTCCGCATCTTACAGAGGCTATATCCAAAGATAGTGGTCGTAAATGAGAGTTGAGCTGTAAATAGAGCTGTAAATTTAGAGCTCTGGGCCTTTCTTCACTAACACAGACCCAAATTACTGCTGATGCTGCACCCATCTGCCAAGTAAGCTTTTGAATCTCCCTGTCCTCCCTCACAGAAGTGTTGGACACTCCCAAGTCCTTGTCACTGTGCTGCTCCCAGGACTTAATCATGGCCGGATATCCCGACTCTGAGGAGAGTTGACGTTCACTGGCGCTCTAAAAAAACATTAAAAAGTCTTCATTTTAGCCATACATAAGTTTAGCTTTCCTATATACAGTGATATAAATACTCAACGAGCGTGTTTCCTCTGGCTCACTTTGGCTCAGGTCGGGTGGGGACGGCTTGGTACGGGTGTGCTTCCACTAGCACTGGGTACCACGTCAGCGTGGGTGGACTCACCGGCCGAGAGTTCCCCAGTTTGTGTGCGACACAACAGCTACAATGGACGACATGGAGGCAGCATTAAGCCTGTTGCTCAGTCAGTGGTTTTTGCTTAAACTGAGAGTAAGGGAGGACAGACAGGCAAAGCTTCAAGTGGCGAAACAGAACACGCGAGAAAAGTATAAAAGACTTAACCAAGCGATTGACCAGTATTCCGCCGAAGCCAAGATGATATGGAGTACACGATGTAAGCGGGTAAGTTACCCATTCAGCGCCCCCGCTCGACTTTGGAACCCCAGCGGAGCAGGTACCAAAACAGTAATGGTTCGTACCGTGTTGGAGCCAGTGGAACCGACCTGACCCGAGCCAAAGTGAGCCAGTGGGAATGAGCCCTAATTCACCAAGCTCAGTTAATGTCGCATCTACGAAGACCAAGTCATTATCTATTTGATTTGGCTTTATCCATTTTTTGTATTTTGTCAGTTGCTTGCCGACAGAAATAGTTACAAATGCCGTAAATGTCACTGTCCACGTTAATTAAATTAAAAGAAACAAAGATCAGTAAATTGATGCCTCTCTGTATTGTGAGAGATGGGTCACTGTAGTTTGCGTAATAAGCAAAAATGAAACTGATACTCTGGCTAAAAGACTAAATTAATAAACTTTAATAAATTAATAAACTTTTTTGAGCTGGACAGTGTGGCCAAACATTACATATATGCCTTTTAACTGAGTCCCGTGTGTGTTGTCTTCCAAATGGGATGAATCTGTGTCCCTCCTCATCAAATATTTGCATCGCAACATTCTTGGCCTCACAGGTCCAATGTAGGAGTTTGCTTGTAATAAAGAAGATAAGATATTGTACACGTACATTTTTGACAGACAATAGATTGAATGTTTGCCTTCCAGTGGATGCGAGCTCGTTGGACATCGGACCCGTGCTATGCTTTTTACGGTGTGGACGGCTCAGAGTGCTCCTTTCTTATCTACCTGAGCGAGGTGGAGTGGTTCTGCCCCCCATTGGCCTGGAGAAACCAGACTGCTACGCCCACGTTGAAGCCTCCACCAAAGAGACAAGTATTGAATCGTTCCATTTAATGTCAAAACACAAAGTTTATGCAGAGATAAAATAGGTCAATTTGCTGCTGAGATGTCTGCCTAATTCCTTGGAAGCATAAGCAGCTGGGAACAGGATTGCCAGTTATGCCAGATAAAAGGACAATTAGGAGCATCCGTGCTTCTGAGGAGCTAAAGACTCCTCTGTTGACTCAGAGACACATTGTATTCTATGTTCCTCATGCAAACAGAGGATAAGCACTCACTGTGTTTGACTGACTATACAAATTAAAAGGTCTTTGACACAATTTGAATGAAAGCGGCTGAAAATGACAAGGACAAATAAATTAAGAGAGAATGTTACATCAAGTTAGCAGGTCATTGATGCTACCGACTGCTATGGAGACAATACCTCACCAGAATTGTGTTTTTCGCCTTTAAGTGCTCACTAATAGATGTCTCGTTCTCACAAAGACATTTTATTCCTGCTTCATCTCTTTTTTTTTTTTTGACTCCAGATGTCAGAAAGAGCCAGACTTGACTACAAAGCGTGAAGCTACTGTCTAACAATAGCTAAAGCAACAAAACAACTGCAAAACTGCCCAAAAAAAAATCAGTTTAAAAACTCTCAAATGCATTGACAGGTATAATCCATATTCTTTGTTAAACTGTTTGCTGAGAAATCAACAAACACTTTGATTTAAACAAACTATAACACCTCTAGATCTGCTCTACTGAGAACGAGCATGAGCTTCCCATGCTCGCTAGCTTGAATTAGCGCTTAGCCGGAGGGTTGTAGTTAACTAATCTAAGTGTTTGGGGATAACTAAGCGTTCTACTGGATAAAGAAGATGCAGATTATCTCGCACAAAGTGCCTGACAGGTTTTAAGAGGAGGTCCTTGCGCATTTTTTGATGTTTTGTAGTTGTAGCTGTTGTCGCTGTTAGCTTCAAGCCAAACGTGCTTATTCCTGGAGTAACTAAGAAGTAATTCAAGAGCTAAACAGAATTTTCCTTAGCTAAAGACATGTATTTGCGAGTACTTGAAAAAAAAAACAACCCCTTTGTAGCTGAAGGATCGATTTAAGGTTGCCACCCAACAAATCAATTATTAACCACATTCTGTGATTAATAGTAGCTCGTCTTCCATTGCTGTCAGTCCCCTTTTTTGTCCTCCTGGATTATTTGATATTTGTTTTCCAGGCATTGTGCTTGTAATTAGTCCATAAGGTCTGTCCCATTCTTACTTTTATTTTCCCACTCCTGACACCCCCCCCAGAGTAATGCACAGCAGTTCCTGATGTGAATTCATTCTGCAGCTCCATCTCCTGCTCGTATTTACAGCCTATATTCACTCACAATCCCAAGGCTTCCCTCTGGGACTCTGAATTTTCTTTTGCCATACACAAGTTGCTCTTGATGGCGACAATTCACCTGCAGAGTGAGAGTAAGCTCTGCATACTGATTTTGACTTTGAGAGAATCTCCGCTTCTTTCATTCCTTATTTGTGTTTTTGAGAGAGCCATTATTGCACATGCAGTTGTTCAATTGATTAACACTCATATGCTGGTGTAACACTGCAGTCCAGTGGGTATGTTGAGCACAAGTAAAATGAGGGCAGACTATTTATGAGGAGGATCTAGTCATCCCTCAGGCACCCTGTCAGAGAGGCCTGACCCCAGGGCAGTGGCAGATAACAAGATATGACAGGCTCTCTGTGCTGTACGGTCTACGTTCTCCAATAACTGATAGTTCCATCTGTATAAATAGCCTCATAATGTCTATGTTACTCTCCTCTTTGCTTCAGGCTGAATTTTAAGCCATAATGTCTGCTTTTACTGTTTTATTTCTGGTATAAAACTTTAGCCCAAGGTTAACATAAAGAAATGAAACGATGGCTTCTGAAAGACCAAATCAGACATTCTCTTCTCATGATACTTTCCCAGCGATTTTTAGCGCTCTCTCCCATCCTCCAGGCTGTTTTCCAGTCTGACATTGGGAACCTGCTGGAGCAGGTGGGCGCCGGGAAGGAGTCACTGAACTTCATGAAGAGACGCATCCGCAGGTTGGCAGCACAGTGGGCCTCTGCTGCCCGACGGTTGGACGATAAACTCCGCAACCACTGGAGAGAGCAGAAGAGGGTGAGTTGAGGCACTTCCATAAGGGTAAATGGTAAATGGACTCAATTTATACAGCGCCTTTCTACCTTAGCGGCACTCAAGGCGCTTTACAATGTCATCTCATTCACACACACACTGATGGTGGAAGCTGCCATGGAAGGCACCAACCTACTCTTCAAGAGCAATTATGGGTTCAGTATCTTGCTCAAGGACACGATCACCGGGGTCGAGGATCGAACCAGCGACACTTTGGTTGCTAGACAGCCACTCTACCTCTGAGCCATGCCGCCCACACTTGCATCCGCTGTCAAGATACTGTGGAGGAAGAGCGCAGTGAAGCGACTTTTTAAAGTTCTTTTCTGTGAGACTGGGAACGTCTAATTGTTCTAATTGGCTTTGTGCACCGGAACATTGACAGGAAGCTGGAGACACTGAATCTGACAACCCTGCACAAGGATGACCACGGATCAATTCCGCTGGGGGTGATGTGACTCGAGTTCTGTGTGACAGTCACAAACATTTTGCAGCTAAATGCTATTTCTGAAAAAAGTGAAACAGAGGCGACGTGGTATAAATGTCTAGCTTCATATGTGATCATCTAGATTTATAGTTCCATCTGACTTTCATAAGCCAATTGTTGGAAATAAACAAGATCCAATGATGCGTCATCAGGTTCACTAGTCTTATTTTGAATACCCTCCGACATGGCGAATCTTTAACTGATGTGATTGACCAGTTCCCTGTGCTGCTCTTCAAAGATATTGCCAAACCTTGTCTTCCAACCTGTCTAATACCACCTGGAACAATGACTACCTGACTGACAGAAACTATTTTCTGACACCTCTCTCCATTTTTCTCTAAACTATGCGTTGCGTTGCCTATACTGGCCTCTTGTGGCAGCTTTACGTAACACGGCCTAGTTTATTCACGCTGAACAAGTTAATGGAAATACACCTTATCCATCCATTCACCATCTATCCATCCATTTCCTTCCGCTTATCCTGCTAAGGGGGGGGGGGGGGGGCTGGAGCCTATCCCAGCAGCCTTCAGGTGAGAGGCGGGGTTCACCCTGGACAGGTCACCAGTCCATCTCAGGGCCAACATAGAGACAAACAACCATTCACACTCACAGTCACACCTACGGTCAATTTAGAGTATCAATCAGCCTCGTCCCCTCTTGATGTCTTTGGACTGTGGGAGGAAGCTGGAGTACCAGAGAGAACCCACACAGGAACAGTGAGAACATGGAGACTCACACAGGAAGATCCTGTGCTGGAGCTGGGACTCGAGAAACCTGGAACCTTCTTGCTGTGAGGCCACAGTGCTGACCACTGCACCTATAACCAATGTGTTTTTCCTTTTTTTGCAACATAACCATAATTCACTAGAATTTATTTTTTTTACAAATGCAAACACTATTTGAAACACTTAGATCAGCTGAAGCCTCCATTTTAGATGGTTACAGGCTTGTCTTCTTTCCGTGCCCGTATGCATCGGCGGTTCCAGTGGTTATTAATGCAAAACACGGGGGGAGAACTGCAAGGAGAGGCTGGTTGTATTTCCAAATGCAGTAATTTATTGAGGAAAACGGCATCTGTTCGACAGAGAAATTCTCTCCCTTCTACAAGCAGGTGTAGACAAACAAACTCCAGTCCAGTTCTGAACATCAGATTCGCTGTGAAAAGGAACAGTTACAGCTGTCTGCCTTCTTATATCTTCGCATCTTTTCACCCTCACAATTTCATTGGATAACAGTGTGAATTAAGTCACATATGCTTAACATATTTTCAAATTTATATCCACAATTTTTTTTTTTACATGTTTCCTCTTTTGTCTCTCCGCTCACATATTGTTTTTCTACGCTTCACTCTAATTCTCTGTTCTATAACCATGTGGCATTTGGAGTGGATGCTAATTATTATTGTTATCATGATCATAAAAGTGGAAGCACAATAATGACATGACATGAGAATAATGACTTGTTAATGCTCAAAACGAAACATGGAGGCCAAAAGTTAATGAAACATAACATAACACAATCTTCACTTGTGTGCTCTGTTAGTTTCTTTTAAAAAATATGTCTATATACACACACACACACACACACACACACACACACACACACATATATATAAATATATATATGTGTGTGTGTGTGTGTGTGTGTGTGTGTGTTCTGTTTTTGAAAACTGAAAATCGTACACCTCAACAAAAAGTGATGTGCATCAGCAATATGTCATCTTGTAAATAGATTAAATTATCCATCAAAACACAAGTGCGAACAAAACTCAGCGCCTTTGGAAAATGTAATTTCATTAACAGCCAAGAAATTCCATCAGCTATTAATCCGCTTGAGTGCCATTCTGTAAATCAATTATTCCACAGCACTCATTTCAACTTTATCCCCAGTTGACTGTGTTTCTCGGGAGTTACTTTGGTGTGACTATTCTGTCGCTTGACTTTCCACTTTACTTAAATACTCGGTAGTATTTTAAAACACGCGATTCCTGACAAATATTTGAATAAATTCATAGAAAAAAAAAGGCTGTTTGTGAGTTCTCTGAGGCGTTACAGAAAATTGCACTCGAAATCTGAATCACTCCCCACGGAGAAGTGGAGTTAGTTTGAATAGAAAAATCCAGAACCGATGGACGTGAAGGCTTTTTCTGTACAATAAGAGTGTGAAACTGAGTCATGAATCCATAGCAAACCACCATGCTTCTCCCTCCCTGCCTTCAGATTCTAGTCCATGTTGGCTTTCTGACAGAGGAGTCTGGGGATGTCTTCAGCCCCAAGGTACTGAAGGGGGGTCCTCTGGGAGAGATGGTGCAATGGGCCGACATCCTTACAGCCCTCTATGTGCTGGGACACAACCTAAAGATCTCGGTCTCTCTCAAGGAGCTGCACGGGTAAGTCTGCTTATACATTTTTTATTCATTTCCAAGCTGCAGGCGGAATTGCAATTGCCGTTTTCCCCTCCTTTCCGAATTTTTAAATGCAATTCTGAATTCTGCAATAGCGCGATCTCAACGCCGTTACCCACACCGTAGTTGTTTTTTTTTTATCACCTTTGGCCGCACACAGATAAACACTCTTTATTTCTGCCTGCGTAATCTCTCCTTCTTGCAAAGTGTCATTTCAGCCTGAGGGCTTGACAGCATCTCAACAGTTTGCGCTCCTCCTCACTGCTGCAGCTCACTGACTCCAGAGTGATAACAGGGCTTGCTCATCATAAACACAAGTGCTTGTGGCACACGCGCGCGCACACACACACACACACACACACACACACACACACACACACACACACACACACAACATGCTGTCAGACACTCAAGATGGTTCCATCCAAGAATAGGACTATATTGATTATCGCACAAGCGAGGACCTGCCATGATCTTTTTTTTGCATCACTGGCTTAGAGAAAGAAAACAACTGTAATTCTTTCCTAGATGATGGGAAGCTGGAGCAGACTGGCGGATGATAATGTGTGCTTGTTATTGAGCCCTGGATCCATCGCTGTGGGGAAGAGTTGAGGGCACTGATGAGTTAGAGCGACCCTTTGATCCTAAATATCAGTCTGTGAAGAAAAGCTGCTTTGATAAGAACAGAGCGGTGAGATCAGTGAGGTGGGAAAGAAGCCGCGGTGGGAATGCTACTGTAGGCCGCCATATTATTTACCCCACTAATTGGTGTCATATTGAATCACGGCAGTGTGCCTCCATAGGGAACTCCATGAGAAATGTTAAAATTGCTGACAGGGAGACAGAAACACACGGACTACACCAGAGCTCTGGTTAAGGCAGGATTTCCAAACATACGTTTTAATATTACAGCAGATAGAAATGTTTTATTAATACAGTGGTGTACTGTACTTTTATAAATTGTAAGCATGCTGTATTTAAACTAAAGCCCCTGGAATCCTTTCACCCATCGCTTTCTGCAAGAGAAGGTTTCGGCTTATTAGTCTGTTATCGTATGAACAAGCGCTACAGTTTCTCGTTGTAGGTCGCTGCTCATGAGGCCTGCTCCTCGTTGTCGCTCGCTCATTGCTCGTAAGCTGCCTGGTTGTTCTGCTCCATGATGTGTCCCTAGTTTGTACACCGTCTTAAGATTGTAGCAATGCTAAATTTCCAGCGCTACATGTCATCGCTGCAGCGGTCACACTGACAGAGAAACACCAAAATATGGAGGGACTTTAATTCGCTTTTGGGTTCTCCTTGTGTGTGTCTTGGATGGACTGACAGATTTGAGCACTCTAAGACACATGAAGGCACCTTCTGAAGTACACACACACACACACACACACACGCATATGCAGATAGGATCAATAATTTTTCCCCAGTGGTTCGTATGACCTCACTGGCCTAATATTCTTACATACTGTTCGCCTCATTTTTTGCCACTAAGGCTTCAGAAAACAAGAAAAACACATATTATTATTATATTTAAATGAGATGATTTCCATGATGAAAACAGAAAGGCTCCATTAGACCGTCATGGTGTTTCTGGCGTGGCCAGAGGAAAAAAAAAAAACGTGTTGTTGAACCAATCAGAAATGTTTTGCAGAAAAAGACCACCTCCAGAGTTCCTGGAACTTCAGCGAGTTCTGCCTCCCGAGGTGGGATTAAAAAACAATGTAGACCTTGGTCCCTGCGGTCGAAACGACAGTAGTTCCTCCAGAGGTTCCTTGTTGCTGGGGGAAGTTCCGGAGGGCACAAAAAGGGCTTAAGAGAAAAAATACTGGAGGGCTGAAATAGAAGCCAAGTGGGTTTATCAGGCTCTGGCCATATTTCCTCTTCGGATTTCTTAAATTGGCCAGTTATTGGCAGATGCAGAACATCTTGTAAATCAATTCTCTGTGGCTATTAATGAATAGAAAAGCAAACATATCTCTCCGTTCCTTATTCTTACGCTCCCACACACCATTAAATTGACAGATCGTTATGTGGGTTGTGCTCCCACTGATTCCCTCAGGCTTGTATCTATTTACATTTCCTACTCTTCACTTCCCCGCCCACACGTCGGAAAGGAGCTTAGTATAGCTGGATGGCTCGCCGCGGTTCTTATGTGGACGGGATTGTTGATATGTTTAGAGGTTTTTTTTTTTTCCTGATGGACAGATTAGCAACACTAGGAGACGAGCTTCACATCGCTGCCTCTAATTGCGAACATTCATGCTCGCTGGTGGTTTGACTGAAGTATCGCTTTTGCTGGCATCTTTGACAAATCAGTTACTCCCTCAATTTTCTCCTTCAGCCACATCTTTTCTCCACAAAATAAGCCGGTGTGCTTTTCCTTTGAAGACGCTCCATGAAGGTTCCTCAGCGTAGCAACCAGGAATAAACGCACCGCGCTGTCAAGTCATTCCTCTCCAAAACGAACCCAATCCAGATTAGAACATAGAATTTTTTAATTATTCTGTATTCAATATGAATATATTTTAAGACATCAGTCCCTGGTGGAGTCTAAGTGAAACTTTTGATAAAAATTATATATATTTTAGGAGTTCCAAGAAGCATTTCTGAGAGATTATCAGCTCCAACAAGGAAGTCATGTTTTCATTGGCGTTCGTCTCCCAGAAGGATTCTGTAAAAACTACGTGGCTGATGTTCACCAAATATGGTGGAGGGCGAAGAAAGACCTTGATCAATTTTGGGGTAGATTAGTCATAGCGCTCTGATGTATTTCCTGTTGTTTTGGACCAGGACTGTCTTGCATTCGATCAAAAACACCTCAAGAACTTGATGATGTGATACCATGAAGACTTCTAGTTCAATGGTGGCCAATTTTGACATTTTGCCATAAAACACAAACTGCCGTAACTGGACTCGTCATGGTCAGATCTTCTCCAAATGTCACACATTTGATGAGGCCTCAAGACAACAAACTGAACTGAAGTCAAAGCCTCAACGACAGTTAGTTAGTTCTTATGATGTACAGCAACAGAACAGACGTTAGATGTGTGTTCTGGAGTGTCACCGTGTGGGAGGGAATTGATATTTGTAAAAAAAAGTGCATGTGTCAGTCTGCTCCATCCTGTAAAATCCAAAGATCATTAGGTTTCGCCTCTGTGTCGCTCTACAGATCAGCCACACGCAGTGATATTAACAGAGGTGTGAGAGCTCAGGGTTGAAAGGTAGCACTTAGCCCCCCCCCCACCCCCACCCCCCTCCTGTATACAGTCTTAAACTGGGAGTTTCCCTCATCAAGCAAAAAATATCACTCCTTAACTGTTGTCGTGCCAAAGAGCAGGTTTGAATTTGAGAATCTTGGTGCCCACTTACACAGAGTAGTAAAAGACAGCGGCAGAACCAGAAGAACAGAGGAAGATGCCCCTCCTCATCTCTGCGTTTACTGTAATTGATGTGGAGACTGGAGTGGTGATGACATCATTCCTGTCAGAAACACCGGCACTTGTCGCACAGCGAGATGGGGCTACAGCAGTTTGCAGGGTGGCATAAACAGCTGTCACGTCTGCTCTGGGATCTCCCCTCATCTCCTCCCAGAGCAGCGTGGGTAATTAGCCCGCACCAGAGCACCTGAGGTTGGGGGGGTGCTGAGGAGGGAGGGCTGCAGCCTGTAAGGTTTAGTTCTGGCAACAACACTGGGGGAGTAAAGTACATTCACACAGATGGCGAGTATTGTCATCCAGAGATAATGTGAAGGCACCGATATTCCTGAGCTATTTCAGTCGGAGTCTCTGTCCTTCATGCAGAGAAAACACAACAGCCACTCACCCGCATCACCGTCGTGTTTCCATCAGTGCTCTTTCAGTTTTGAAGTGGAGCACAGAAAAGGTTGATGGGAATGTCAAGTTTGAAAAAAAGCATCTGAATTTTACAGGGAAAAAAGTTTATACTCCCTTAAAGTGGTCTTTTTTTCATTCCTTTTTCAAAGAAAAAGAGTAAATGCACAAAACTGGAAATGGGAAACCCCCCCCTTTTTTGATCAAGATCTGATGTAGCAATCTTGTGTTGCTGACCAGTTCGCAACTTCTCCACAGACAGTGAATGCAGCATGGCTGATACGAGCTGGCACGATAACTCACCCAACTAAAAGCAGTTCCTCGTGACTTTTTTAAATTTTTCATTGGTTGAAGGCTGTAGAAGGTCGAGTTGACCTCTTCCTGGACTCCACCAGGCATGTTGTTGTCTGTCTTCTGAGGAAAACACGTTATGAAGCCTTGCATGTTAGCGCAAATTCCATTGGAAACCTAATTCACAGTGACTCCCAGTGTTTTGTTAAAATTCGCTTGACAATTTATCCCTACATGTATAAACAGATTCTGCATATGAATACAGAATTTTTAAGCAAGGGAAAAAAATGTCGGAACATTTGACCGACCACATTTTAACGTGCCTGAAATAAACAGTTGAAGTGGAGTTAAAAAGAGATGGAACACACTGGAAAACATTTCTGTAGTCTGACGATTTAACAAAGATGTTAGCTGAGCGCAAACTGGCAACTTCTGAGTCAGTCCGCTCGTATTTGTCATCTTTCAACTCCATGCAGGCGTCTCAAGTTTCTCTACGGACTAAACAGTGAGCGGCAGATAGAACCAGGAAGTCTGGGACCGGATACCCACCTGCTACACCAACCTCTGAAATACTGGCCCTTGTTTCCTAGAAGTTAAGTCATCGGACATAGCTAGGAGTGTCACGATTCATCTACTACATCCATGTATCGATTTATATTCCTATGATCCAACTACGTCGATCTGTGCTCGGCAAGTTGGCCTTCTGGACGACGTATATCGATCTAACATTGTTTTCAAATGCAATCAATTGATCGTATTGATACGAGGAAATAACAGACCAGATTTAGCACAGCCGAATTTATATACATGTTTTTTTTAATACTTTTAATGTTAAAAACTCGATTTGGTCTGCCTGTCGGTGATGTCATCGCCATGCGCCAGCAGCAGTGCGAATTTCAGCACAGCAAAACGTAGCATGGCGGATACGGAGCTTTTCTAAATAAGTCGCTCGCTGTTTGTAGGATAAGTAAAAGCAAAAGTAGCAGGTAAACCTACTGTTGGATCAACCTGAAGAGATGTTGGTTGCACTTAATTTTTGATATTAAATATTGTACTATTTTTATGCTGCAAAACAAAAGCAGAAGTAGCAGGTAAACCTGATGTTGGAAGTGTTGGTGGCACTTACTTTTACTTACTTACTTTTTATTGAAAATATGTTGAATGTTGAAAATGAGAGGAGAAAAGGTTAACCTCCTGTCAATTAAACCTGAAGTGTTGGTTGCACTTTATTCAAATGAAACATGAATGCATTTGCCATTAATTGTTGTTTACTTGTTATTTGTTTATATCTATAATTAATTTATGCCTGATTCCCATACAAAAAAACAACAGAGATCTTGGAAATCTCACCTGCACTGTCCAGTATCCAGGGATTTATTTCACAGTCGCACTGGTAGAATTTTCGGCTAAAAAGTCCCTGAATCGATTTCACGATTTTCAGTGAATCGTTTCGGATCGTATCAGTATCATCCTTGAATCGAATCAGTAACCACGAATCGTGGTACGAATCGAATCGTTGTTAAAACGAATCATTAAAGCCCCAGACGTCAATGATGGGTTCAGAAATTCCTTCAAACTTAAATGGAAACTTCTGCTCCCAGCGCGGTGGGTGCTGCTCTGCCTTTTGCTGCATCTGGTATGACATCTAGGATGTGAGCGCTGCGTTAGCCGCTGACGTCTCCACTGTATATCCTTCACGTTTAGCGGATCCGTGTGAAGCGCTTGACAGAACCCATTCGCAAAGTTGCCAGGTAATTTCACCAGACATTCCTCAACAGCGAGAGACCGGCTACCCAAAGTGACAATTTAACAATGAAAATGTCAAACGGAGGGTCAAACGCATTTGTAATCCATCAGTCTTGTCGGAACAGTAAAAGTTATGACTGGTGTGCTGGTTTTCTTAAGTGTGACATTAGAAACTTGGAGTCAAGGCTGTTTTTATCTCCAGTCTCCTACAAAGAGCCTTACTCCTCAGCCGGTCTCGAGATGTTACGTTCCATTAGTGCTGATGCACTTTCACCCTGCAGCCTTCAGATTGATTTGCCTTTGTTTCAATGCTTTGTAATGGAAAGCAAAAACAGCAGCATTGTTAAAAATAGCCGGCCCAGCACTGATTTAACATCACAGGGATTCAAACTCGGCACAGACGTGTTGTTCCGTGAGTGCATTGCAATCAACTTTTGTATCCTCATCCTTAATTATGATCAAGCTTTTAGTTTCTTGTTAGCTGGAAGGTCTGAGATAGAGCCTAGTGTGTTACATATTTTTAAGGTGAGATGCCAGATTTTACAAAAAAGAAAACCCGTTTTCACACATCCAAACAAATGGGTGTATTTTCTGTTGCATAAGGCTGCTGTTTACCACAATTTAAGAAAACGAGGTCTTCTTCTGAAGTTGACAGCCCCGGAAAGTGCTCCCGGAATTGAGAGTAAAGAGAAAAATGGGAAGAAATATAAATGAGCTACTGACTTTGCACTACAGTCCCTCAGATTGCATTTAAAAAAAAAAAAGAAACCCCGAAAAACAAGTTGAAAGTCAGACCGTTTTTTTTGTTCCTCTTTTTCTTTTAAATAAAAATGTTAAAAAAACGTACACAGCTGTGTACAGTGGTGCTTTGGCGGCATCCGCTTTAACGACATGAAATCTGGAGCTCTTCAATGCGTCTCATTTATTTGACATCAGGAGAAACGACATTAAAGTTTTTCTTCTTTCGTTCGCCACCTTGCTGTCTGAAGTGGTTTGTGGCTGCTTTTGGACTCAGCAGCTTATCAACTCTCCTCCTGGCCCATGTTGACCCCCCCCACCACTGTGAGCCTCAAGCCCTCAAGAATTATTGTATAAATCTGCCTCGGCCACTTCCCCTCGCCACTGGACATCTGCGCCCTTCCTTTAAGATGTAATGTGAAACAGAAGAAATGTGCCTGATGGTGATTGTTAATCGGCACTTACATGCAACCCCTCCCCCCTTCAGTCGTTCTCTTTTGAAATAATCTATCAGAACACGTTCCACTCAATGACTGTATGCTAAATGGACACGGTCTGATAAGGGAAACTGCCGCAGGAACTGTCATTCTCTCCACTGTCCAGCAGGGGGACACTTACGTAGTTGCAAATAGAACCTAGCTTGGGTCCAAGTAACTCAGACCAGCCTGGAATTGACTCTTTTTTTAACGGTCCATGCAACCTGAGCCTGCTGCAGTTACTGCGAGGTGAAGCACTGTTTAACTGTCTGTATAGACTGTGTAAAGACATCATTTTATATGTTAGATTGATTTAACACGTTAAAAACACTGGGCAGTAGACGTCTGAGGAAAATGACCCATTATTTCTATGGCTTATGGTTTTATGAGCTAAAGACTACAAATCAGTACCAGATATTTATACTGGACTGGCAGGTAAGGACACGCAGCTTCTTATTTCATTTTAATGCGGCTTATATGTTTTGAACTAGCCTCCAATGCATGTAACCTTGGGTTTCCACATCTGTACCAGATATTAGTACGGGACTGGGAATGTAGGGCACACCTCTTTCTCTAATGACAATTTAATGTTTCCTGCATTTAATATGAATATTTCAGTGCAAAATCAGAGTTTTCCACATACAGTAACTTTCTGCATTTTCTTTTTTCCCAGTGTTCTTGTTATGTGACCAAACAATTTTTTAAATATATATATATATATATATATATATATATATATATATATATATACACACATATACACACACACACACACACACCCCACACATTCTAGAAGAAGACAGGCCAGTTTTCCAGCTCCAAACTTGGATTAGTTCCTGGTTCATCCTGGCATCTGTGGCTGTTACTTTTTAAGATGCTGTCTGTAAGAAAATCTTTTCCGAGCCAAACGGCCAACTTGAGATTCAAAATGTGGGATCTCCTTCAAAGATCTCTCAGTTCTTTCCCGATCGTTTGTTTTCCCGTTCGTCTGTACCGTCTTGTGAGGCACTAACGAAGAACGAATACATCCCATAATCTGAATCCGAATCTGAATCTGCATGCGACACAACACAAAGAAATGCGACGCGAACGTCACTCCTGTAGGGGTTAGCACTGAAAACCCTGGCTGTGTACCCTTGACTGATGAAACCACAACTTAAAGTTCTGTTGGCTGACACACTCGTGCTCATTATCCCGTCCACTGTAGGGGAACCAGCTGCCATGCTTGTTTCCACAAGGCTGCAGCGCTGACTAACTGTGTTCCATACAAAGAAAGATCGATCGTCCCTTGTTTTGAAGGTAGTGGTTGGGAGGTAAGGAGAGAAAGTGTCAGTAGGTGTGTGCCCACAGTTGCAAAAAAAAAACAAAAGCAAACAACAACAACAACAACCCAAAAACCTTTCATAGTATATTTATAATCTTCATTAAGAAAATAATCACCGAAGACCACATTTCCCCCTTTACCTCCAGCCAGGTTTATGTTTCACACAGCGACTTCTATTGCCACTACAAACTTGGACGCTTCTGTAGCCAGAATGAGACGATGTCTTGAATATGTGAGTTATTGCACACATATGAAGGTTTTGACTGCTCTCCCATCAAGTGTCTGCTGCAGTGCTGCGACTGCTGCGGCACAAAAGGGTGTGTTTTTTCTTTTCTGTACGTACCTGAAGAGAAGCATTAACATTCTCTGGAGTGAATAAGATGTGGAGTTCTTTAAAGGTTATGGGGACCGTATTTGTCAGACTCTCAGGGATCATCAAGGAATGTTTTAGGGGAACATACACAGGTTGGAGGTTACCTGTAGAGTGTTTCGGTAATGTTAAAGTTGTGCAAGCCCGCAAGGAAGGTCTTGCAAGGACGCTAGAAAAGAAGAATATGACTGGTTGTTCTCCTGAAGGTTTCTGTGTCGTCACTATAGAGTCTAACATTCTAAGAACGCCATGAAATAGAACTTTAAAATAAAAAGAATTCCTCACCAACGTTCTCAATGTTGATCCTTTGGAAAAAACTGAGTGAACATTACAGGTCGACGTTCAAACTATCGCTGGGGAGTTTGTCCTCTTAAAGGGAACATTTCTGATGATAACGTTCGGATATTATCCGAATGTCTTTGTATTGCTGCGTGAAACCTTAAAATAACCAAAGTGAAGCGTTCTAACCTCGTGTGGGAAACATAGGACAGCATAACGTTTGTAACCAAAAGATCACTTTTGAGAACATTCACAGTGTTATTTATCTAGAGGTTCTGCACCTTTGGAACCTTTAGCGAATCCCTCCTATGCCTGTGGATAATCGTACTGTATATAACGTATATGTATAATGTATACATTAAGATCTGCAAACCCGTATTCCTGGGCTAAGCAAATTACATGGCCGTATACTCGTCTCATGGAGTTTATCCTCACATTATTTCACCATAAATTGCTGTTTACACAGTGATTTACACGTCTGCATATCCACTCTTCTCCCGGGCGGTTTTTGTACTGTGGTGTAGCTCTTACAAACCACTGATGTCGAACAAAGCATTACTTGCTCTTGTAATGAAAATAGACACGCTTGATTGCGTTTTTCTTAAACAAAGTGCTGCCTTGATCCCTCCTGAACACAGAGCGCTCTGAAGCTGAGTTGCGCTCCGTCACAGCAGACGACGCATTTGCATCTCCTGCTTTTTCTCTCCCTGGAAACGTGAGGCTCTCTTTTAGTTTGGTTTATGTCTTTTCAGGCTGTAGATTGAGGAAACTGATCAAGAGTCACGGCTTTTTTCCGAATTATTGGCTATCATTCATGCATGGGTGACCTTTATGGAAATAATCACATAAAAAGATGACAAAAGTTAAGAAATAGCAGCAATTACCAGAACCCATTTCTCCACAAGCTATCTTTGGAACATACGGACATTAACAAGGCTTTCTTCAGATAAATGAGGAGAAAATGAACTTTGCTCGGTTCTTGTCTCTGGATCTGCAACACACTCTCCCGAGATCTGGCAACTCCTCTGTGCTTCGGTAGTGAAACATCAATCTGGGTTCATTTAAGTGCATCCAAGGTTGCTTTCCAACTGGATAAAAAAAAAAAAAAGAAATTTGTAGTGAAAAAGAAGTTCAACTCGATTTGAAAAGTTAATCCAAAAGAGGCAGGAGAGATGACCACGCCAGGCGCTACTAAGGGTCTTTAATTTAAAGCGAACATTTATGCGAAAAATACTTTGATGGCACAGAGACAGATTCAACACAAATAACGAATGAAGGCAGTGATCCCACCATCAAGGACGTGTGATCTGTGCGTTCCAAAGATAACGTGTGTTTTTACGGATACGAGAGAATCTGCTGAGAAGGGCGGGCGAAGTGTGTGACTCCCCACTGTGAGGCGTCGGTGTGTGTTAGCGTGTGAATTCTGTGTAGTCGCCATTGTCTCCTCTGGAGCACTGACATGATTTCACAATGATACTGGCTTCTCTCATTGTTACTGTTTCAACTTTCACTCCAACCCTGACCTCCACCATTCACATGCACACACACACACGCACGCACACCCACAGTAGCAGTGAAAAGCAAGGCTGTCTTACCCTAACCAATTATTGTTATCTGATCAGCGCTTAGCATACTGCGAGATTCAAAGTAGAGTTCTATTGATGCAGCTTTTATGTGAAACAGCGTTATTACAGAAATGAATTATTGATCTGCGCAACTGCAACGCGTTACTGGAATTTTGATTTGATGTAGATTAAGATATCGCTGACGCCCGAGTGGATGAAGATGACGGGAAGAGAACCGGGGTGCAGTGATTCAGGTCGGGGGTTTTCAGGGGTGCGTTTCAAGACTTTGCTAGACTTCATCCATGCAATAATATTCCAAAACTTCTAAATAAAGCAGTCCAGTTGATCAGTCCTGGTTGCAATTCCAACAATGATTAAGTCCGACCGCCATTGTCGCGTGTGATATTTCTCCCTCTTGCAATCAAAGACAAAGTATAAACTCCAAACTAGAGGTCTCCGTAAAAGATAATAATGTACACAGTCTTGTGTCTTTTCCATTTTCTCTTTTTTATTATCTTTTTTTGTACCAAATCAAATGTTTTGCGATCATGTCAAGTCGTCAGTTTTATTTGTATAGCACAGGTAGAGCAGGTCTAGTACCAAACTCCTTCAATGAATCTACACCAACAATTCTCCATCAGCAGCACATCCTGCAACAGCGGCGACAAAAACCTTCCTTTTAACAGGCAGGAACGTCGACAGATTCAGGCTCAATGGGGACGGCCTTCTGCTTTGAACGGTTGGGGGGAAAGAGAGCAGGAGAGCGGGACAGAGACAAAGACAGATAATGGAGGACAACAGATCTACAGAAGGAAAGAGAGGGGCAGAGATAAAGAGAGCGATAAAGGGAAGAGAATGATGGATGTATCACCTGCTCACTGATGAGCTACGTTCCTGGTGTAAAACTCTGGATTTCAAGAATTTACTGAAAAGTCAAAGGAAGCATTTAACAGGGCGGAACTTACAGAACTTCAGCCGCTCAGAAGGTGGACGGTCATTGTTGAGCTCTGTCGGGAACTAGATACAGAAACCGATGATGACGTCGTGGTAGTAAAAGCTCGACTTGAGTACAGATTCAGTATTTTTTTCCAGCTCTTCATAGTTTGTATCACATTTAACGTGTGTGTGTGTGTGTGTGTGTGTGTGTTTCCAGGTTTTTGGGAGTCCCCCCAGGTAGAGGAAGCTGCCCTTTGACTGGACCTCTGCCCTTTGACCTCATCTACACTGACTACCACGGGCTGCAGCAGATGAAGCAGCACATGGGTCTCTCACTGAAGAAGCACAAGTAAACACTAAAAACCTGTCATAAATGTTGGTCCACTGAGTTCAAGTTGCAGGACGTGTTGTGGTCCCCACCAATGATGGACTAGGCGGTCTTCTGGTCCCCCTTTACATACTGAATAATTCACTAGATGTTGAAGGCTGGAATGCTGCTTTTTTTTGTGTTTGCATCTGATGTTGAGAAAAGGTTGTTCACGTAAAATAAATGGGTTCTCATGTAAGAGCATCATTAGAATAATGGAATGCAGCTCTGCGGCGATCATACACACATCGCCATTGTCCAACGCTCTGTGTGGCGGCGTGATGTTCTTTGACTGTAAACAGAGTTAGTTGGGTTTGTTGTTCCAGCTTGGCAGAACTGGAGCAGTAAACACAGCAAACAATCACATCATTTTGATCCAGATTGAAAGGAACAAAGCGATGTGTCGTGTACTCTAGAAAATATGAGTGTATATTTATGGAAAAACAAAAAACAGAAAAAGAACATGGTTGTAAATTGAAGGAGAGTGAAAATAATAATGTTTGGCAAATTTTTGTTTTATGTAGCTGTACCAGTTTGTTTTCGTCCTACATTTTACCACAAATATGGAATGGGAGGAAATTAATGTTGAGCATTAATAAACAAGATAATAAGAAAGATCTCTTTTTTTATATCATTAGCAAATGTGTTTCGAAAAGTACATTTTAACTGATCTAAAGTATAATTTATTGGAAAAAAAAGTTACGAGGGTAGGCTGTTTTCTTGTTTGAACCAAATACCTGTAACTGCACCAGTACCTGGAATTCAGTACCGGCACCTCACAGTATTTCAGTAATTGCTTTGGTGCTTTCACTTTCATTTTGGTGGAACTACAGGCTCAGTGATGAATTGGGTTAGCAACAATGCTACAGAAACATCAACCAATGCACTGGGGGGGGGGGGGGGGAGACAAGTTTGGTCCATCAGCAACTTTTCTAACAAGGAAATACCTGAAGATGTACTACTTTACATATGTTATTGTCCAGGGAGGGTTCTATATCTTCTGTCCAGGCTAGCTGCTACAGCTAGCTTGTAGCTGCTACAGTTAGCTCGTAGCAGATACAGTTAGCTTGTAGCAGCTACAGTTAGCTCGTAGCAGCTACAGTTAGCTTGTAGCAGCTATATTTAGCTCGTAGCAGCTACAGCTAGCTTGTAGCAGCTCTGACAGACTTTGCTATCAAATACATTTCACCATTAAACTTTGTGGTATATTTTCTGTTGTTGTTGTGTGTGTGGGGGAGAGCTGACAGCTTTACCACTATTGAAGAACTGAGATGAGCTGTGATATTTCACACTCTTAAAACCCACGTCTTAAACCCGGTGAAAGACACAATAATTGAATTATTTTTTGTTTTTAGTTGTTTTGTTCGTGGAGGAGGTGGTGATTTATTTGAGAGCCTCTGGTTCTTATTGTAACTCAGCTGACTCCAAGCCTCTCATTTCTTGTAGGTGCCACATCCGAGTGATTGACACTTTTGGCACTGAGCCTGCGTACAACCATGAGGAGTACGCTACACTGCACGGCTATAGAACCAACTGGGGCTACTGGAACCTTCACGGCCAGCAGTACATGACCATGTTCCGTATGTGAACTCTCTCTTGACTGATTTTTAAGATGCTGACAGGAAACGATCAAAGAAAATTCCTCACTAATAATTACGTGTGAAACATTATGTGTGTATGAGTGTGTTTATGTGACCGGCAGTGCTAGCAGATTGGGAGAGTTTACACAGTTCTCAGGCCATCACAGGCGAAACTTTGGGGTATAAACAGACCAGAGAACAGCTGCGCCTGCACAGATGCTTAACGCCGCCTACTGTGGCCGAGCACCACCAGCTACACTCACATACACAGAATGTACAAAAACACATGCACTCACTTATAAATTCATGCCACATATGGTGTGATCGGTAGCAGAAGACATTTCAGCTGTTCCTGTAGTCTCCAATTAATTCAGCAACACTGGGCGACCCTGCTGTTTCCGAAATGCTCGCTGTTATCACAGGTCCGACATCCCACAATGTCGGCTTTCATCTCAGCTTTGACTTAAAACACAGTTGCTCTCCGTACTGGCACTTGACATTGGCCTGCTGCAATATTCATAGCGCTGCCGTTGAATGGCCTGAACTCTGCAAAGATGACGGAGCAGACATGTTCATTTCTGTGAAATCATAGATGGGTCGCAATCAAAGTGTGCTGTTACGTCACAAACCAACCCAATAATAAAAACAAAAACAAACAAACATCGTGGATCCTCATCCCCAGTAACACAAACCTTTTTCTTTTTTTTTTAAATATTTCACCACACTGCTGAACACATGAATGGAATAATTTATCACTTAAGTGACAGAATTCCCATCATGCCGCATTCCCTCTGTATTCTCCACTTTTACACCAGGACCTCCACAACCGCTTTGAAGTCACTTTTTTTTTGAAGGTATAAAAATTGGAATTATATTGCCAATTGCTCTGTTTGTCCTTGGCAGCCCACACCCCAGACAACTCTTTTATGGGTTTTGTGGCGGAGGAGCTGAATGACACAGTGAGACTGAACATTCAGAGGAACAAAGTTAATAATATGGCTGTCGTGTACGGCAAAGAAGCCAGCATGTGGAAGGTCAGTATCCCACGTTAACCCCTGCAATATATTCAGTAAGGTGTGTTTGCTTCTAATCTGTGTGAGGAGGGAATTTTCTCCCTCCCGGTGAGTGAATAACATCTTGGCGCTCTGCTTCTATCTTCTTCTTCTTTAGGAAACGCAACACATCACCGTCGCGTTATTGGTTAAAATTAACTATACCCTGCTTTATTAGGCTGGGATGCCCTCTTGGTTGTAGGTTGGAACAAATAATGTACGCCATGCCGGAGTTACTGCAATCAAATCCAAACTCCAGTCAGAAAGAAAAGCATTTTAATCGTTGTCTGCTCGTCATTTTGCTTATTTGGCCGTCATTCTGATCCGTTTAGCCTCTTTTCCTCGTCTGGATGATTCTACAGAACCGGGCAAAATAGGCTGTAGTTTTCTGACGGGGCTCCCCCAGGAACACAGTAGCAGTGTCTGGGCTGATGACAGTAAGAAACAGTGAATTTACACAAAGAATTGCGTTACCATGGTGAGTTTGGTGACCCCTGCTTTCGGAAGTACTTTGCATCCAGTTAAATCCTGATAAATGTTACATCTTTAGAATATGTCGAAACGATGAATCGCCCACCAGATCCCCGCATGATCCTCTAGGAATCTGACCTGAAGTCTGATGATGAGACTTGTTTTTGTTTAGAGTAGATTTTCCCTCTGAGCTACTGGCAGGATTCTCTCTCGTACTGTATCTTTGAAGTGTGCTGCAGCCTCCCCCAAGGTTTCGCTTCGCTTGAATCTGACTGTTGCTTTGTTCCGGTAGCTTTCTCCTCTTCCCCAGAACAACTACAGTAACGTTTGTGAGTCTGAAAGATTGCTGTGTAACAGCCTGTTGTGTTGGGGATCTCTCCAGACAATCAGTACCCCTTTGCTCTTCCTCCACCAAAGTTTTATGAGGTTCACATGTGAGATTTAGGGCTGCAAAGGTCCTGGGAGAGGGAAAAAAAAGTCTCATGTCGTATTCTGTTTTTCCCTCTTCATCTTACGTCTCTCTCCTCACTTCCCTCCTCTTCCTACATCTGTTCTCACCCCATACGGTTCTGTATTCATCCTCCCATGATGCATCATTGATGGATGTGTGCAGCTCCAAGTAAGTACAGTTGCTTTTCACTGACATTGTTGATCCTCCAAACTGCCAAAACTCAAACCAAGACCATGTTTTCACCTCAGTAACGGCAGCATGAATTCAGAGTCACAGTCTAACTTCGGTTCAGGAAACTGTTAAACTATTCCACGAGATTTTTTTGACAAACCTCTTGAAATGTAGAGGAACAATAGTGTTTACAACGCTGAGAAAAGTCTTGTCATCTGGTCACAGCAGAAAAGAAAAAGAATTTTTTTGTCTCCGTGTTGCTCAACAGCCTAAAATGAAAAATGAGGAGTAACTTTCAGATGACATTTAGAAATGATTCACGCCTTGAAGACATAAAATTGCTAAATAATTCATATCATTCCCCCTAAATTACATTTTGAGAGAAAACATTTCCTACAGTATACATTAATTTAATGCTTTCATCGTTCATTAAAATCCTGCAATTTACTAGTTACCTGAATGATGATGTTAGCACCGACAGCAGCCCAGTGGACTCATTAAATCAACTTCCAAATCATCGACCAGTAGGTTTGCTCATGGACGCACTCTCCCACTGGCTTCTCTCCGGAGGGTTCTGTGCACCTCCGGCGAGTCGGCTCAGTGTAACTGCTGTTTTGTAATGATTGACATAAACACAGATTGGATTGCTGGCACCCCGCAGTTACTGTCGATTTAGTGAAAGGCTTCAGTTCCATCATGGGAAGTGTTGCTTCAAAGGTGGTGGCATTTGGTTGAATTACAATTAGCTTCATTTGTCAGGTATCATCCCAGTCTGGCTATTTGAGAGTTTATCCAAAATAAGACCATGAACAGAGCTCCAGATATGCAAAATAATCTGCAGCCCAACATAATCAAGGTGAACAACCTTGAAAACATGTCAAATGTGTCAATCACAGGTTGAAACTGACTATAAATAATTGGAGAGATACTGTGCCGCAGAGAGGATTTAAGATGAAAGTAAAGATTAGCCATCTTGTAGCAGCGTTTGCAGGGATGCATACGTGACATGTATTCCGTCACTGTGTCTATCATCTGAAAAGGGTAAAGAAAAGTTCCTAGCCATCCTGCATCACTACATGGAGATCCACGGGACGGTGTACTACGAAACACAGCGCCCCCCAGAGGTGCCTGCTTTCGTCAAGAACCACGGTCTTCTCTCTCAGCAGGAACTGCAGCAACTTCTCCGAAAGGCTAAGGTGGCTGACTCTTATATTAGCTTTGAAAATGCCCTTGCGTACACGTGTCTTTTTGGTTGCAAAGATTAAAGTGAGGCTTTACCCCTCCCCCCCAATTTAAAAAAAAAATCATTTTAAGTACACAAAATAAGTGTTTTTAGCTTACAAATCAATCTTTTCCCTTCCGAGACTCCAGAATGCAGTCGCTTAGCTTGACGCTAATGATAACGGGCAGCTAACGGCAGTTACAGCAACATAAACAACAGCAAATTTGCCCAAAAACATCCGTCTACAAACTCTTACATGCACCATCGGATATGATGATTTTTTTTTTTTGTATGCAGGCAAAAGTGCAGTATTTGAGAAACACATTGATATGAACTAAAACAATTGAATAAGTTGAACAAGCATGAGGAAGTTGGTTTAACTGACTCATCTCGCTGGTCATGAAAGTTTGTAGTTGGTTTGTTTTTATCTCAAATCAGAGTATTTGTGGATTACTGAGCAGACATTTTGATAAAAAAAAATCTGGATTACACTGAAAAAGGCTCTTGAGACTTTGCTTACTCTCATTTTTGAATGTTCTGCAGTTGTTTATAGTTGTTGGTCATGCAGTCCCATAAGCATCAAGCTCCAGCTCTGTCTGCATTATGGAGTGACAAAGATGTGATAGGGCAGTAAAAAAACCAAAAACATCCTCGTTAGCTCAAGTACAAGAGTACTTTAAAAGCAAAAAACACTTTTTGGTGAAGTATCTCCTCGAGTGGTTATGTAAGATGTGCAGAAGTGTTGTAGTTGCTAAATCTGCAAACTTTTCAACTTTTCTCTTTAGCTTTTCGTTGGATTTGGTTTCCCGTATGAAGGTCCCGCCCCTTTGGAGGCTATAGCCAATGGCTGCATCTTCCTGCAACCCAAGTTTAATCCACCTCACAGTTCTCTCAATCATGAGTTCTTCAGAGGGAAACCCACCTCCAGGGAGGTACATGCACGTGTCTTTGACAAGTTTATGATTTATACACTTCAGAGTGCAAATGAACCTTCCGTCTGATGTTGACTTCAGCTATGAAGGTTTTGCTTGTGTCCCTCAGGTGTCCTCCCAGCACCCCTATGCAGAGCAGTACATCGGCAGGCCGCACGTCATCACTGTTGACTTCAATAACTCGGAGGAGTTCGACGCAGCCATCCGTGACGTCATGAGAAGCAACGTATGTGTGTGTTGTTTGTCATCCTCCCCAGCCCCTTCAACAGAAGAATGACCCTCCAATATCACAGTCTACTACAGTACATCTACTACACACTCGTGGAGCTGAGAGTATAATTTGCTCTCACACACTCCATATTCTGGTTTGACCTACTTTTAAAACCCTCAGCCTTTAATAGAGCTCTTAATCATGACATCCGTCGCTACGGCGAAATGCTTAGCTGGCTCTCCCCTTCTCTGCTCACTCCACAATTAATTGCTTGAAATACTGAGCGACTCAGCACGTAAACTGTGCCCACACCTGGGTTTACATGGCAGCTCTCCAAAGGCCCCACAGGCACTAAGCGCCACAAGCAGCAGATCATATTTATCGATCACTTTGTGCTCAATCTGTCACCGGAGCAACAGTCAGCCATCGCCAAGTCTCTCGAAACGTCCACCGGTGGGTTAAATAGATGTTGTGTTACCAAATGACAGAGACCAAGTAAATCCAGGAGAAAAACAATCGTACAAATTTACATAATTAAAAGAGCAGCTGGCGTATTCATTTAATTCAGACAAAGTGGAATAGATGATTGTTTTTTTATTTTGTAAATATTTTTGATTTCTACAACATAATGATCTGTTTTTTCTATTTTTTGGGGGATAAATCATTATGATGACTGATATTAAATCAGCCCAGATGTGCTCGAGTTCCCTCTTTGCTCATCGGCTGTTTATGATGAGGGAAAAAAGTCATCATACATGATTTTGTGGGATTTTCTAAAAGTTTTGGAGATTTAAAAAAAAAGAAGAAGAAAATCACTTAAAATTGTGTTTGTACAGATTATCTTGTCATCAGCAAATAAGAGTGAAATCACTTATTGAAATTTCGGCTTGTTGGATATCGGCACAAAATTCAACATGGTAACGACTGACGTTGTTATGTTCTGTCCACCTGATGTCCAACGTTTGTTTCCTTTAAGCTGCGTTTGTCATCGACAGGAAATGTTTGGCTCTTCAGCAGCTAAAGGCTCCCATGTTCAACACCTGCCTGCTGCCACAGTGAAACTGAACAGCCAGAAAATTCATCAATCACCATTCAGTGCTCGGTAAAACTGAGCGTGGACAACATTAATTGCATTAATATTCTTTAGGTTGGTTATAATACACATTGTCATTTGATACATTCAAAATAAGAATAATAACACAGCAAACTTTGTCCGTGCTGTTGGTATTCACAACTAGCTTGGCACATGAGTTGTCAAAGGAAATTCCAGTATTTTTTTGATTAACCTTGGCCTTGATTATTTTTTCTATCATCAGTAATGGCAGGATAGGAAACATTTCGCTCATAGTTTGTCAATTTGTGTATGTGAATCGCGTTTTAAAAATGTTTTCTGCTGCTGAAATCAAATCACTCTCTATAAAGCTTCTTCTTTTTTTTTGGTCTCACTCTTCTATTCTATTATATAAAGATGCCCGAAAGGCAAATAGTTGTGTGGAGTAGCTGATGAAGTATGAGATACATTTCATTAAACTCTGATGAAATAAAGTCATACGACAATGCCAGAGGAACACTTATCAATGTAAAAGCCTGAGTGCTTTGGTGGGCTGGTAGTAAACAACAACATTCAGCTCTGGTAATCTACTATGAGGACTTGCATTTTGTAGTTTTAATGTTATAAAAGTGCAATAGGCTTCAATTCTGGTGGGAAAAAAACCCATGAAGCTAAAAAGCTGTTTCTGTGCAGCCATTCCTTCCTGTTAATGTGACACTGTTAGCATAAAAGCTGAGAAAGGAGGAAGAACTGTGGATCAATATATCAACCCGTCACGACAGGCCTCAACTGTGACGCCAGGACCCGAAGGACCCCGGTGCCCTCAGCAGCGGCTGACCTGTGGTCCGCTGCCCATTTAATCCGTTGTTTGACATATTGATGAAGTCGTCACTAAAAATAATGAAATCAATTTTCAAGCCGTCACCTATGATGTATTAGGTCATTGATTTTAATGTGAGGCTTGTGGAATAATATAAGCCAACTACAATTACGCTAATGAATATGTCATCTTTGATCAACTATCAGATGCTCCACTGCTGTAATTACAACATCCAGGCTCGCCCGCTGATTCCCCATCTCTGTTTGCAGGTCGAACCTTTCCTGCCCTACGAGTACACCTGTGAGGGGATGCTGGAGAGAGTTCACGCCTACATTCAGAACCAGGTCAGTTATGATACTCCCTGCGAAAAGGCCCTAAAAAAAAGTCATCATTATAGCGAATTTGGATATTTACAGTCAGTGAATATTACTATTGACACCATGTGGTTGTTATGTGAAGTACAGCAGCATGATATATAGTAAGTTTGTGTTCTCTAGTGCCACCTTGCTATGAAGGGAGTGATATTTGCACCACTGATTCTTCTCCTCATGCAAAACCCAAATATTATCAGGTTTCACCTCCCTCTTCCTCTACAGAACTCTCACACTCTCCAAAGTGCATGGGAGTTTGAGGGTCTGTTCATCGCTGCTTGCAGCTTTAATGAAGGCCCTGAACACAAAAGTGTCAGGGGCCGGAGGCTGACCTTGGCACAGCTTCGGTATTCACTTTCTGACTGCCTTTTAGTTTCTAGATGTTGCCGTCCTCTGGCACATTTAGAAAGTTGTGATGGTTGCTTTATTTTCTGGCAGCAGAAGGTCAAGAAAATGTGTTAACCTTTGGCCTGCTCTGACACCATCTCTCTCCAGCTGTCAGAAACACACACGCACGTACACACGCACACGTACACACACAGACACACACACACACACTCAGCATGTCGTGACTAACTTGAAACCGTGACTGCCTCCCAGCCTGCCCGCCTGCCTGTCTGGCATGTACAAGATCAGACTCTCAATCAGACTCCCTCCACTCATCTTCACCTCGTCTTCCTCCATGTCAGACGTATTTCTAATATCTCTCACACTCATTTCTCTGCTTCCCAACAGAAAACCTATTTATCCTTGACTGTCCTACCTCTCACCTCCGTCCGCTCAAAGACTCCATTTGACCCTCATGTCATGTTCTTCAATAGCAGCCCACTCTCTTCCCCTGAAAGCTGTGTCTACATACACACATCGCAACAAAACAAACAAGGCAGTTCACAAACACGCATCTACTTTTATTATTTGTTTATTGTATCTCTGTAATTATGGAAATGATTTGAGTGACAGTTCTCATTTATCTCGGGAAAGAAGCAGATGGGACTAGTTTATCCTTCTCCAGTTGGTTTCAAACACAGGCAAGCAGAAGGGAAAGAGCAATATGCTGACTGACTTTGGTTTCCAACCATGATGGGGTGAGAATTTTAATTTTTCTGTTATTCTTAAACTCAAAAAAAAAAAAATTGAGAGAGAACCATGGGTTCAGGATGTGATTCACAGATGTCTGCCTTTCTATGAGTGGTTTAACATCTTTAGTCTGTGGGTGTTTGATAGTGGTGCAGGCGGGCGGATCCAAACGCAGAGCCAGAAATTACAAATTCGATATATAATAAACTACAAATCAGACTAAAATCCTAGTAATAAGTAATAAGAAACGGATAGAAAAGACTGAATAACAAACAAAAAATGGAGGGAATCAGACAAAAACAGGAACTCACGACGCAAGAGGCAAGTGATTTCAAAATTAAACAGGACCTGACGACAACAGGGAAACCAGTGTATGAGGCAGAAATGATTAAAAAGAGAAAACCTAGAGTACAAAATTAGGGTCTGAAATCACGGAGCCCAAACTGAAACTCATTATAGTCCAAACAAAATCATAACACACGTAGCGATCTGTCATTTATATACAATTGTGGGGTAAAGCCAGTAAATAAAGCCAGGAAAACATTTAATTGACTGTGGAAGACAGATTCTAATGTCGCATCAACGTATAAATTTGATTTACATGTTGTAGCCATTGTTGCAACACCAGACTCTGTAGATGCTGCTGAGATCTGGGTTGCAACAGTCGAAAACACAAGCAGATCACACACACACACACACACACACACACACACACACACACACACACACACACACACACACACACACACGGGTAACTACTGTACACTGTCCACCTCACGTTTGCTTTATCTGAAGTCACATCGCATAAGATGACGTGAGAGCCAGAGTTCTTTTCACTTTCAGGGTGATGCAAGTTTGAGGTCCTGAATCTTGACAGAATCATAGCGTGCGTGTGTGTGTGTGTGTGTGTGTGTGTGTGTGTGTGTGTGTGTATGTGTTTGTTTGTGTATGTGCATGCATGCATGCTTAGAATCACGTTTAAAACCAGTTAAAATCTGTTCTATTTTCTCAAAGTTGTTGTTTATTTTTATTTTTAAACTTGTGTGCACCAGGCATTAGTCATGTAGTAAAAGGTTTCAATCAAAATTTTAAGAAAAATGCCAAATTATAATCTTGTTGGCTTGGCTTCTTTGAAACTTCTTTCAAATTCTGGATGTGAGTCTGAGCCTGACAAAATCCCTCAGCCTGAATTCATACACAACATTTACAAGGCAAAATTACACTGAAACTTAAAATAGATTTTTTTTTCTTTTAACATTTAACTCCAAACACACATTTGGAAATAAATTGTCAGCATGAACTTCAAATCTTGCCCTTTTCCATTTTCGTACTTCTTCCTCTTATTTCTTGATGAGCATTTTGCACGCCGTTGGGCGTGTGTGCGTGTGTGTGTGTGAGTGTGAAGGGGAAATGGTGGTGGTGGAGGGGGGCATGGAGAGATTGGAGGACTAGTTATTGCCTTTGGGCACTTGGAGCCTGTTTAATAAACGGGTCTGCGGGCCAAAGGGACGTGTCAGAGAAATGTTATTACCTGGGTCTTATGAATAGCTCCGGCTGGAGGGGGGATCTTATCGAGGCTCTCACAAGAGCATAATTCTGCTTCCAAACCTCATTTGTTGCTGGGTGGCATAACTGCCTCCGTATTATTCCCTGGAAGACTGACGGGGACTTGTCAGCTCTGATAAGCACCTTTGTACTGTAATCATTCTTTTATTATTCCCTTTATCAGCCGTCTAGAAGTTTTATGTGTTGCTGGGCTAAAGATGCTATTTGTCAATGCTCTATTATGGTGTACACCTTTGTTTATTTTAGCTGACATGTCAAAGTGTCGGCTATAAATTACAAATAATATTGCTGATCAAGGGCTTTTCATTGTGCACTTTCAGGACTTTTGCTCTCCTGAAGCTCCATTTTCTCTAGTCAACTCATCTAGGATGTGGCTGGGCAGCCCTCCCAGTCCCTTCATCCTCCTGCCCAACTCAAGCATCCTCACCTGGGCCTCCAACGCCACCTCCTACACATCCTGGCCTCCCCTCAGCGCCCTGCAGCTTTTGGCTTCCCTGGAGGGCCAGTCGTGCGTCAAGGCATGCCAGAGTGCTGGATTAATCTGTGAACCTGCCTTGTATCGCTTTATCAACATTAAGGAGGCCTTCAACGCGTAAGATGCGATCATTTGAAACAATAACTTGCACCAAAATGCAGCCGGCAGATTTATGGGTGTTTGTTTGCTTGTAGAATATCTTTAAAAAATGGACAGATTTCAAGGAAATTTGATGAAAAGATAAGTTGCATTATAAGGAAACGTGTGATTAAGATTTGGTGTCCAGTTGTAAATCTCTTTCACCTGAAATACTCAGGAGACGAGGGCAAATGGTTATGCTGCGTTTTTAAACTGCTACGTTGGCTCCGTGGGTCCCCCCCCCCCACACACACACACACACACACACACACGCACAAATACAGCCGTTTCTATGGAGATTCATGTTAAATGATTGGAGGACGACTTGTCTCATGTTAAAGACGAGTTCAGTTTAGCTTCTAGAACAATGACTACTGACTGCAACAACCGCTGCTGCTCACATAACACGTCGTAAACAGACCCAGGATTTTTCAGGCCTCAGACTCCTCTAAACCACCGGCGTGATACAGATATTAGCAGTACCTCCTTGCTGCAGGTTTTTGGGCTAAAAATCGTTGCTCTGGACCTGAATTGCTCCCGTACTGAACGAGATGCTGCGGCGAATAAACAGGGAACCGCCACCTCAGACTACTTTTATATGTCTGACAACATCAATGAGAGAATCCGGAACTGAAGCCTGGTTCAGAAATCTCAGCCAGTTGGAGCCACTGACCAAATTAGCGTCTTGTTACGATTAAGCCAGTGGGCGAACGCTGAAAAATATCCCAGTTTGTGTTTAGCGCTGCATTAGCGGAAGACTGCATCTTTTAACTCATGTAGGATAGTTGTGAGGTGACTGTAAACCGTGTAGCAGCACCATGTAGCATCCTTAATCAGCCCAGCACGGGTGGTACTGTATGTAATCATGGAAGTTCAAGCTGAAAACCATTGCAGTGTTTTCTTGCCCACTGTCCTTGCTCTTGATTATTCAGATGATGATGATGATGATGATGACAATGCATCTGAAGGAGCTCATCCTGCAAATATTTCTCCCACCGCAGCCCCACGCCTCATTTGCTGTAACACAAAATACAGAAGAAGCCACAAGCTTTCTCATTCTATTTATTTCCTCCAAGGTGCAATGCTGTACCATTAATATTACAGGAGAGATATTAGTAGAATAATGGCTGACGTCCTCTGGCATTCCTGCTACATTCCTGCTACTAACATTGATATTAAAAGTCATTTATAACCTTTAGATTTGACAGTTATCTTCATGGCTGTACCTGCATTTTTAGTCTGATTTGTACGATATTTATTTTCACAGTCCTATCTGTGTCCTCCTCCTCCTCCTCCTCTGATGTAGGCTGGACTTCCAGTGCGAGGGCGTTGAGTCAGAGATGAATCACCTCTTCCCTGCCTTCTCAGCAGAACACGCTGAATGTGGCCTCCAGCTGGATCCACTGCTCTTCAGCTGTGCTGGCTCCAGCGCCAAATACCAGCGCCTTTGCCCCTGCAGAGACTATCGCATCGGCCAGGTGGCCCTATGCAGAGACTGCCTATGACCAGAAGAGTTCAGACCTGGCGAGACCCTCTTTGACAAGGAGAAGTCAAATACTTTGATCGGTGCCAATGCGTTGAAAATCCTTCAAACATGGCTGCCAAAGTAGGTAAGGGGGTACAACCTCTCAGGGAGCTGCAAGATTGTACTTCTGGTGGGTTTCAAGCTTCGGTTTCTAAGTCACCACGGGCGTAAAGAAATTGTTGGCCAACCTCGAAGTCATCATCACCTCGGTCTCCCTCAACCTAAAACCCAGTGGGATTGTTTTTTTTCCCATTGGATTTTGGTTTATTGCCGTAAGTCATCCCCATGGCAAACAAAACCCACTGAGAGACCCATAACTTTCCTGCACCGCTCGACTGGGAGCGCCATCTTTACAAAGGTAACAGTGAGAAGTGTCATTTGATGGATCAGTTAGATTAGAAATAAAAACCAACCAAAAGGAAAAATGATGCTTGAATCTCACAAGTGTGTTTACTCGATGTTGTGTGAAGTATCATAGTGGCATGTGGACATTTGTACTAGATGCCCCCAAAGCCATTTATGTTAAGATGTACTATTTTAAATGTCCTGTAACGAATATATTTGTACATAAGTGTTGTTTAATAAAATACAGGGGAAGAGAAAAAAACCCATTTAGCTGTTATTTATAATTGCGTGTGGGTGGAAATTGATGTAATTTAGTGCTCTTTAAAATGTAGGACTCAATTTAATTATAAGATATCATCAATCTTTCATGGTCAATTTCACAAAGCCTCGAGTATAGAAATATTCCAATTGCTTCTTTCAGTCGGTGATTTATATGCAAACACTGCTGGCTCAGATTCATTAGTTTATGAAGCACTCTTTGGATACAGAATCAGAAATGATACCCAGATGTTTTCCAGCTCCTGTGTAGTGTATGATGGAATATTCTAGAGTATGCAGAAAATCTCAGTGTTATCCTCCTTGGACACAAATAAATATTCTTTATCTACGGAAGCCGGGAAACGCCGCGCTGGAATCTTGTCATCTCGTGAACTTATCTCTTAACAACTGGATAATATTCTGTTGTAACGGGTTCATTTAGCATGTTTTCATGACGTGGAAAAAAAATTGTTACCTCTTAATAATGACGTAAGATCCTGTTACAAGGGGTTCATTTATTTTATTTTTTATCATGAGACAACATGGCTAATTATAAGGGGTCAACTCATGAAACGATACGAAATACAAAACAGGGCTCACGATACCGAATAAAGATGAAAGAAAATCAAAAATCAGAAATACAAAAATCAAATATTCTTCCTTTTCTTCCTTGACATGCAGGCCTACAGGTTATTGCTGCTTGTTGTGTACCCACATAGTTTGCACACGGTTTTTGTTTTATCCACAATCGCCTCACCATTGCCTTGTCTTTTACATGGGAAGCCAAAATAAGTCCACGCAACCGATTTGTTTGATGAAGGAGCGTCCGCTACTTGTTCAACCTCGTCTTCGTCCATTTTGAAACAATTGTTTCGCTGCTTCTTCTTCTTTTATTGGGTTGCTACAATGTTCTTCTTCTTCTTGTAATATGTGTATACAGTAGGTGAGAGGAGGTTCCGGGTTCAAGCCCCGGCTCCTGTACAGGATCTTTCTGTGTGAGTCTCCATGTTCTCCCTGTTCCTGCGTGGGTTCTCTCTGGTACTCCAGCTTCCTCCCACAGTCCAAAGACATCAAGAGAGGACGAGGCTGATTGATACTCTAAATTGACTGTAGGTGTGACTGTGAGTGTGAATGGTTGTCTGTCTCTATGTGTTGGTCCTGTGATGGACTGGTGACCTGTCCAGGGTGAACCCCGCCTCTCGCCTGAAGGCTGCTGGGATAGGCTCCAGCCCCCACGACCCTTAACAGGATAAACAGTAGAAAATGGATGGATGGATGGATGGATGGATGGATGGATGGATGGATTAGCCGAGAGGGTCAGAAAATCATCAGTGTTGCGCGGTGCCGCTTCCCATTTTTTCTTACATTGCTTTTTATTTTGTGCATCTTTGAATTTTATTTTGTCATTTTTTTATTTTGCAAAATTTCGTGACATGACATTTCGTATCACCCCTACTAATTATCTCTTAATAAGGAGATAACATGCTGTTATAACGGGTTAATCAATCTTGTTATCGTGACATTGCGGAGCTGATTAATTCATGGCAATGTGATATCCTGCTATAATTGGTCGCCACCTGGTAACAGAGCAACATTTGGGCAAACTGCGGACTGCTTTTAGGACATTCCAACAATTAAAGCTTGGAGTCAGGAGACTGGAGATATTGCTAAGGGCTAAAGTGAGGATATTTCTAGTTCATCAAGCAGCCGAAAACAGACTGAAACAATACAGCTGACTGATAATCAGTCTGACGAAACCAAACAGAAGACATGCAGCTGATTTGTTGTTGGACAAATGTATTCACAATCATGCCAGTGAGTGAAATGAGCCGCGTGGTTTCTAGTATTTCTTCCATGTCGTTTGACCGTCTGCCAGCAGGATTATACTAAAACAAACAAACCAAAAAAATAAGAGGCTGATTTTCACCAAACATGGCAGAGGGATGAAGAATTGGCCGCATTAACTTTGAGGCGAATTAGTCATAGCGCTTCTAGTGGCAAGAGGAAATGACATGACACTTTGATGTCATCCTCCGAGTGGTTGGACATGCTCCATCTCTCTGAGCGGCTCCTAGTTTAGATTAACTCACCTGATCATGAATTGGACTCTTTCTTGATGTTGGATGCAGCAGGGTCACCTTAGACGAAGGACTTCAAAGGTAAACGCTGCACACATCCGGACTAAAACTCTCCAGCTCGTGTGTGGTGTCATGGAATGAAGCGAGAATATCAGAAGCCATTCGAAAGCACTTACTGACGGACATTCCAGCACATGCAGAATGGCTGCAATGTCACCAAAGTCATAATCGTCATCGTGGCTGCTCATCCACCGGAGCTGAACTCCTCCGCTAAGATAAGAGGATTTTAATGAGACTTTCCCAAAAGGCAGTTAGAATTCGACAGTTCTCATTTAATGATGGTGTCTCTTTGACTGATTGTACCATTTCACATTATCCCAATTTCTCCTCTTCAATTTATAGTCTCTGAACTAATGTTGAACTTTCTCTTGATCTTCAGAAATTAAAGGAACACTTGATGTTGCATAAGTCAGGAGAGGAAATCAGGTGTTGAATATAAACATCTGAGAGGGAATTATGAGAAAAAATTGAATATCGTCTTAAATTTTCTTAAATGGTGTTTTTCTTCTCGGCTCAGTCCTGCACCCACGGTGAAGTACTTTTCTGTTCAGCACAAAGCCCACTTCTATTTTAGCTCTCCATTTCATTTCATTTTAGATTTCATTCCTTTCTTGGCAAGACTGCAGCTAAAATGTGCTCCTTTGACAAATGGTACTCAACACTGACGACTGTATGTGTGTGTGTGTGTGTGTTGGGGGGGCAGCTGCATGCAAACTCAGAGCTCAGCAGGTAACAAAGTGAGTTGAAGTGGAGGCGAAGTTTATATCCACGTGCCTGTCGCGGAGCTTCTTTGCTGACCGAGCGATGACCGAAGCGCTTGTGCGCACGAGGCGGTCATAACTCGGCTGATGACAGGGCTTCTCATCCCCGGTGGATTGTTTTTATGACTGCTTTATTTTCACAAGTAATTAGACTGTTACGGCTTTTTTAGATACTGCATGATTCCCGACAACTTGAAAACCTTACTTGCTTTCCTTCAGTCTTATGATATAAACTGACAGATTTTCCCAAATTATTAATATTGCTTTTTTTTTTTCTTTTTTTTTATGCGACTGCTTCAGAGCCTTCTCACACTTTCGAACATATATAACAACAAATCATCTTAGTCTTGCAGCGGGTTGGGTAACACGCAAATAAGCTTTTGTTACCTGAAAAAAACAATCTACTTGCAAGCCCAGGCAAAAGAGAACAGACTCCACATCTGTCCCATTAAGCTCCTGACATGTTGAAGCCATGCGATGCTGCTGCCAGCTATCAAGACGGATGGAAAAAAAAGGAATAGTCACACAGTTCGTCAAAATACAGTGATGAATTCTCCAATCAAGAGGCCAAACAAGCGTAAATCTGTGACTTGATAGTTGATGAGAAACATGAATGCTCTCAGTGTAAAGCCCTTTTCAGACAGGGAATGCGCCAATTTTGCAGCCCGGTAGAGGCTGTAATTTGCCGTCTTGTCCGTGTGAAATGGAGGCGTAACATTCCTCTTTCCAAAAAAGCCACCACTTGTGTGGGGGTAAACATGTGACGTGACGTGCAGCATGTAGTTGTGCGTGAACAGTGACGTACAACATGTACGTCGGGAGAATATTCAGCCCGGCAAACCTCGTAGTGTCCCAGTCCAACCTCCCTCTACCGCTGCTGCTGTCGCGGTCACAGACCTGGTGTACTGGTACTTTTTTGGTACGTTTTCAATTTGCTGGTGATGTTCCGTCATCCGGCGACAGCCACGACGACCAAGCTCCCCCGTGACCTTGAATGCAACAAGCCATCCTTCACAGTCCCGTGAGGTGGTTGTCCACAGTCGTCTCGCCAGTGACGGTTAGCAGCTCCCTGATCTCAGCGACTCCCCAGGTGCTCATCTCGCTGAAGTGACGATGCGTTGGAAGAATATTTATTCTCATGACCGTTTCAAACAGCAGCTCGCCGCTCTGACTGCCAGCAGCATCGCTGTGGACGTTCTCTGAGGTGTTTGATGCCAGATAACTGGCGAGCGTACTGTTTGCGACATCATCGACACCTCCGCCCACCTCACACCGAGCCGGCACATTGACGGCTTGGATTTACATAGCAGTGGAGGCGGCAATAAGTGTACCCTCGGAGGAGGGATATTGCCGGGCTAAAACTGACCCCTTAAGTCTCAGGTTCTTGTGGGGTAAAATTGGAATCCCTTTGTAGCCAAAAATGTGATCTGCGACACTTCCGCTCCGTAAGATGTTGCTCTGATCCCTGATCTCCTGTGGTGCCCTCTGGTTTTGTCCTTGCATCCTCACCTACCTGAATCCAAATAAAGCTGATTAACATCAACGTTTTCCATCGTCAAACTCCTCAGTGTTGGTTACGTTTTACTGCATTACTGCTAGTGTAACTCGTTAAAGTAGTATTTAGTAAGTCAAGTACTTCTGCATTGACAAAAATGAAAAGCTGTGCGCATTGATGATATAGTACAGTAGGTAGATCATAGTACTACTACCTTCATGTACTGATGAAGTTCGAGTGATGCTTAACCTTGACATGTATTCCTGTAACTGAGGCTCTGTCCCTGTCTTTTTTCACCCTGATGAATGTTCTGATCTTCAGGTGTATTTTTCTGAATAATACTGGGGAAAAAAATGACTTCAGAGCAAGACTGCATGCAGTGTAGGATGGTTTTAACTAGACTGTATGTCTGTCTCCCTTCTCTGAGCAGACATGCGGGACTGTGGACGTCTTCTCTCCTTGGAACACCGCAATTCATGGTGTGACACGCCATTCTTTCTAAAGAAAGAGGTCACCCATAGCGCGGTTAATGAATCTCCTCCACACAGCAGGTGTCTTCCACCTCACCTCCCTCGCCGGCCTCTCTGCTCACCTCATCTTCTCCTCTTTCACTGTCTCATCTCTAACTTTTAATGTTATTTGCAGGATTGAAAAAGTAGATTCATGACAGATGACTCCGTTTACAGCTCACATTTTCTGATTTGTATGTTCCTGTTTGGTGCATTAGTATGGGTGACAGAAGCTGCCACCTTCTGCTGATGGTGCTCCTCTGTGACCCTCTGCTTGGGTGTGCATGCTGTATGCAGATGCCTTTCTCCACACCCCACACTCTCATTGACTTAATGGAGTGAAAACTAAAGAACCGTGGAGTGAAAGAGCCAATTTGAGACTATTTAATATAAATGTGACAGTGAACCAGGTTAGTGATGTGCATCAAATACAGAAGTGCAGGAAATACATTGATAGAAATGTGGCGTAGATGTGGTCATGTTATCTGCTACCTGCAGCCGCTTAATCATCATGTATTCCATGAAAACATTCCATAATCCTAAAGGAGAATTAATTTTCCTTCCTGATCTGTTTATTTCCCTCTCTGTTTCTGTTTTTTTTTTCCCAGTTCTCCAACTCAATTAAAACCCACTTGACACAAAACCACTTCACCTCAAACAACCGCTCCTCCTAGAATGCTTAACACAGTGATTAAGTGCAATGGAAACTTGCTTTATGCAGGATTTCCATGTAGCACCAGAGGTAGCAGACTGTTCACTCTGCTTTTGTACAATAAGATGCCCCCCCCCCTTTCCCCACACACACACACACACACACACACACACACACACACACACTCAGGTCAGCTTTGTGTCTAATGAACAGACCTGTCTGAAGGGACAGTTTTCACACAAAACACACACACTACACACTCATTAGAAATTCATTAGCATACCTGCTCTGTCTGCCCAGATGGTGTTCAAACCTGCATCATGGATAAGTTGTTAAAAATCACATTATTAATGCAAACTCTGAGATTAGCATAATTATTTAAACACTACAGAGATCCTATCCATCTGTCTGACACACAGCAGTGTGAGAGAATAATTTCCAGGGAGGTGAATTAGTCTGTTTCTTGGTAATATTTTAATATGCTGAGATGAGATGAATGATAATGCATTAATGTTGATATGCAAGAGGCTAAAGGCAGAAGCTGGTTAGCTTAGCACAGCATAAACACAGAAAACTGCTCGTCTGGCTCTGTGTGAATAGAACAGAATCTGACTGCAAGCAGAAAGGCTCAAACGCCATTTTCATTCTCTTCTTAAAAGAATGGGTGTTTCAATTTCACATGGCCCACTTCTTCAACCAGAGTTTGATTGCCTACTCCCTACTTCCTTACATTGCTAGCTCCCTAGCATGCTACATTGCTAACTCCATTTTTCACTTCATTGCTTACTCCCTAGTTAGCTACATCAGTAGCTCCTACCTTGCCAAATTGCAAACTCCCTGGTTTCACTACATTGTTAATGTGTTTTTTTGTTTTTGTTTCTGATTGGTACAATGCAGTGTTATTAATAATGTGATCCCAAGAGGTGCCTGTTATGACTGTGGTCATTTATATGTTCTGTTTATGTATTTGCATTTTTGTATTGCCAGCTCTCCCTCTCCTCCCCTCCTCTGCAGTGGCAATCAGTGTCTGTGTATGTGTGGAATGCGCTGCAGGTGTGTGCTGCCAATTGGCCACATGACCGGGTTGCTGCGGGCTGATTGGATGGCCGATGACTTTTAACCACCACCTGATGCCAACCTCTGGCCCCTTCTCTCACTCCTTCATTCCCAACTGGTCAGCAACCTGTGAGAAGTATTGTGTGGACCTTGGTGAACTTTCTGTGGTGGCCCAACTGAGTGGCTAAACAAATATTGCTGAACAGACTGTAGATAATTGTACATTTACCCTGAGTAGCAGTAGCACTAGGAGGGAGAAGCCCTTTTATTCTGCATCCCATTTTCTCCAGTTTTTGGTTAGGAGTCAGGTTATCCATTGTCTTTTGTTTTGACATAAATTTTCTGCCAGGGAAGTTAGGGATTTTGGTGTAGACATTTTTGTTTGTTGTGTTGGCATTGCTCACTTCTCAAAAAAAAAAATGAAATAAAACTGCTACTTTGTAATCTTTGACCTGGAAGTTGGCTGACTCTGTTGGGAGTGAGAGAGCGGGGGCACTCAATCATGTGTGGCCCTGGTTCCCCTTGGCCAGGGCCATAACACACCAGTGGTCTGAATTTGTACCTTTGGCCAGCCTACCTGTTTCCCCCTCTTTGCAGTGTTTATGCTAAGCTAAGCTGTGTCAACATCAACTGATTTTCCTGAACTGGTCCTTTAAATTGTATGAGAAGGCAGACTGGTCTTGAAAGCAGGCACAGGTCCCTTGTTGTGCGTACATACCGTGTGATAAAGCCTCCCTCAGATTCATATAAAGCTTCATGCAAGTCAGAAAAAAGTGAAAATGATGTCCCGTTCATGTGTTCTACCTCCACTTCCAGCCTCCTGCTGATAATAGTATGTCCTTGAGGCAGGGTGCTATTCTTTAGCATGCAGAGCTATTCCACCTTTAGCTCACAGTTAATGGGCATATTCACGTTAAACCCATCAAAATCTATCTCCTGGGGTCTGAGTGGCAGGTAAGAGCACAATAGGCAGTTTCCCATCTCTGGAACTTGGGATATTCACCGGGTGACAGCAACTGCCCCCTACAATTCGTTCTCTCTTTTTTTTTTTTGTCATTGTCGGGTTTGTTGCAAATTCATGAGCTGATACAAATTATTTTGCCACATCTGCATAAACTAAGAGCTCACCAACACAATGCTGACGTGCACTGATCAGCCAAAATCCAAAAAACGCTAATATTATTTAGGTCCCCCTCATTCCACCAAAACAGCTGGCGTGGGCTCCACAAGACTTCTGAGGGAGACCAGTGGTGTCTGGCACCAAAACCTTCGCTGCATAATCTGTTTTAATCAGGATTTTCTGTTGGCTAGGACCAGACAGGCTGTCATTCGCTCCCACAAGTGCGTCAATAAGCCTCGGGTACCCATGTTCCACTTCACCAGTTATCGTGCGGTTGGACCTCACCTGGTTGATTTCACCCACTAGGAAAAGACAATAAGGGCGGCATAGCTCAGAGGTAGAGCCGCAGTCTAGCAACCGAAGGGGTTGCTGGGTCAATCCCTCACCTCCCACGGTGACCATGTCTGAGTATCCTTGAGCAAGTTACTGAGCCTCTAATTGTTCCTGATGGCCCTGCGAATGACTGGAGACCAGTCCAGGGTGAACCTGGCCTCTCGCCCAATGTCAGCTGGGATAGGCTCCAGCCCCCACCATGACCCTTAATGGATAAGCGGTAGAGAAAATGGATGAATAGATGGATGGAAAAGACAAGAGACTCATTTCTGCTCTGATCAGGCCATCAGACTTTCTCCCTTGTCAAGTCGCTCAGATCCTTACGCTTGCCCATTCTTCTAAAACGTCAACTTTGTTACTCTCCTCTTTCTGTTCCTCCCTTTGATGGGTGCTTCTGTAATGAGGCAATGTTGGTCCCTCCAGTAGTCAGAGAGTAATGTTGGACCTGATAGGTGTAAAGAGGAGTCGCATCACAGATGGTATTTGGGTTTTGTCCTCACTTTGTTAAAAGTTGTTGCAAAATTGTTACATTAACCTGTGGATCAATCTGCATTGTGACCTGGCCAGCGGTTTTTAGTGGCTGCTCAAAAGTACTACCTACACTGAAATGAGTATCACACACACACACACACACACACACACACACACACACACACACACACAGAACTACCTGTCAAGAAGCTCCTTCGAGGGTAGTTCCCGTAGTCAGAACAAAAGTGAAGGCCTCCCAAAAGTGCCCAATGAGTTCCAGTGATGGAAAACCACCTAAAGAGGACTCAAGAGGCTACTGATTCATTCTGCGGGGCCCACCACTAGTGCGCGGCAGCTCCGGCAACGGCATCTGTCACGCTCTCTCACTCACTGTCAGCTTCTTTAGGTTTCCAAAGACCCCGCTATTACTGCTTCTACCGAGATGAGTGTCAGTCATCACCGGTTCCTCGGTGGGAAATACCTGTCTGACTAAAGAGAGAGGCGCGTCTTTCAGGTAGATCCAACAGGCTCACTGAGGGTAGGACAGTGATAGAAATGGCATGGGAAAGGGACAGTCCACTGTGATAGAGGTAATTGAACAGGTGTGAGAAGGACTAGCTCCTGGTGGACAAGTAGGGACAATCCTGAGCAGAAAATAGACTGAATGAGAATAAAAGAGGATGAGGAAGTGAACCATAATCTCAAGGCAGATGAGCCAAATGCCAAGAGGCTGATTTAAGATGAGTCTGGTAAGAGTGAAGTGGGGAGACAAGACAGGAGAGGAAACAAGCATGTGTATATGACAATTTGTATTAGGGCTTCAACTTCAAAGAGATCTGCTGCAACACCAAACCGAGGATATATTGTAAAAGACCAGACCTTTCAAAAGGGAAACCGGGAAAAACATATTTTTTTTTAAATCAATGTTGTCAAGGACCTTGATGTGTAAGGATTTTTTTCTGAGGGATCAAAGATACTGTGCAGTTTCACAGCCGGCACACTGCATGTTCTCATGAGTTATTTAGTATGGATTGATGCATAAGGTGAGAGGTCTGCAGATGAGAGAAAGATAGATGTGGCAGAGATCATACAGGCTCACTTATCAACTACAGAGAGAAAGACGGGGGGGGGGGGGACTTAAGAAGCTGGAGGAGGATTAAAAGTTGTGTCACTGAACCTGGAAAGGTGAAGAAATCATCAAAAAAAAATGCTTTCACTTAAAGGATCGCATTGATCAAAAGTGCAAAATACATTTAAGTTAGAGGTGGGCAGATTCACTCTTCACCACAGTATCAGTTTTTTTGAGTTTTGTAAATATGTAGAACATTCAGATCACGTGACACTTGTTCTACAGCGTGCTGCCAGTTTCTCTTATGGTAAAATGGTAATTATAATACATTGATTTTGTACCCTGCTTGTTAGGTATGAAAAGTTAAAAATGAAGTTACAGACGTAGCAATGCGCCTGGATACGATGTCTCCCTAGTTTAAAAGAAGGGTTCATTGATCTGTCATAATAAAAAATCTGATTCAATACATAGTCCTCGCTCATTTATTGATTGTCCATGTATGTGGCACATGCAATGATCATGATCGCAGGCAAACAGCAGAGGACACAGAAACCAACAGTGAGTGAGTGCGTGCAGTTTTATGAGGAACAGGACTGTCTGAATCATAGCGACTTGCTGACAAAGAACATACAAACTGAAAAGATTTGTTCAAAACCATTCATTCATCTATTTTTTTCTCCAGCAGTAAAGAAATATCCCAAGCACGAATAAATCAACTGTGCTGGGACATCTATTGTAGTCACTTCAAAGTATTTAGACTGAAGAGTACAGGATGGTTTGAGTTGTCGCAATTTCCTGGGGTGCAACAGGGATCCATATTTGGGCCTATTCTGTTCCATATTGTAGGCTTTTATATACAGTATCTGCTGAGCACAAATAAGCAAGTCTTCAAACATAACAGAGTAAGAACCTCAACATAACTTTCAAACATAACAGAGTAAAAACTGACCCTCATCTCTATACTGCCAATGTGGAAGAAGTATTTTGATATAGAAAGAAGACAGCAATAAAATCTTAAGTGTATGCACTGTAAGTATTATTACAAAATTCCCCCTGTGTTCTATGTATTTTTTTAAATGACATACAACAGGGCTTCATTCTCATCCTTGCTTGGAACAGATCATTTGTCATTTGATAGGATTTTATTTTATCTGTTTAACTTGCAGTGGAATAAGAGGTGAAATATATCCCTTTGAAATACTCTGAAAATCCATTCTCAGTTACAAGTACAATTACTACCATAAATGAATCAAAAAATACTCAAGTAAAATGAAAAATTACCATTTACTACTACTCAAGTTACCAAAAAAGTATCTGGATGATGAATTCACAAAATACTAGATTTTCTTCATTCTAATTCTTATCAGTGCTTGAAAAGTTAAAAAAAAAGTTGTTGTAGGCACCTCAATATGAAACTACTGGGTTGTAGTTCTATTTGTAGTAGTACCATAGTGCACCTTTGACACACGCACATGAGAATATGTTGGAATCTATTTTGTAATTTTCATTCCATCCATCCATCCATCCATTTTCTTTCGCTTATCCTGATTAAGGGTTGTGTGTGTGTGTGTGTGTGTGTGTGTGGGGGGGGGGGGGGCTGGAGCCTCTCCAGGCAGCTGTCGAGCGAGAGGTGGGGTTCACCCTGGACAGGTCACCAGTCCATCTCAGGACCAACACATAGAGACAGACAACCATTCACACTCACAGTCACACCTACGGTCAATTTAGAGTATCAATCAGCCTCGTCCCCTCTTGATGTCTTTGGACTGTGGGAGGAAGCTGGAGTACCAGAGAGAACCCACACAGGAACAGGGAGAACATGGAGACTCCACACAGAAAGATCCCATGCTGGAGCCAGGACTTGAACCCAGAACCTTCTTGCTGTGAGGGGACAGACTAACCACTGCCGCCGTAATTTTCATTAGTTAGAGAAAGAAGTTCTTGAGCGGTGCACCCCAACAACACTCATCTATGTAGTAGACTAGACTATTTGTGACGTGTATTAGCGGCAAACCTTATGTGGTAAAAAATAGATTCCTCGTGCAAATATACTCCCAAATTAGAAACTAAAATTACAGTTTTAAAAAAGGAATATGAAAAGAACTCCTTCCTCAAAAACGTCCTTTTTTTACTCGTGCATTACTTCTGTGCCCCTGCAAAAGGTTCACTGTACTATCACAGTGTCTTAGCCTTCTCTGCAATGACATGCACAGATGTTCTTCTGTGTGACAGGCTGCCTCGGGCTTTTCCTGCATCTGTTCACCTGGAGCTCTATCAGGGATGCTAATTAGAAACCTTTCTGTGTTAGTTCAGCCTGGCTTCATTTGACTCAGTCAGAGATGATGTCCCTCAAACCACAAATGGCCTCCTGCCAAAATAAACACATCCAGTGTGGTAAATCATTAAGTTGTTTACTCCTTATTTAATATGTGATTTCTCCCTGAAAAGCTTCTGATGAGTACCTCTGTGTACCGTTAGCCAGCAGAAGGCCATGTTTGATAAATGATGCGCTGCTTGACTGATCAGTTCCCCTGACTTGCTGCTTGGTATCATGAATCCATGCCTCAGTTGAGGGTCGGTGAATCTGTTGGTGTTGCATCCTCAAACAATTTTGTGGGCGTCTGTTGTATTTGATCTCTCCAAATAACTGCAGCTATGCTAGCAGGGAGTCTACTCCAGCCACAGACTACATATTCTGTTTGCCAGTTTGTTTGTTTCAAGGAAGTAATTGCTTGACTTGTTATGGTAAGGGTTCAAATTTCAGTTGTCCCGAGCGCAAATTCCAAACAACAGCACTGCCATGTGTTGATTATTACGTGAGGCCTTGAATCACTTGCCCAAACTTGCTGTAAATCATACTACTTATGGCATCAGTTCCATTAACAATAATTTGCCGTTTCAACAAATTCAGCAAAGTTGCATGCATGGAGATGTCCGTATTTGCTAGATTATTTGCCTTTAGCAGTGGGTGGCCCTGTAACGCTTCTCAAACTTCCTGCTGGAGCAGAAGAGAGCAGCAGTAGCTTTTTATTTGGTGGATGAATTTAAATTTGTTATCTACTCATGGTATAAAAAATTGTGAATGAAGCAAAAAAACAAAAACAAAACATCTTAACTTTGTGCACCAACTGCATAAGATGGAGTCACATCATTCAACACTGATTAGCCACTTTAGCTTTTTCTTAGCCATCGCATCCTGTAGTCTTACATGACTGAAGGTTACTAGTTCTACTGTGTGGACTGGCACTGGTACTGTCTCGCTCACACCTGTACGTCCCAAAAGAAATTGCGTACTTCTTTAGAAAGTAGCCGTAGAGCAAAACCACTTCATTAAGTTTCAGGGAAAGATTGTGGTTTGTGCTTAATTAAGCACTTAATCAATCAGTCTTGAAAGCCTTGAACAGCTTTTGAGAGAGAGAAAAAAAAAACAAACGGTGTGTCAAGATACATGAAGTTCCTCACCAGGTTTGAGTGTTCTGTGCTGTAATGGTCAGCACCCTTGACTCTGACTCCAGCAATATGAATTCAGATCTCACTGCAATTTTACACTGGAATTATAACATTTTAAGAATGCTTTTCTCATTTGGGATTGTACAGTTAAAGTAGGTGCGGCCTAACACAGAGCATCCTCCCTCCATATTGTGCTACTGCTGCCGCTGCTATAACAAACTCATGGCAACTTGCGCAAGTTCTTTATGGATTTTTCCTATTTTAGAAGAATACAACACACTTTTTTTCATTGCCTTACTGGGTCATGTGCTCTACATGTGTTTTTTGACTGAGTTTGGAATCGGAACATGGTTTGTAACCATCAACCGTCCTTTGTGGTTCTAGTTTTCACTGACAGTTGTTTCACTCAGAAATTAACCTGTAGCAAAATATCCTCAAAATGTGTCAATTTCATAAATGGCTCTTATTATCTTACACTATTTTTAGGCATGTTTGGGGTGGGGGGAATGGTTGGTGGATGGTTAGCGCGCTGTACTGTTAATCCAGCAAAATGAGTTCAAATCTGACTGGGAGTGTATGTTGGAAGTATCTCACCCTGGTGGCAGGGAAGTGCAAACAAGGAACGTTCAGTGTACAAAGTATTTACGGAAAGAAATACACAAGCCTTCTACCTCTTTTCTTTTTTTAGAGTTGACTACAACCCCCCAGCAACCAAATGAGACCTGGCTTTTAGCAGACTACTGGCTATTATTAGCTAACTGAGGGAATCCTGTCTGTCCTTGGTACTTGTTTCTGATTGGATCAGAGCTTGCACGGTTGTTATGACTATTTGAAAAACACCATAAAGCACAAGGCTGGAAATGAACAGAAACGTAAAGCGGTGGTCATGAATGCGCAGATACAAGGACGGAAAGCTATATTTGTTCATAGACCAGTTTTGAGTACCAGTGAAGCAAACAATATTAGCTCTTTGGTAGTGAACTACATCTGTCAGGCTTTGTTCTCTTTAGTCTATATTGTGTGTTAAGTGTGATATTCTTGTTTATGCTGGTGTGGGTCCGCCTGTGCCGTAGGTTATTGTACTCTGTTAAATGGCAGTAACAGCTTTTCACTGAAAAAATAAAAAACCTTTTCTTTTTTAATCAAATTGAAATAGATTTCTAATTTTGTTTAGTAAAATATAAGCAACATAAACTTAGACTTAATCATACGGCTGTTCAGCAAGATATCAGATTGTGTTCCAACAGCAACCTTTGACTCATTTGTTGAAAAAGTTACATTTTTAGCATATGCAGGGGTGTGTGTGTGTGTGTGTGTGTGTGTGTGTGTGTGTGTGTGTGTGTGTGTGTGTGTGTACAAACGTGCACGTAATTGGCCGTGCTAGTGGTGGAAGGTGCTGGGATATCAGGTGAACAAACAAATGGGAGGGTCGTGTTTCTGTCATGGCTCCCCTCCATGATCTCCAACTTGATCGCTTTAATTGATCTGGTTTGAGCTGGTCGGGGTCTCCCAGCAGCTCTGCACCGATGGAAGCAGCTGCAGCCTGGTCTGTCACAGCTCAGTAATGACCAGTTCCTCTGGCTACCCACCAAAAAAACAACAAAAAAAAAACCTCCAGCTCATTGAACTGCAGAGAATGTCGTTTTTGCTTTGCGAACATCACTTATGATAGGCAGGTGAGTAGCTGCGAGCAGTTCTCTACATCCTACACATGCTGCTGTCTGCTCAAATACAGACATATATTGTATAGATAGATATAAATATAGTAGAGCTATGTGAATGTCTAGCAACGGCCCCCACTGTGGTATCTTACATAAAAAAGGCAGTAACGACAAGAAAAAGTTAACTCTGAAAGTGGATCTACTGCGCTGTAACTATCTATAACTTAATAATAGGTGGTAGGCGGTGTAATCAGCGAAGTAAATGCGTATGGAGGCAATTTTACACCTGGAAAAAAGATGAATGAAAAGATAAAGTGAAATAAAAACACTTATTTTAAAACCTAAATTGTCTAATAATACGCATGTTGGCCGATTCAAAATGGCCCCATCTCAAGTCATTGGAAGTGTTCACTGGTTCCCAATGGAAAACCGAACTGAGAGTTCAGCCTGTTAGGTGACTCAACTCAATCTGGATATTATGACTTGACAAGAAACTAGACCACGCCCCTTTTTCGTGCAATTTCATCGATTTTCTGTTTGTTCAGTCACTTGTGAAAACATATTCAGTTTCAATTCATATGTTTGAAAGGTGCTCTATGAATAAAACGTATGCTTTTTTGCGGCACGTACGACAGTTAAACTACTTTATTGTCCAGCCCTCAGTGAATGTTACAAACCCGGCTTTAAGTTTTTTCCCAATGAGCAGAACCTGCATCAGATTTATTGTTGCTTCCAAAATAAACGCTAACTGGACCGCCATGAACATGCAGCACATGAAACCAATGTGGGTGACATCAACATGTATCAACCAACCTGCGTGTTCAGGTTAGCAACATCCACGCGCAGCCAGTGAGCAGCTGCACCCCAAACGCGTGATCCAGAACTGTCTGGTGGACAAGCCGTCGAACCCCACATCACCTCCCCTGCTGGACGTCCCATGCGGGTGGAAACACCCAGAGACACTGTAGACACCCGCCAACGTTGGGGGGACGTGACTTAGTCCACCAATGATGTGGACACCCACCACCATCAGGGGAATGATGTAAAGACTTCACACACCCATTTTGTGGACACCCAAATGTGACGTCTCCCACCGATGATGTTGACCCCCTCCATCATCAGGGGGACACATCTCCCACCGATGATGTGGACATCTGGCACCATCAGTAGGACATGATTTCATCTCCTAATGACATGGACACCCCCCAACCATCAGGTCGACTTGGAGGAGCCGGAGCTCAACTTTTTGTCCCAATATACTGAGGTCGTTAGCGAGACTTTTCAAGCGAGGTTTAGTTGACCTCACTGAGGATTCGGTCATTAAAGTGGGTGGAAATGAGTTACCGGCATAATTTGAGACGTTTACAACGTAAAATAATGAACCTCTTTGTTCTCCGTCTTTCTGCCCGACTCAGAGAACACAGTGGATCATTCAGTGGGTCGTATTGTTGGAGTTTCACCTTGCCTCTTTATGTTTGTGTGAAATGAAGGAAATAGATGACTTGAATACATCTGTCTGTCATTCAATGAATTCATCAACTGTTAATTCAGTCTGACCTACATCAAACCTTTCGTGTTCAGTTCTGGCACCTCCAGGAAATTCCGAGTTTGAGGGTTGATGCACCTGCAAACACAACAAGCTGCAAACCTGATTCAGATCTGCAGCTTTTAACGTGACGCTCAAGCTAACTTAGCACATGTCTCACAAACATAGCAACAGTGGCCCACCATGCTAACGTAATACCTCAATGCTGCGTGTGTGTGATTTGCTACATTTGCAGGAAGGTGAGCTTAAATCAATTTGAATTCAGCCCATTTAGATTCAATGTACAGCAAGTTCAAATATTGATTTGCGCATTCTTTTGCATGTTTTAACAGAAACCTAATCAACCGCTAACCAGAAAGGGAGCCTTGAACGGTCAAGCTTGCTGTATTAATGCAATGATCTTCAGAGGGCAGGCTAATTATTGCATTATCTGAAGATAACTAAGCTCATTTTCTTGTTGCCATGTTCTGTCCCAAAATAACAAGGTAACCTGTTTTTAAGAAACAGATTAGTTACCTTGAGAACACAATAATTGTCTCATGATCTCAAAACCCAAAAGGCCCTTTGAACTACTGACACTGACAAATTACTTGAGGACATAACACATTTCAGTTCCCTTTGTTGTCACTGTCAGTGAATATTTCCTCACGTTTCTCACGAGAGGATGACATAATGGCAACCAAGCCAACATCCTAGATCTTCCCGCAGCTTCCTCGTCCTCATTTGAATATGAAAGAGCATCAGAAGAGCACGCGTCATGTTTTTGTCATGCGGTCTCTCGCCAAGCTCGCAATCTGCCTCCGAATCAGATCACATTAAAGTATCGTTTATGAATTCTGCTTGGATTGATGATTGCATGTTTTTGGATGTCAGTCGTGATTTTCGTCATTCTGCCCACGTGCGTGATACATGATATTAAAAAAGAAGAACGCACGAGCACATCACCAGTGCAGGGGAGGGGTGGGAACCACCTTCAGACAAACAGGTGATTTGGTTGTAGTTTTTTTAGTACGCCTCCTCCTAGGGAATCGTGAGCATTTGCTGTAATTGTTTCTGGACAGAGCTCCATATGCCGAGGAGCTGATCTCTCTCTTCTATCCAGCGGTGGACTGTTTTGCTCTCAGATGTAATTATTTTAGCCCGCTCCCGGGCCATAACATGATTTTTCAGTTACAGTGACTTTAAAAGCCTAATTTTAGGTTTTCCTGCCCTGATTGATGTCTCTTTGAACAAGTAGGCGCTACAAGAAGCCGTCTCCTCTGGAAATGAGTGAACCGGGATTTCATAAATCACGTCTCGTTTCTCTTTTCTATTTTGATTTTTATCCTGGGGGGGTAGTGGAAGCTGGTGCCTTTTGATGTTGGGGTTTACCGTGGGGGGGGGGGGGGGGTATATGTGATGTATTTCATTACCCTTTGGACGTGCAGTGTTGCGCCTGTAATGCCACTGCAATGAAAGTAGCATCGAGGTGACGACAAGAGGTGCCCTTGCACTTAACCTCACAACACCTTGTGATTTCACGGGAGGAAAAAACACACTATATACTAATACACTGTACACGTGTGCAATCTGGTTTAATGTCACGTGATATTAGAGCCGTTTATCTCAGGACGCATGTTGTTGTTTTTTTAATCTTTCCTGGCACCAGCAAGAAGATCAGCCAATCGTTTGGATAGAAGAGGGGAGAAAATATTTTCTTCTTCTCCGTTTACTTTTAATTAGTCGAACATCTCAGCTATGTAATACTGACATGATGTTTTCCCTCACTTCAATTAACAGCTCAATAATAAGGAATCCCTGAGGTTGGGACACCGCAGACAGAAAAAAGACAATTGGAAAAAAAAAAAAGCAGATCATATCCACGCTAACGGTGTTTGTGTACAGTGGTTCTTGGTGAATGAGAAAGATACACTCCATTTTTTTGATAGATATTTTTTGTCAGTTGTTTATTTGGCTCTTTTGTGAAAGGCGAACTTTTGAACTCTGACTGCATGTAAAAAAAAAAACAACCCAAAAAAACACACACACACACACACACACACACACACACACACACACACACACACACACACACACACACCAACTTTAACCAAATCAATTGATCAAGGTTCTGTATTATTTTATGAAGCAAGAAATGATCTCACTTACTCGAGGAAATATTTGAATTCAACACAGATATGCATTTTCACCATAAAATGAAACTACATACATAATGTACACAACTTGAGTCATTCTATTTTTAGTGCATGACAGACATGTGACCTTTAGTCTGCGTGTCAGCGGTACTGCACTCATCAAGTACTCCGATCGACTGTTCTCTCATACCTGTAATATCGCTTTTTGAATCTCGTTGTATTTGTCTACTTGTAAAGACTTTACTTCACCCTCTAAAACGTGCTCACATTGTGTTCCTGAATAAATTTCCTGTTCAGTTTGATTAAATTACACTGAATTATTGTTAAAGCCCCACTTTAATGTTTTTGGTGAAGGACTGAGGACCTCTAGTGGACAGCATCAGAACTACTCACCGTGTATCAGTGTAACGTGCTTGCGTATCACCAGCCTGCAAAGGTTTAATGACTCATAAACTGCCCACACACACTCGTGTGTGTGTGTGAGGTCTCACCTGAGCAATTTTATACAGACTTTCACAAAATTTTAATTGGAGGAGAGGTTTCATAAATACATGTTGTATGTTTTGTATGTGACACTGATAACTCAATAAATTATACGCGGTGTACCTTGAAAACAAAGAAAGTCACCGGGCTGGCAGACAGCTTGAGGTGTGTAACCTCTGTAAAAGCTGATCAGGAGTCAGAGCTGAGTCGTCACTTTCTGTTCCTGCAGCTTTCTTTCAATTTTTATTGAATATATTTCGTCTCGGATACCACAAACTTTTACCTTGAACACTCAGGTAAACCTTCATTTTTCTCTCATCATGACAAAGCAAATGTGCTCAGGTGAGCGGATGAGCTTTGGAGAAATCTCTTACTCTAACCTTAATTATCCAAACTGCATGTATATGTCTGACGCTGACCTTAACCTCAGTCTAAACCTGACTCTAAAACCAACTCTTGACCGTCAGAAAGCCTGAAACAAACTGTCCTCACAGGTCAACATGTCCACGCAGTGGTGGTGTTTTGTGAAGGGTTGGTTCAAACAAGCATCGAAGGGCATGTGCGTGCGCGCACACGCACACACACACACACACACACACACACACACTGCACTGATTTTTTGTTTAAATGCGGGTATGAATAAATCAGTACGCTACTTGAGGAATTTTAAATAATCTAAACTCATGCTGCTGAAACTCCAAGGCTTCTGGGAAAAGAAAAACAAAACCTTTCGGTTTGAAAAATCATTTAAAATTCTTCAAAGCTCTGAGTGCAATTCTTTTGCCCTTGATGACCTCCATTTTAATTTGAAGGGACTTTTGCTCTCATGCGACTTCTCCTGGAGACAGAAAGGAAGAGAAGAGTTTCAGGAGTCGTAACCTGGCTGCATGGCTACGAGCAGGCTCATCTCTGCGGTGCTGCATTGACCTGGTAGAGGATTGAAGCTACATGAAGGAAGGGCAATCTTATTATTCGGTTCGTACAGTAAAGATTTATTCAACCACACCTGCTTTTTGTTCGTGTTATCATTTTATCTCTAAACATGAAAAAGGTTTGTTTACGCTCTGGATTACCTGTAAAACCTGGGTTTAGAATAAATCTCCTCCAGATACATTGTCCCGGGATTGACTCGGCCTTGTCTGGGGTGTGTGAAGTCACGGCGAAGCCTCTCCACTCTGTCATTCGGTCGTTGTTGGAGTTAATTAGACGGGAGAGCTACGCAGGATGACGAGCTCAGAGGTGATGAGCTGAGCTGAATGAAAATGATTTTTTTCTTTTGAAGTGTTGATAGTATTGTTGCAGATGATGAAGTGTGTGGGTGATCACTGATATCAGGAGAATTTAACGAGTCCGTATGGTCACTCTTCAACTGGGTGGCAGGATGTCAAGACATGGTTTATTTTAAACATCCATTTTTTTGTGTGTCAATAGCATCAAGGATGCTCCGTATAGTGGTGATGAATAGAGTTGGATGGAAATAACACGCAAACGTGTAAAAACTCAACCACACAGTAAAATAGAGAGACTGACATGTGCTCTTCCTGTTTTTCCTCCAAGGTTGAGTGATAGCCTTTGAAACCTAGCATATGCTTTCGAGTCAGAGAGCCAAAACTGTGGACGGATTGTTGCACAGATCAGTCTGGAGTTGGGCTTAGAGGGTTTATTCTGGATATTACACAATCATCTGGTGTCTGTAACTGTTCAGTAATATTCGTCTTTGAAGAATACTGAAGCAGCAAATCCATCCATCCATCCTTTTTCTTCCACTTATTCCTGTTAAGGGGTGGGGGGGGGGGGGGGCTGGAGCCTATCCCAGCAGCCTTCAGGTGAGAGGCGGGGTTCACCCTGGACAGGTCACCAGTCCATCACAGGGCCAACACATAGAGACAGACAACCATTCACACTCACAGTCACACCTACAGTCAATTTAGAGTATCAATCAGTCTCGTCCCCTCTTGATGTCTTTGGACTGTGGAGGAAGCTGGAGTACCAGAGAGAACCCACGCAGGAACAGGGAGAACATGGAGACTCACACAGAAAGATCCTGTGATGGAGCTGGGACTTGAACCCAGAACCTTCTTGCTGTGAGGCGACAGTGCGTATTTCCAGATGCAGATCTCACATTGGAATAAAGTACTAGTACATGTCTTCCTGCTCTTTTCTTTCAAGGTCCATATAAACAGCATGTGTGTCATGGTGCTACATGTGTACAAACACATCACGGCTTACTGCTCTGTCTTGGTACAAAGAAATATTTGAATTTGAATGTTTAGAAATGAGATTTTTGTTTCTTTTTTGGGAGGCCATTAACAACAATGAAAATCTGAGCGTACAGAAGGCTGAGCTGGCCTCCATCACTCGTCTGGTCATTCATACATGCTAAGAATTCATTTTGCCATTGTGCCATAAAATCTTGATCAGCTATTTCTTTATTTTAGTAAATACTTTTATCAAGACATACATATTAATTACTGTACTGTTTTAAGCGATGTGGTATAGTTATAGTTTATAACTAAAGTCAGGATGAAGGAGCCGCTGTGCGTGTGTGTGTGTGTGTGTGTGTGTGTGCGTGCGTGCGTGCATGTGCAGAAATTGATGTTTGTTAAATTTGAATCTTGTTTTGATATAATGGATATTATCCGTCTATCTATCCATTTTCCATGCTGCTTATCTGCTAAGGGTTCACGGGAGTTCAGCCTGGATGGGTCGCTGGTCGTTACAGGGCCATCAGGACCAATTAGGGGTTCAGTACCTTGCTCAAGGAACCAGCAACCCTTTGGTTGCTAGACGGCCGCTCTACCTCTAAGTGATGCCGCCCCCATAATGGATATTAATTTAACATTATATAATATTGATATCCATGTTCTAATGAAAGCGACACAGTGGTGCAGTGGTTAGCACTGTTGCCTCACACCAGCCCCCCATGACCCTTAACAGGATAAGCAGAAGAAAATGGATGGATGGATGTTCAAGTAAAGATTTTAATGATGTGAAACAAGAGTGACTTAAGGTGCTGGAGCGACTGGTCATGGAGAGACGGGGGAGTGGAGTTCAGAGCAGCATTCTACTTCCTGCTGATGTATCACATACATACATAGAGAGAAAGAAGAAAGAAAGCTGCTCTCAGCAGCTCTCTTCAATAACAGATAGATGAGCCACCTCTGCAGCTCTCCCACTCTTTCTATTTTTCATAATATCAACTTTTGAATTTAGTCTGGCAGTATTTGTTCACGGCAGCACGGTGGTGCAGTGGTTTTCAAGAAGGTTCCTGATTCAAGTTCTGGGTTCAAGTCCCTGCTCCAGCACAGGATCTTTCTGTGTGGAGTCTCCATGTTCTCCCTGTTCCTGTGTGGGTTCTCTCTGGTACTCCAGCTTCCTCCCACAGTCCAAAGACATCAAGAGGGGACGAGGCTGATTGACACTCTAAATTGACCGTAGGTGTGACTGTGAGTGTGAATGGTTGTTTGTCTCTATGTGTTGGTCCTGTGATGGACTGGTGACCTGTCCAGGGTGAACCCAAAGGCTGCTGGGAGAGGCTCCAACCCCCCGCGACCCTTAACAGGATAACTGGTGTAAATTTTTCCTTTCATTAGCCATCAGATGTAAAAGACAGTGCTAATGGTACTCCTGGTTTATGGGATTCGATTCCCTGCAGAGTCTTCCTGATTGACTTGGCTAAACATCAGTGGTCATTGGGGAATGGGGGAGAGAGTTATGATGATGGGGGAGAGAGTTATGATGGTGGGGAGGACAGTAAGGAGGGCCAGACACTGGGGGCTGCTGGTCAGCTCTGAGAAAGGAACTTTTTTTTTTTTTTTAAAGAAATCACGTGATCAGCAACGGCATTTTTTTTTTCCATTCTGTTTCACAAAACTCTATTTACACTACATCCTGAGCAGCACAGCTTTAATCAAGCTCCTCCTGTCCTTGGACTGTCTGACAGGCCTGTACTTTATTTCTTTTTGTGCAGTCGTACATCAAAATAAGACCTGAGCAGAAATTAAAAAAGGTGAAATAACAGAGAGAAAATAAAGTTTCAGTTCATAGCTTAGAGGAAATGCTTGACAGAAAGTGTAAAATACTTACACAGTGTGTATAAGGGGACTTAAACTGTCAAATATATGCACTTATACATACATGATATTAACATTTGGGTAAACATAAGATGATTATCTTAAAATACATCCTGAAAATATATCAAATGCATAAATGAGTTTAGAAATATGTCTCTCTCATTAACAACAATGTTTAGTCAAACCAATTGCCTTTAAGAACATTCGTATCATGTTTGTTTGAACACCAAACCAGACAGTGTTCTTCACCACACCACAGCAGCATCATATGGAAGGTGAGTATTTTACCAGCTGATGATGATCAATGTGAGTCATGTAACTACTTGTTAGCAAAAGCATGTGTGACTCCTCCAGTCTTCCCGTCTTCCATCAGCTCACCTGCTGCTCACAGGGAGCGCTCCAGATGGGGAGAGGCTCTCTCATCTCAACCGTGTGCTAACCACAGGCAGCAGAGCGGTTGGTCCATGGACACCCACAGGGAGCAGGTGAATTGTTTTTTCGGGTAATTATGTGGCAGTTTAATTGCTTCTGTTGCTTTATGTATAAAATACTTAGGGCACGACAGGGCGGGCTAGCAGAGATACACGTGCGCGCACACACACACACACACACACACACATACATGCACACGCACTATGACACATGCACGCAAGCACACACACAGAGGTCGATGAAACAACCCTCCTTTTGCGTCCATTCAAAGAACTACAGGAGAAATATGGGAGGAAGCACAAAAAAGTAAAAAAGTACTATCAGCCAACAGGTCTGACAACAACAGGTGAGACAAGAACACAAACCAATCACTGCAAATCCCTAATCAAGGCCAGCTGGGCCCACATTGCAGTTATACAGTTAAAAAATAATAATAAAAGTGCTTACCTTAGGTAGTTGGTAGAAGTCCAAAGGTGGTCTTTTGTTCTGGGGTGATGCACTTCCAGTGCCCATGCCTGGGAAGACAGCAAATTTTATAAAATGAAATAAAAACACCAACAGTTCAATTAAAGTAATAACAATAAAGTTCTTCCAAGTACCTTGATGTGGAACCATTCATGCTATTTTTATGGAAATGGGATATAAAGAATTTGTAGTCTGCAGTTTCTTGGACACATCATCAGTTCTAGTACCTGGGGTCGCAGGGGTTTCAGGTCTTTCAACTTCAGACCTCCCCCCTAGACGACCCGACCATGAGTGATCAGTACCCGGCCTGTGTCCAAGAAGGGTTTGCCCACTGTCCTTCTGGATCCACAGCCATCGTGAGGCTCTCTCTGCAGCTTCGGCAGATTTACTGATGGCTCTCCTCATGCGTGCCCCTGTGATGCCCAGGAGGTTGTAGGCCTTGCAGAGTGACTAACAAAGCCCCTTCCCCCGACCTCAATGGGCAAGCATCGCGCACGCCACCCCTTGTATTTCTCTTTCCTCCTCTCTCTGGCTTCCTCCATGCTTCTCCCAGGGTACTGTTAGCTCCAACAAGACCTCTCCAAGCCCTGGAGGATCCATCTTCATCCTGGGTCTGACACTGGTGTTACTGTCAGATCATCCGTAAACACTCTGACGGGGGCTAACAGATTCCTGACTTGGTTTTGGGGCCTCTGCACTCTGGCTCAGTAGACTTGACCAGGATGTTCACGGCCAGGGGAAAGAGTATCACTGAAATGGTACATCCAGTGATGATCCCTTTCTCTCGCTGGTGCTGCTCAGCTGTAACTGTGCCAGAGGTGAACCTCAGATTAACGCTGTAAAACCTTAGAAAATGGGTCAAAATTCATGCAAGGACAACAGGAAGCTGAACAAATTTCATTTTAGGCTACAGAATTTTTTTTTTGAGATTGATAGATACTGATATATTTGCACTATTTGAGACTTACCCTGAATAACTGGACTGAAAAGCTGTGTTGTACCATGTGGGGACACAGCTTTTGTCTGATAAGTGACATGGTTTATTGCACACTCACAGACACACACACACACAGACACACACACACGCGCGCGCACGCACTTCCCCTTAAAGAGGCGGCGATCAGAGTCAGAGTGCAACAGATCGGTGGACGTCACAGCTGTTTTTCCACTTTACAGTTCAGAATGAGGGAATCTATCTGGATCTGTTAATTCATCATCGATCTCCAGGACGTGTTCAAAGACACGTAAGTCAAGTTACTGATTCAATTTCACTGTCAAGGCCCTGACAGAATATTTTACATAGTGTGGGGTTTTGACCAATTCTTATTAGGACTACAATGAACATTTTACTCACTGTAATCCAACATAGGACAGTATGAGTAGCTTGTTCTGCCTCTGACTCTTTGCTCAGCTGAAACAACAGCCTTTGTCCTCCAGCTCATGTTTTCTGTGCTTGTTTAACAGTGACTGAGCTTCAGCCATGGTGCAGGAATACCAGTCTCCTGTTCGAGTCTACAAGCATCCCTTTGAGCTGATAATGGCTGTGAGTAGGACAGTGTTGTGTGGCTGAAAATACTTTGCTGAGTCACACTTATTAAACGGGGGGTTCAAAGGCTTTCAATGAGTTCAGGGTTTCTAAGTTTTGACATTATAGAGGGTCACCGGTTGACAACGGTAACATGGGATGGACTGTACTTTAAGCTACGGTGGTAAATCTACAACTGTATATAGTATATTTGATAAGAAATCTGCTTATCAAGCTTTTCAGTTCATGCACCGAGCATGTGATTCAAAGGTAGGAGGACCAATTTACATGTTTTGCCTCCTGAACTGTTGAAGGTGATACAACAAAATTATTTGTAGCTCCACATTTCTATTGGGTGTTATTTCATTTCTTTCCTTGCCACATGATGTTTAAGAGTTTGGGAAGTTGTGGGGTTTTTATTGCTGCTGCTGTTGGTGGTGATGGTGTTATAAATCTGCAGTTTCAGGGCAGAAAGTTATTGCTGTGAACAGCTGACGCCATGCAGGTGACGTGACTCCGAGATAAGAAGCAAAAAAAAAATGTTTCCATCTCATTGAAGTTCATAGAGTTTGATGTTGGTTGTACCGCTTCTGATGCTGCGTTTATTCCAGACAAAGTCGGTTAAAACTAGAGAAATAAATCTGCTTTGCATGGGAGGTTTAAATATTTCTGTCTTTCTTTCTTTTTGTTAGTCTGTTTTCACAGTCTGCTGCCACTTGTTCTTTGCGTTACATATTAAACCGAGAGCTTATGTAATGTCCTGGGTAAAGACTGCCATGCTCCAGTGACACTTTGGTCTGCAGGCTCCTTCAAGATAGTTCAATTTAACACCCACACTCTTGATTCTTTTCCATTAAACTCCTCTTACAGTGAAAGCTCAGCTTTACAATCCCTTATGTGTCATTGCAGGTAATTGAAAAGGCTCTGAAAATAATCCTTTTAGAAGAAATAAAAGCTCTGACAACAGAGTAAATAGACTAAAACCTGTGGGCCACTGAGTTCTCACTATGGCTCGCAGTCCTGTTAGCGTGCTCTGTATATTTGACGTGTTTCGACAGCAAAAACACTGTTGTTCCTTTTATGATACATCATGACTCAACGGGTCATGTGACAGAAATGCACTAGGGGTCATTAGGTTGGAATAAAAAAGGCCCATTAGCAATCAGCATGTTATTTAATTTGCTTAAATATGGTTAAACATTTGAGAGGATCTTGCCCCTCCTTCACTCCTGGGAGCAGCAGAGGACGTGCAGACTGTTGAACCAATCTGCTCCAGGGCTTCCAGTGCCATGTCTGACAGCTAGCATTAACGTTAGAGGTGCTAGCCTAGCCACCGGTGCAGTGCAGATGAATACACATTGGTGAGAAGTCCCTCTGTCTTCATGTTGTACTTCCTGTAATGTTTGTTATTGTTCCTCTGTGTAACGTCCCGTCAGAGCTGGGGTATAAAGCAGAAGGGTGAATGTTTCAGGGAGCACAATGATTTACAAAACACTGCTCAGAAAAAGCTCCACACAGATTTACTGTAAGTCTGCCTGTAATTAGAGTTTTTGTTGCAACTGCTGCGGATTTACCACGGAAACCTCCAAACCAAACAGAATTGATGTTGGACTTTATGCATGTAGAATATTTATAGTTTGCATGTCCCTGCTACGTTTTTAGCACCAATCTCAGCTGCAAATGTTGAAATTCTGAGTCTTGTAGCTGAGGGACTGCATACTTCTACTACTTCAGGGGATTTGAGGCTCAGAGCATCTCAGAATGTAATTTCTGCTATATGATCAACTGATCTGACGTTAGCCCACGTCATTAAACAGGCATCTGCTCGTAGCGTGATGGTCTCAGGCAAATGACTTCTTCTGCCTTCTGTTGCTTGTCAATAAAATGCCACAAAAACTGCTCTCCTACAAGATTGGAGACTTATAAACCAGTGCTGTGACACACACACACACACACACACACACACACACACACACACACAGACACACACACACACACACACACACACACTTGATCTCACAAGAACCTGTCCTTTATTGGCCTTTATTTATTGGCAGGTGAGGCTTGATTATTTGAACCTGAGCAGATGGTCATGAGGTATACTGCATGCTGTAAAACACACAGCAATCACCGCTTGCATAAAAGCTGTTGTACCGTCCTCATGAACAGGATCACATGTCAAGTCAGGCATTTTTACCTTGTGCTACACAAATAAGTGATCAGAAGAACACAATATTTCATATTTTAAAATGTGTTTCATGTCTCCTGGTCAGGCGTATATGAGGAGGTTCCCAAAGTGCCCCCTCATCCCAGTGTTTGTAGACAGTGAGGTCATCAGTGAGAGCCAAAGCCAGGATGGCTCTACGCTGGTAACCGAGAGGCGCTGTGTGATTGACATCGATGCTCCGCGGCTTCTCAAACGGGTACATCCACTCCGACCTTTTACCCACATACGGCCATGAAAGAACCCTTAATAAGTTACAAACCAGAACTGTAAATGTTTCCAAGCTGAACTCTTGTTGTATTTGTGTGTGTTTCTGCATGTTAGATTGCGGGTGTAGAATACCTGTACTTCATCCAAAAGAACACTCTGAACCGCAGAGAAAGGACGCTCCACATTGAGGTCCGCAACGAGACCTTCTCCAACAGAGTCATTGTCCTGGAGTGCTGCAACTACACGGTGAGAGAAGCAGGTGCCCCGGAGGAGCCTGTCAGCGCTTCTTCGATGTTAGAATTGTTTTATTGATTCAGTACATCAGCAGTTTAGATGACATTCAGGTTCGTCCTGACACGGAAAAGCAACACAGAAGTCTTGGAAATGATCCCTCACTGTAAATGTATTCCAACTCTTGCTTATCCTTTCTATTGATTTGAAGCGGTTCAATCGTGTCAACAGGTGGCTTTTTGATGACATCATAGACCTTTTTGAATTCTTCCTGCTCAGACACCTCCCTTCCATTGTACGTTTTGTTTCCTGTCTGTCTGTCTGTCCATCCATGACCAGGATTAGGGCCAAACGACTGTTGAGTTTTCACAAAAAGAAACTGCATTACATAAGTAGGATTTGACTGTCAAACCAATTATGAAATCCGGAACTGACAAATAAGTAACATTAAAGATGGCAGTTTTCAGATTCACATCCTGCCTCTTACCACAAACAGTCAATTATCTAGTGAACCGGAATTGAGGCAATTATGTCCCAGAGATTCATGTCAGTTTTGTGGCAGCAGTGAGGGAGAACTTGAGATCCACTGAATAAAATAAAAATGATTACCACAAAAAAAAATAGTAATTAGAAGCTGTAATTGCTTTCAAATTGATTAACATAAACAAACCTGAACAGCTTTGGACTGCAGACGTATATTAACTGAGGTAACCTGGGACGAAGGACGCTTTCTCCGCTAGATCAGTGTTTTATTTTGTACATGACAACTGAACTAAACTGAGTCCAACTAAAGTCAAAACTAAATAAATCAAAACAAAACTATACGAAAGAAAACTCAACTGAACTCAACTAAAAAACAAACCAAATTCAGCTGAACTCAACTAAACTTAACACAACCCAACCCAAAACTAAATTTCACAAAACTCAATGAAATTAAACGAAACTAAAGGAAAAACCAAACTAAACTGCATTGATGAGCTGAGAGTGTCAAGACACGGTGAACCTTGGACGTGTCTAGTTAAAGAAAAATTGTTATTTTTGGTCTCAAGCCCTACACTTTTATTGAAATTATGAATGCTTTGCTATGCTAATGTTTCTGGAGGAAAGATTCATGATCAATGACCAACTAGTTCCTCTTCCCTCCTTCGTTACCAAGAGCTCATTGCCCCCTCATGTTTACCTCATCGTGGCCTATTTTTCTTACACAGGCTCATTACCTCTGATAACCTTCAGCTTTTGACTGCAGTCGCCCTCTTCACCCTCGACTGTTCCCCACCACCAAACCAACAATCAAACCACCCGCAGCATTTATGCTACTCTGCCCTCCCCAGGCCCTTACCGCTCTCTCCCTTCACACCATAGGGACCTTGACCTGGGTGTCTGTGCCCACCAGGGCTCCTCTGCTTCTACCGTGCAGGCCTGGGACAAGGGGCCTGATCGTTACCACCTTCAGCACTGATCATTTCCTCGAGGTGGGAAGAGCGGCTGTTCGGCTGACCCCATTGTGGAGGAGGATGCAGGTGTTCATTCAGAGCATCCTCATCCTCATCCACGCCAAAGTTGCCCTCAAACACACCAAGCATTCCCTCAAACCAGCGAGACACAGAGACCACATAGCATACTAAACTCGTAAGAGTGTTTTTTCAATGGATTTAACTAATGATTCAATACATGGCACGGTGGTGCAGTGGTCAGCACTGTCCCCTCACAGCAAGAAGGTTCCAGGTTCAAGCCCCGGCTCCAGCACAGGATCTTTCTGTGTGGAGTCTCCATGTTCTCCCTGTTCCTGTGTGGGTTCTCTCTGGTACTCCAGCTTCCTCCACAGTCCAAAGACATCAAGAGGGGACGAGGCTGATTGATACTCTAAATTGACTGTAGGTGTGACTGTGAGTGTGAATGGTTGTCTGTCTCTATGTGTTGGACTGTGATGGACTGGTGACCTGTCCAGGGTGAACCCCACCTCTCCCCCGTAGCTGCTGGGACAGGCTCCAGCCCCCCCCCCCCCCCCCGCGACCCTTAACAGGAATAAGCGGAAGACAATGGATGGATGGATGGACTGATGGATGGATGGATTCGATACCTGCAGTTTAGAGAAGGTTAATGATGCTGTTCTGTTTGTGATAGGTGCCTGGTTTTCTTGACAAGACTTGCCCCGAAGGACTTTGTCTGCCATTCTAGCACGGGAGCACTGCAAAAACACAACTTGGCCAAATAAAATAAATAGTAAAAAAACAAACAAACAAACAAAAAACCTGACAAAATAAACATTCAGCTTCCAACACGCATTTGGTCTTCTTCCAGGTTCATCCAGAGAATGAAGACTGGACGTGCTTCGAACAGACAGCCAGTCTGGATATCAAGTCCTTTTTTGGCTTCGAGAACACAGCAGAGAAGATAGCAATGAAACAGTATGGAAGTAGCATTAAGAAGGTCTGCATCTCTGACTCTGATTTATCCTTGCGCATCTTCTCATCTGCAGGCGGTCACATTAACACTCAGTCCCCGCTCTTCTTTTGTGGTAGGGTAAAGAAATAATTGAGTACTACATCAGAGAACTGGAGAAGGAGGGAATTACATTTGTACCCCGTTGGACACCACCCTCTAGTGCCAGAATCACCCCGGTTAACTGTGTCAGAGATGGGTTGCACAGGAAGGATGCAGAGCTGGTGATGAGCTCCCCTGATGGTCAGAACAACACACACACACACACACACTCACAAAACTGTCACATTGATGAATATTTATTAGGTGTAGAGATGTCAGTTTGACTGAAATGAGTTAATTTCATCAGCTACTCCAATGAATGTGCAGTGAAAATAACGATAAAATGATCAACTTGTAGTAGTAGTAGTAGTACTAGTAGTAGTAGTAGTAGTAGTAGTACTAGTAGTAGTAGTAGTAGAAGTAGCAAGTTAGAGTGTTAAATAGTGTTAATAACATTTAAAAGCTACTCTAAGTACATATGTTCAGGATAAAAAAGTATCATTACATAATGTAAGAGAGTCGCTTACCGAGTTGCATCTCAGACAAAAAAAAATCAGCGGTTGCCTTTCATATGTAAAACAAGTTAGTCACGCCACTAGAAATGACTTTCTAGCTGGCAAACCTTTGAGTTTTCTGTTTCAAACAGTGTTCAGTTCCTGATGTCTTCAATATGTACCAACTTCCCACCGTGTGTGTGTTTTTGGCCTGTAGACAAGTTGGATGCTGATTACATCAGACGTTACCTAGGTGATCTAACGCCTCTGCAGGAGAGCTGTCTTATTCGACTGCGGCAGTGGCTTCAGGAAACCCACAAGGGCAAGGTCACATATCCATTTTCTATACATTGTTTATTTCTTGCTTCTTATAAAATGTTGTGCCGCCCACATTTATACATAAACGGTAAATAAGAAAGACAAAAATCACAAGAATCTACTGGCAATTTGTTTGCCTGCTATATTGAGAAAAGTCACATTGTCCTGTTTTTTGCAGCACAGATTCCAAAGGACCAGCACGTGCTGCGATTTCTGAGTGCCAGAGATTTCAACTTTGACAAGGCAAAGGAACTTCTGTGTCAGTCGCTCACTTGGAGGAAGCAGCATCAAGTGGATTTCCTGTTGGACTCATGGGAGCGTCCTCACCTGCTTCAGGAGTATTACACCGGAGGCTGGCACCACCATGACAGGGGTACACAGGCTTATATCCTCACCTCACCCCATTTATGTCAGAGGCTGAGGTGTGTGTTTAGAGAGTGAGCCCATCTGTGAGTAGATAAGCAGAAGGATCTACTCTTCTGTACGAAGCTGAAATGACGGGTTAATTATTAACGGTAAAGTCGGAGCACCAGCTGTTGTAGCTCCCGTGTTTGATCCAGCGCGCAGGAAGTTGCTTGTAAATGTTGACCTGCTAAATCAATACCTGCTAATTAGAACAGTAAATATCAGTTTTAATTGACAGGTGAGAGTTCTTCTCACAGTACAAGTCGGTATTATAGATGCCATGTTGGTCTAACCTGTGAATTTCTGCATGTGTGTGTGTGTGTTTTTGGTCCACGTCTGTGTGTTTAGATGGTCGTCCTCTGTATATCTTGCGTCTAGGTCAAATGGACACTAAGGGTTTGTTACGAGCTTTGACGGAGGAAGTGCTGCTAAGACAGGTGACATGAACGCTGATGGAAGTTTGAAATCCTACGCATCAAAAACTTCATGAAGCTGCATTTGCGGTCCAGGTTCTGTCCATCAACGAGGAGGGACTGAGGCGCTGCGAGGAAAACACCAGAGTCTTCGGTCGACCCATCAGGTGCTTATGTCTTCCATCGGCACCTATAAACGTGTTTACATACGTGTAACATCCGTGTTACGTTCCAGCCGCTGGACTTGCCTGGTGGATCTGGAGGGTCTTAACATGCGTCACCTGTGGAGACCAGGTGTAAAAGCTCTGCTGAGAATCATCGAGGTGGTCGAGGCCAACTACCCGGAGACTCTGGGTCGCCTGCTCATACTGAGGGCGCCGCGCGTCTTTCCTGTGCTCTGGACCCTGGTGGGAATAAATGTTGTTTACATCGCAGTTGTAGAATTACATAAAATCTATTAGGAATGCAAAAAAAGGAAGAAAAGGAGAGGCAGGGGAAAATAAATATGATTCTAGACGATTTCCCAAGGTTAATGTTTGATTATTACGACAGCAATATCCAGTATAGTGCAGTTAATAGGTTACATCATTCAGCATAATAAAGATAAGCCAATCATTCAAATACATCACACCGAAGCAATAGACCTAATGAACCGTTAAAGTATTACATAATTTATCTGGAGCTGCTATTGGTTGAGATTATAAAGTGAGAAATGTGTGTTTATGATGTTTGTATGAATTAAAAACGAAACCGGAGGGAATTCAGAGAGCGCGCATAACTCTGCCAAGGCAAACTCAGCCAAACGCAATGGAAAAGTTTTCATTAAAATTGAATAGATTCCGTGTTGGCTCACGCTCCCCCCTCCAACCATTTTGGCAAAATTCAGCTCCATCGTTTTTCGGGGGGGGGGGTGATATTACCTTTCTTTCATATCATTTTTATTATTAAATAGGTTTTATAGTACAGCCTGTATTCTTGTTCACCTTCGTCCCATTTCCAGGTCAGCCCCCTGATCCACGAAAACACACGTAAGAAGTTCCTTGTTTACGCTGGAAACGACTACCAGGGTCCAGGAGGCTTGGTGGACTACATCGACAGAGCGGTCATCCCTGACTTCCTGGGAGGGGACGGCATGGTGAGCTTTAGATAGCAGACGACACCGCGAGATCACGTGTTGTCTACGGTACCTTTGACTCCTGAGGTTCTACTTCCTGTTCTTCAGTGTGCGACACGACAAAATCAGTCCTGCTGGTATATTTTGTCTCAATTTTGACAATAAATGAGACCAAAATCTATCTGTTAAGGTTTAGATTTTTGCAGCATGACGGAATCCTTTTGAACTGATCACCCATGATTCATTCCCACCTCGGAGACTGAAATGAACAAATTCCTTTTATTAAATCTGATTATCTAACATTGCTGTTCTTACGAGATGAAAGCGCCACAGGCGGACACATTTATGTTTACAGTTTGTTTTTGTCATTGATGTGTTGGGACTCTCCAGTGTGAAATCCCCGAGGGAGGTTTGGTCCCCAAGTCTCTGTACAGGACAGCAGAGGAGCTGGAGAGTGACGAGAACTGCCTGTTGACTGACTCCATTTATAAGAGCGCCGGTATCTTCAAGGGATCTCCATATGAGGTAGAATCAGGATACCCACAGACACACGCACAGCACGGGCACAGTTTGAGAGCTCCAATTTCTGTGTTCTATTTTTTGGATTATGGTGCCACCAGCTGGAAGAGTTCCAGACTGCATGCTTGTGAGACTGTTCTCGTGTTCTAATCCGCCCACATCCCTCTGCAGATGCTGATTGAGATCACCGAGGCCTCCTCAGTCATCACCTGGGACTTTGATGTGGCTAAAGGGGACGTGGTCTTCAACATCTACCATTCCAAGCGGACCCCTCAACCTAAGAAAGACACTCTTTCCGCTCATGGCATCACATCCCTAGGGGCTGTCACCTCCCCGGTGATAGAGAGGAGCTGGGTCCTGGGTCACGACTACAGCATGGTGGAGAAAGCCCTCACCTGCAGGGAAGGGGAGAGTGTGCAGGTGAGAGTCTGGGCAAGAGACGCCTCTATATTCCACAGCTGTCTCGACTCTATTTTCAGTCAACCTCAGTTTGTCCTTGTGTGCTGTTTGTTCGGCGAATCCAGTTGCTCCCTCTATCATGCTGCACTCCGTATTGATCCTCTTTTCAAACAGGGTTCTCATATAACACGCTGGCCTGGCTTCTACATCCTCCAGTGGCGCTTTCACAGCTCCCCGGCCTGCTCAGCCTCCAGCCTGCCTCGTGTGGATGATGTGCTGGCCTCTCTGCAGGTCTCCTCCCACAAGTGTAAAATCATGTACTACACCGAGGTGCTCGCCTCCCGTGACTTCAGGTCAGTTTAGTCCACTGAGCATTTCTTCAGATTATGAAACACTCCTTCTTAACAGCTGCACTCCTCCATGTGCGGATTTATAGAAAAACGAGGAACCGCTGCAAGGTCGTGTTATAAAAATTCACTTCAAATTCTAAATGAAACTAAGGAGAAAAGCATATATGCTAAATAAGGGATGGCTAGATGTGGTGTCCTGTGTGACAAAACGGCTGATAGCACCAAAAGATACGACAATAAACAGTCTACAGATCGGCTTGTGTGCACCGATACTAAACTCATATCATTTTAGAGCTCAGTGGTGTATTATTATTTTATTAATAAGCAAATCAAATACCCAAAACAACCCCGTGGCCTATAATTCCCTCATGAAAAGTCCCGATCAGGAAAAAAAAAAAAGGAATTTTTTTCAGGAAATCATGGCGAGAAGCGGTAGTTCATGCATGATGTGGAAACCACGCTATTCTCACCCATTCCACACGTGTCTGTTTCTTCAGTGTAATCCAACAGTTTAATAATCCACAAGGCATAGTCCAGTAATCCTTTAGTAAAAATCTGTCAGGAAAACTCTGACGCCCAGCCGTCCACCGGTGTCCTGTGATGTCCCGCCACACGTGTGTCCCCCATAAATCAAATAATTATACAACAACCGTACTGACACAATATGTGAGCTGTAACATTTCCTATAGAAACCCTTATAATCTATGAATCCACCTTTTAACGAAGTGAAATGTTTGTTGTTGTTTTTTTATCCTGACATATCCAGTCATAATATCTAATAAAACGGTCTGCGCTTGACATCAAATCATCTTTTCTAGTGGATGTTTGTGTCAAATTTAATGAAACTCCCTCAAGACGAGATGGGACATGAGGTCACATGTTTACCTTTGACCACCAAAAAATCTTTTCAGTTCATCTTTGAGTTCATTTGAAATTTTACCCCAAATTCCCTCGATCTAGAATCCTGACAAACCAAAAAGTGACAGCAGTCTGCTACACATGGAAGATTTAAAATTGGTGTTGTGATATTTAAGCATATCTGGAAACCTTTTTTTTTTTTTTAACAGATATTAAACATTCCTTATTATTTTTCTAGGGGATCTGTGACCAGTCTGGAGTCCGGTCACAGTGGTTTCTCCCAGCTTAGTGCTACCACTTCTTCTTCTACTACTTCTTCACACGCCAGCTCCACCATCTCAAGGTAGCGTCGACTCAGCGGGCGTCCAAAGACAACAATGACCTTTAAACCCATTGGCTGTGCCTCGCACGCTCAAAGAGAGGCTTTTTATACCCTACAGGTGATGGTGGGCCTTCCTTTTCTTGTGCCTCTGATGAGTGTTTTTATGTTTGTTTGTATTTTGTTGTTTCGATTTGAAGTTAGATTACATTCTAAATCTCATTAAACCCTTCACACACCACGTTTGGGTGAGACAAATGTCTTCACAGGTCATGTAGTTTCTTCTATTATCCACAAGATGTCAGTGTAATCTGAGACAGGAAATGCTGGCAGATCATCTGCAATACAAATGGCAGAAACTGCTTTATAACTCTTAGAAGTAAAAGAGGGAATTGCTCCAATAAAGAATTCATCACAAGAATGATGTAACCTCCAGAGTGTCTTTTTTTTTTTCCCGAATTTTAGGACTGGCTGCTTTAACTGTGCTGCAGTGGAGATTTATGATCATGAATGATTGTGGATTGTTTTTATAGCGATAGGCGAGATGTTAATATAAAATCTCTTTCGGAATATGCTGTACCCTCTCTAGATTTCATGCAATGTTGTTTTTGGGCTTGTTAGGCATAGCTGCTGAGCTTTCTGAGGCAGCTAATTTGAATGCAATAAAGTAGAGCCCCTTGTGATCTGGAGCAGGGCCAGAACGACAACTGATTTACATAGAACTTTCATTTCCATAAACTTATCAGATGCTTCCAGCTAAACCTTAATTGAATTTTCCTCAGTTGTTCTTGCTTTGCCAACATGTAATATTGCTGCGCATCCCAACACAATTCCGAGTCAGGTGAGTTTCACGAGGGGCTGATCGAACCGGAGCCAGAGTTCCATCTGGCGAATCAGGCTTTTTATAAATAGGAAGTGTGCTGACTTCTCAAGGAGGTTATTAACTGAAATGCTTGTTCTAATGACCTCCCAAGACACACATTGTCTACATAACTAGCTGCACCGTTCTCTTTCCATCAAAAGTCCTTCTTCAGCAGTTATGTGATTCAAGGTTGAATTATTTTTACTGGCCTTCATTGGCTTTAAAAAAAAAGAAGAAGAAACAGGTAACAATAAACTGAAGATTCCTCATGATTATGCAAGAAAGGTTGCGTCAAGGTTGTAGATTCATAAAGATGCTTCGCCTCTCATCCAAGAGGAGGCCCCTCACATAAATGATCCATGATTACATCAGAGCTGCATGAATGAGCATAGACGCCAAAGTCGTCTTGTCTTAGGGGCGAAAATATGTGGCAGTTTGTAACTCAATGTGTCACTAAACGGCAGTAAGTTCAGACATCACATAAACCCAACACAGGAGTCCACACGGAACACAGGGCAGTCGACATGGACTGGATATTACAGACGTGCGAGTCCCACCCCCTTTTCTCAAAAGTAGAATCTGCAGCATTTTGCTGAAAAAAACAATCAACACTTCTTATTATAGAATTCACTGTTGTGGTAGCCGGCGTTGAGCAGACGTAGGACGGAGGGTCTACGCTTCTGGTGCTCTCGAGTCTGGGATGGGTTGATGAATTCGTCTCAATTTGAATGAAGGTTCACATTTGGGAAGATATTGCCGCTGTTTGTGTGACACTGCTGTTCACATTCCGGCTGCTTTTGATCGAGGCCTTATTTAACTGATCGGGATCTGATCATCTTATCGAAAACTGCAACATCACATCGTAGATGACACCATGACAAACGCGCCCCTAAATGACTGATGTCACCGCCACCGTTCCATTTGGTCCGATAACATTTGAGAAGTTATCAGAGTTACACAATCGAATTATTCATCTGGTGGTGGAGCGCGCATCAACAAGACCAGTCTTCTTTTTTTTTAAGCAAAACTGTCAAATACTCCAGACTAGAATGACGGAAACAATTCTGATTTTTGTGACGTAAAATTAAGGATCTTTGGGTTTTGGACTGTGTGATGTTAGTTCAGTAAGTTCATTGTCACACATGTTTCCAAGTGATTGTGACTGTCATGTAGTTGAAGTGAGAACAAGTCTTTGTCTCATGTACACCTGAGATGGCTGGGACTCCCACGACCCACGACCTTCTTCCTGTGTCCCCGCTGGGGCAACTCTACTGTCTAAACGAAATGAATAATAATTCAGATTGACATCGGGGGGAACTTTTTTTTTTTTTTTAATTGTCTTCTACACCCACCGTTTACCGTGTGTGTGTGTGTGTGTGTGTGTGTGTGTGTGTGTGTGTGTGTGTGTGTGTGTGTGTGTGTGTTTCTAGCACACATTTGCAACACGCAGCAGTTCATCAGTTCCCTCTTGGTGATTTGATCACAGATATAACAAAAAGGCTTTCAGGCCTGTGAACTAAAGAGTCCATCCTTGTAATATCCCCATAAGAAAACTGCATTCATGCTTCAAATAATGAAACAAGCTCCCCCCTACACACACACACACACACACACACACACACACACACACACACACGAGAGTGAAAGTCAAATTAAAAACACGTTCTGAAGACAACTGCGACCAGGACCATCATGATCTCTGCGGTGTTTGGTGAGCAAGCAAAGATTAAAAAAGAAAGAAAGAAAGAAAGAAAGAAAGAAAAAAAGGCTATAATGCTAATGTGCAGCAGAAATAGTCTCTGACTTCATGGTACGGATATAAACATGGCAGGCTTCACGGGAATATAGACACCGGTCACGTTCTCTCAGCGACTCTAGAGCCTCTGCCAGAACAAAGCAAGTCAGGTTTGGGGTGCGGGGGATGGGGGGTTGGGGGGGGGGGGGCTGCAGTTCAACGTGGGGCTAATATGGGTTGGATTTCACTTAAATGATCACCTCTAAAATGCCAGAAGGTGGAGAGGTTATATCATGAAATGATTGATGCGCCACTTCCTTACGCCAACACTCCTTTGAAACCTATTTGAAAGAATTAACGAGGGATCTCTGATCCGTCCTCAGAAGACGAGGTTAAATGATAACTACAATGGGTCAAAAACAAGCTGAAATTCACTTGCAAATGATGGATTTATTGTGAATGGATTGAGGAAATGGATTTAGTGGAGAGAGAATAAGAAAAATCTCATCAGACATTGAGCTTAGAGTTCCACTGTAGTGGGGGATCCTCATTAAAACCTCTGCTTCATTTACTTCCCTCTGACAATCCTGACCTTCCCGCTAATTGAAAAGGAGAGCCTCGGATTAGTGGGCATTAAATTATTTTTTAGGAGCCCTGGCGCGCGTGAAAAGAAACTTTTCAATCCATTTGTAGCTCCTTAGGATTGTTTGTGTGTTTTAACGTGCAGCTTGAGTGGAGAGCTCCTGTTCTTATGATGTGCAACCTGAATATTTAGTGCCTCCTCTGTTTGAGTTGTGGACTTGTCTATTTACCTAATCTGGCGTCGGCTGGCGCTGAATTCATTTTCTGACTTGTTGTACAAGTGGGCCTGATTAATATGTCCACACACAAATAGATGCAGTCATGTCTATTTATCTCTGATACTTCATACTATCTCTCATATCTTCCAACATTGATTTTCTCCGCAACAAGAGAGACCATCAATCTTGCCTCAATTTAGACCAATTTCTGAGCACTGGCCTCATTTGCAACGACCTGTCAAAGCTCTGCCTAAATCTGATGTTGTTTTATCGGTTTCCAAACATCAGACCTGGTTTATTTCTCTCGTGGTTTCTCGGCTCGCTGAACTGTGCAAGTCAGTGGAGGCCCGCCCTTCTTAAATGTTACAGTGGGAGAAAACATTCATCTGTTTACTGCTTTGGACAGAAGACAAAAGTTCTTTTAGTCAGGATTTAAGGGACTGCAGACCTTCGCAAGCTTATCTCTAACGGACCAATATGAAAGAAAGGAAACGGGAGCCACAGAGTAAATGAAAAAATACCAGATATCCTGTTGAAATATTAATGAGAACTGTTTCTCGGTTTTTGTTGCTCTGTATATTCGACAATTAAGCTGTACCTTTTCATTGTGTTTTTAGTCGGTCAAGATATATTTTAAGGACTAATTTGATTTTTAAGTTCCAAAAATCTGTCATGAAAAGAAATGTAGACGACTGCCGTCAAGGCTTCCACCACACAGAGGAAAACTGTGGAATTCATCATTTTTGTTTGGTTTTTGTCAGTGTTTTATCAGTGCATAAATGAAACAAGGTATAAGAAAATGGAAGGAAAATGTAGGAAACGACCGTCTTAGTGCTGCTGCTGTGAGGACAAATTTAATTTTTAAGGAACAAATGATGGAAACCATTAAAAAAGAACCTCCATTCACATGTGCACTCCTGATGTCAATTCAGAAACTTTACATCAAGCAGCAGCCAGCATGGAACTGTACAACACTCAAGCACATGAGCTTTTTATACTCCCAGATGATGTATAAGATTACACGCCATGACAACCTTGTAAAGTAATTGGATTCTTTGGGAAATATACAGCGCTGAGGCACGACACCAACTAACTCTCACTCCCTACTTGCTCCTTGTCCTATTGATGACCCCAGAGTCCAAAAAAAACAAACCTTCTGAAATGTTTAACACTAAATACTAATTCAAAAAATCGAGAGTTACACTCGACAGTGCTGGATCAGGGTTGGGGTATAGGGTGCCGCTGAAGCCCATGCATCAAAAGGACTTTTCTGAAGTTTGCTTTGAATGCAGGTGAGGACATGAAGTTGAAAATGCACCTTGTTAAATTTGATCCACTTCATCATTTCAACATTTATGTCCATGTTTGAAAACTGAGTTCTCACATGTGATGTCTTGATTTCTACATGTTGCAACATGTGGCAGCATGTTGCCATGCACGCGTGTCCATACTTGTCAAAAAGCGTCTGTGAAGGAGAGAATTTCATCATGGTTACGGCACCTTTCAATAAACCATACAAGACCGTTTTGTGCGTGTTGAATTGTCATGTTGTGCAGGAGTCTCCCTTCATACTGCTGCATTTATGCCACACAAATGTATAACAGATCAGAACCACCAGTAGTCCAGGCTCCTCCAGACACTTGCTGTCAACTTAAGCATCAACCTGCAAACCAAACATCCACCTCTTCCTGCCAGTGAACTCTTCTCAACCCATCATCCAACGTGAGGAATTGTACAGTCTCCTCTCCCACTCAGCCTGCAGCCAGCAGCGACCATCTGCTGCCCCCAGCCAAAGCCAGCAACTTTTACCATCTGACTGCAGCCTCCACCGGAAGATACCGGCGGACAGCTCCAGTTTAAGGAGCCACCTACAGCCTCTGTCAGCAGCCGTCATCCTCCGACATCCTCCAGATTCTAGCAGCAGCCCAGCCTTCCACCCCCAGTCCGGCCCTTGTCACTCACTCACACAGTGCTGCACCGCTACACACTGCTGGTCACTCCTCCATTCTTTGTGGCGAAAAGAAAAAAAAACATGTCAGTAACAAAAACAAAACCATACACACCGCCGACACGCATGTCCGCTCACAAAGCCCCAGAGTGTCAAACCCTGCTGAATGCAGTCCAAGGATGCATGTGTCATTTCAAACAGAGTTACAGCAGAAAGCAGAGCTGGCTTCTCTCCCGAGTGCCTCCAGGCCAAGACACATGCATACATACATTCATGCATGCAGACATTCAGAGATTCCTTCCTTGGTTTGGGGGACACTCATGAAATAAAACATTGGTTACAAGTGTAGAAACATGCACTGTATTGGCACCAGCTGAAAAATATGCCGTGCGGTGAGAAGAGCTCAGGTCAGGGTTGAGCGCAACGGCTCTGAGACGTTACACGATCAAATCTGAAGCTGATCATTGTATCATCTGGAGATAAAGTCTGCTGCTGCACTCCATCCTCCCAACAGAATCGTTCCCACTCACAAGGTTATCATGATTTTTTCTCGGTGTCTATCGCTTTTTTTAAATGTAACATCTGATTGATCTAATAATAACCTCAGGGTTGGAAGCGTTACTGGAATTTTTTAGGGGATCACTGTGCTACACTAACCTGAAAACAAGACTGGGAACAACACATCTCTGTATTTCGTAAGTTTTGGCACATCAGACATATCTCAAATGTACTGCAGTGTAGAAGCTGCCTTTAATTCATGTATTCTGCACAGAAGGTTTGCATAATTTCAGAGGGAAAAACCGAGCAAAACATAATTGATTTGAATTTTAAAAATTACAGCCCGTTCTTGAGCCTTTTTTTCCAGTTGGGTCAGATGTAGAACACATTTGAGTGAAAGACCCGCCAAGCTTCCGCACTCTTAATGGTTATTTTGTGAGACATAATTGTTTGTGGAGTTTCTTAAACCACAGTTTGTTACAGTTTGCATTTTATTCTAAAAGATGAGCTGGGAGGTCTCCATACTGTATATGTACAGTCAAATGACTTGCTGGCTTTAAAGTGCATATTCACACCGGTGTTTTATCCACAATCATGTCATGTTAACATCTGTTGAGATGGTTTAGCTTGGAAATGAGATATTCTGGAAGGTGCCGGCAGAAGTAAGCTGTCATCTGCAGACTGATGCGTGCAAGTGGCCGCTGTCCAACAGTGCCGCATAGAAAATGATAGAAAAGTTACAGAAGTATAATATTGTTTCCACTTTTTTCTACTCTTTCCTTTTGTTTGCACTTATATGATATTGATATAGAACAGGCAAACTCAATTGTTTTCAGATTCCAAGTCCTTTTAGTTGATTTTTTTTTTTAGCTCCACATGTGATGCATACCTCATCTAAAAATGGATAAATAGTTGAAACAATGTCACCCCCATGCCCGTGGGAGCTAATGTTAGCGGTACTAGCTTAGCCACGGCGGTACTAGCTTAGCCACGGCGGTGCTAGCGTGGCTAATGTCTACGCCGGCTGAATTCACGTTCAACCTAGTTTGCCTCGACTGCTGTGCCTCTTGTCAGTGCTTTTGTGGTGAATTGTGAGATGGATTATGAGAATCAAAAAAACGCTGTCATATTCTCATAAGTATTTCTAATGTTTGCAGTAGGCTAACTGATGGAGCAAAAATTGTAACGTGTAAAGAGAGATGATGGAGATGGAGGGGTAAACAGCAGGAGGTTGAGTGTTTACCCAGAGAAATGAAAACGCCTTTATTGGGACCTGAATTTGATTAGAATGTTACAGAAGAGGTTGACATACTGGCTGCTACTCTACTCTTGAACTGACCAGTCACCCTCCCCCTGCCAGTAGATCCATGTCCCCTCCACTACATTTCCGTTCAATCAGGGGTATAACATAGTAGGAAGCCTGTCCTGATTACTGCGTTGCTGCCAGCAGAGAGTAAAGGAGGTGGCATTAAAGGCATCCATCTCTACTCCCACCTGCTAAGCCTCACCACCCCTCAGCGAGCAGGTTTGCCTTATTGGCAGGTAGAGGAATGGTTCGGGCGTCGACGGAATGAAGAATAGAGGAAGCGTGAGAGAGCGAAGACAGAGACAGACGAGTGGAGAGGGCGAGATCAAGGCATGAAAGTAGGATTAGGAATGAGGGAAGAAGGGCGATCAAGACAAGTACAGATTTTAAAGAGCTGCTCGGTTTCTCGTGGGACCTCCTGCCATCTTGTCTTCTCGTTGCTTTTTATCCATTCAAACGTGGTAGCGGAGCGACTACTCAGGTGTAATCAGGCTGATTGGAGCTTGTTGTTAGCAACCACACTCTAGAGACACACTCAACTTCTACGACTCTTTCTTTTTCATCTATTATTGTTGGCCTTGTGGTTGTTTTGCTGCTCCTCTGCATTTATACTTTCTCTTTTTATTGATCCAGCGAAGTGAATCCATCTTATCAAACATTTCAATAGCAGTAAGAATTCATTAAATTAGTTTTATAACATGAACTCTCAGATGAACTCATGAGCTACTTCTCATTCTGATAAACCGAAACTTATCTTCTACACTGAGTATCGTTGGGTTTTTGATCTAAAAACTTTTGATCTTCATCATGAAAGCAATAAAGTAAAGATGCACTCGTACTGAAAAGTAATAATTCAATCATTTGTTTAAAAGCTTCTACCAACCAGCGGTGAAGTCTAGACCATCTAAAATGAGACCAACTGAGAAACCAATTCATGACCAAGACCAGAGTGTGCCAAGACCATGACAAGATCAAGACCCTGAGAGGTTAAGACCAAATCAGAACAGACACCAGAACAGGGCAAGACCTCTATAGGTAAAGACCTAATCAAGACCTAGACCAGGGCAGGGCTGGATCAAGTCAAGAAAGAGACCAAGGCAGGTCGGGACAGAATCAAGACAAAGACTGACACAGGCTGAGACCGATTCAAGACTCAGACTTTGACAGGTTGAATAAAGAAACCAAAGCGGAGACTAAGGCAGGGTAGGGCAGAGTCCAGGCTGAGACTAATGCAGGGTAAGACCAAATTAAAAGACAAAAATTTTAAAAGGTCAAGACCAAGTCAAGACCAAGACGGAGGCAGGGTGAGACAGAGAGGCGAGACTGAGACAAGACTAAGACTAAGGCAGGGCAGGACCGAGCCAAGACTGAGACTAAGGCATGTCAAGAGCAAAACTTTGAGAGGCCTAGACCTTCTCAAGACCATGACCAAAGCAGAGCGAGACTGAGCCAAACCAAGACCAAGGCAGGGTGATAGCAGGTCAAGGCAAGACTTTGAGAGGTCAGAAGACCCAGGCAAGACCAGAGCCAGGACATGGTCTCCGTAAGGGTTCTGTTGCAGTATATCCAGACTAGGGAGTGCAGTTTTTTGTTTTTGTTTTTTAAATTTGATATGAATTTTTTTATGGATTGTATAGCCAAATTTAAATACAGATAAAAATAAAAAGCTGACATCGTGCTCCCATCTTCTTAAAAAGGGGGGTTGGGGGAGGTTTGGGGGGGACAACTGCTCACAGCAAAGATTCCAGTGTTCAGAAGTAACTACTCAGGTTATTGGTTGCATTTGAAGCCACGTGTTTTCCATACATTGAAATTAGACGCAGGTAATTCAGCTACGGTTGTGGTCTGGACATAAAAGCTCGAGTCCACTCAGTCGATCACAAGACAAGAGTGAGACCTTTAAAAACCAAGACTGGTCGACTTCAACACGAATACAGAGTCTGTGATATCTGTTTGCCTTGTGCCTTACATTTGGTCATCAATCTTTTACAGCTGCAGTGAAGCAAAAAACAAGAGGAGATTAAATTCTGCCAAACTCTTAAAAATGTTTTCCGGCTCTGGCATCGACTGCTCTCCCTTCCTGTCTCACTCTGACATTTTCAGGTATTTACTGTGAGTCGGGCCATGACTCATCCCTGGATGTAAACTGGCACTGAACCACTTGATCAGGACTTCCCACCTTGTTTGAGCTACCTGTAATATTAAAATTTAAATAAACTCTTGTTGTCAAACGGGGACAAATCTGATAACAGCAACACACACCATAAGTCGCTCTGGCCAGAGTTAGGAAGACAGCCTCTGTGTCTCGGTCCTGTTTGGGAGATGAAGTAGTTGACCGTCATTAATGTGTGAATATGTCTGAGAGTTGCTACTTTCCATAGCAGCCTGTGCTAACAGTAAATATACAGGATGTGTGTGACAAAGGGTGAACGTGTCATGAAGCGCTAGACAAGAAAAGCAGTTTATCATGGCTGAAAAGTTTTATTCTGTTGTGAAAAACATGACCTTGGTGATGACCTTTGTTTCAAACTGAATCATGTGTCTGTTTGTTCCTCGCTGACAGAAGATTGATGCCAGTCGTGTCTGAACAGCCTCTCAATGTACAATGATTCCACCAGCAGCACCTATAAAGCGCTCTAATCAACATGATATACAGTATGTTGATTGTTTAGTCTGTAATGGCTGCAGTTACTTAGCGAGGGAACAAGCTCACTTCCCAAAAAATGGTAACTATTCCTGTGACTCACCCTGATCCCAGATGTCTGCTTCTCTGTTAGGAAGCCATAACTCAAACAGTTGAGGATGGAATTTGATTTAATCTGGTAGGTTGTTAGGATGGGCGGCACGGTGGTGCAGTGGTCAGCACTCTCACCTCACAGCAAGAAGGTTGTGGGTCCGAGCCCCGGCTCCAGCACAGGATCTTTCTGTGTAGAGTCTCCATGTTCTCCCTGTTCCTGTGAGGGTTCTCTCTGGTACTCCAGCTTCCTCCCACAGTCCAAAGACATCAAGAGAGGACGAGGCTGATTGATACTCTAAATTGACTGTAGGTGTGGCTGTGAGTGTGAATGGTTGTCTGTCTCTATGTGTTGGTCCTGTGATGGACTGGTGACCTGTCCAGGGTGAACCCCACCTCTCACCTGAAGGCTGCTGGGATAGGCTCCACCCACATGACCCTTAACAGGATAAGCACAACAACAGTCATTATTAAATAGGTACCAAGACCAGTGACATAGGGACTCCAAATCAGTAGCCGATATTAGCACTAGATAAGAAATATAGGGCAAACCTGTATTTTATTGAGTCATATAGTTTTTGATATACTCCAAAATTCTATGTTGTGGCTTCTATGGCATGTACATGATGGAGTAAACCCCACAAATAAGACCCGGGGCCAGCAGTAATCACTGAACCAGCGTGTAACCGCTGGGGCTTCAAGTGCCTTTACTCTTCTCAGCAGCTGCAGGTGTAAAAAGTGTTTTTTGACCATCCTGCCTATAGTTGGAGGAAATTGCTTAGACAGGAAGCAGAGATGAGCTATGGATCTTGACAGCTCTGCCTATTGTAAGTGCCTGAGGGAAACTCATCACCTGTCAGGGCCAAAATGATTTTAGGCTGCTGTGTTAGTCCTGGTTGTTGCCTCTCATTTCATTTGGATATTGAAATGAACAACCCTCACTGCTGTCACATGACACTGGCTGGCACACAGTCGTAGGGGGATTTTTTTTTTTTTAAAGTCTCTTCTTGCTTTGTCTGTCCTCTGTTTGGTGTGAAGGGATTGTGGTTGTAATTGCCTTCCAGACCGGCTTAGGCTCTGGACCAAGGATCTCTCAGCTATGATCTGTTAAGCCTATTACATACTTGTTACATGGCGACACACAATCCTATGTGGACGAAAGCCTGAGAGTGAGCCAATTTGCACCACTTGCTTTGGCACCAACACATTCCATCTGTTCTGAAATACAATATAGAGTAACTCTTTTGTTCTGTGCATCATTAGTTCTTCACAAAAAAAAAAGAAGAAAAAAATCCAGAAATCTTTGGCTGGCATGTGAGTGGATCGGGTATATATGGCAACCGTTTGTGTGTGAGAGTGTCCGTCTGACAGGATGCAGCTTGACTTTTGGTAGCAGCGTTCAGTTCGCTCTCATCGGACCATACACTTTATTTCTTTGGACTTTTTCACATGAAAACTACAAAACGGCTGAAGTGTACATTTACAGAGTTATAATGTGTTTGCTGAATCTCAAGTCAACGGATAGTGACAGAAGATGATATGAATCAGAGAGCAGAGCCGGTTGGAAACAAAACAAACAAGAGAAAAACACTGGCCAGATGACCGGTCTGTTCTGATCACATCTGAAGGGAAAGGTGTTTGAACAGTTTCAGCCTGCTGGCAGAAAGACAGCCTCAGCCTGCTGACTGACATTTATGGGTGATATTTAGTCATCAAAACTCATCGTCTCAGTGAGGAGACAACATCCAATTGGAGATCTGACATAGAAAATAGAAAACTGCTCTTCTCCGCGGGCCAGCCCAAGCCTGACACCCCCACTGGAGAGAGCGTCACAGCGACTTAGAAGTTCTTGCTGAAGTCAACATCTCTTCCAGTTTGACGCTCTTTCCAGGGGAACATGTCATTTGAATGATGGGTCACTGCCACAAGATATCATATACGAGACTAAAAGTTACCATGAAATAAGCGCAGAAACCAGAATCACCAACAGTGAACGGACGGACTGGCAAAGACAGAAACACACACTGGAAAAAAATCTTTCAGATTTGTATTTAATGGACTGAATATGTTAAATTTGTATGTCTGATTTTTTTTTTTTTGGTCAAATGAACAGAAAACTATGTTATATTTATTTGTCCTCTGTGATTTCATGTCTTTACTCACCCCTGTACTCAGCCCGCGAAGGCTCCCCAAGGTTGTTGGTGCTTTTGTATGTGTGTGTGTGTGTGTGTGTGTGTGTGAGAGAGAGAGAGAGAGTTTGTGTGTCTCTTTTTTGTCTTTTAAAAAATAATGTTTTTCCCCAAAAAAGAAATGTTTGAAAATGACAGCACTGTCAGCTACAAAAAGCTGGTTTAATAAGATATGGATGAAAAAAGACATGACAAAGAAAGTTCTTGTCAGGATTGGTGAAAAAACAAATTAAACATTAAATACAAAGTGCAAAGATGTCTACATTTGTCCATTAAATTTTCATGCGAAATGAATGAAATTAGTTACGTAACAACACGTCAAACCCTCAATTACATCTAGCAATATTTTCATTGGCACTAGTTACATGCAAGTATTTGGAATCAAGTCCCAAAAAGTATTTTGATCCAAATTTGTCTCTAAATGTAACAGGTTCTTCTACAGACCCATGCTGAACACCTCCAGAAGGTTTTGTGAAACCTGCCTGTCCTTTTTCTGCCAGCAGACAAACAAACAAACAAACAAACAAACCAGACAAACAAAACAACCTTGTTTCTCTGCAGATCTCAGTGCAGTGAACTTTCTTCTTCAATATTGCAGAACTTTGCACATTGACGTGATTTAAAACTTATGAGTCCAGTTCAGGAGCAAGATCGCCTTCGTTCCATCGAATCAGTCCAGCCTCGTTAATTTTACTACTTGTGTCACATGACTCTAAATCAACCGAGCACGTCCTTAACCCCTCTTCCTTTCGTTCATCTCTGATGATGCGACCCGACCGTTGAACCCCCCGTCTCCTCTTTTCCCTTTCATTGCTTGAGAAACAATCTCTCCCTCCACCACTCTTCACATAAAGAAAAAGCCTTTATTAATTAAAAAAAATGATTTCATTGTAAATAAAAAGCACTTGCTGCGCAAACATATTTTGCCAATTACAATTTTTTACCATTTTCTCAGACGCTTCAGACTTCCTTAATTGCTAAAAAAATAAATAAAAAATAAAATCCATTTGCTTTTATTTACTGAAGTATTGTCGTTCTCAAGAACCTCACAAGGCTCTCGGGGCTTGACCTCCACTCTCAGTCTAGGCCCCAGGTACCTGGACCCAACCGATACCTCACCTCCATTCATGACCTTCATCCTTCCACAATCCCAATAAAACTACATTAAACCCAAACTGTGAGCTTCATGGGAAAATTGACTTCCATGTGCGGACCACATTCAGAGCCTCGTAGAAGCTGAGGCTGTAATTCATCTTCTTTTCCCAATGAAGCCTCGTTAGAGAGCACGACTGCGGTTACGCCATCATCTAAACAAAGAGAGTTGGTTTGTTCACATCACATTCCAAGGGGCTGTGAGCGATGATCTTGGAGAAAACACAAGGGAAGGTTTCACAAACGGTACATTCCTGCAAAGCTGGGCATTGAATGAACATGATCGTCAACACAATGGCAGACGATGCCAATGCTGTTCTCATTGTGCATCCATTCCCAGTCCTCTTGTCTTATTTGTCTCTTTGCCATCGATGTATTGATACGATATTGGCGGGGTGCCGTGACATATCTCCGGCATCACCAGCAAGCTCCAGGCAGAGACTCCGGGCAAACAAGACTCCAACTTCCTACCTGGGTCCATTTATGAGAGACACATAACTACACTTTTGATGGTCGCCAACATGTAAAAAACGCACGTATAGAATTGAAACTCAAATCTAACGGGGAAATAAATAAAGAAGCTTTTTTTTTTCATTGAATTTAGCTGAGTTTTTCCTCTAAAAAGATTTTAAATGACTTTTTTTTGGGGGGGGGGGGTGTGGCACACAAACATCGCTTCTCTCCTGGTACTCCAGCTCCCTCCCACCGTCCAAAGACATCAAGAGGGGACGAGGCTGATTGGATACTCTAAATCAGGGGTCTCAAACTGGTCCAGTAAAGGGCTGTGTGGCTCAGGTTTTCATTCCCAGCAAAAGCAACACCTGATCCAACAAATGAGCTGTGTGAACACAGCTTAATTGATTTAAGTAGATTCAGGTGTTGCTTTTGCTGGGAATGAAAACCTGCAGCCACACGGCCCTTTACTGGATCAGTTTGAGACCCCTGCTCTAAATTGACCGTAGGTGTGGCTGTGAGTGTGAATGGTTGTCTGTCTCTATGTGTTGGCCCTGCGATGGACTGGTGACCTGTCCAGGGTGAACCCCGCCTCTCACCTGAAGCTGCTGGGATAGGCTCCAGCCCCCCCGTGACCCTTAACAGGAATAAGCGGAAGACAATGGATGGATGGATGGATAGATGGACAAACATCGCTGTATCCCGCCATTCAGGGTTCCACAAGTTGTCTTTCTCGATGGTCTCTGGCTGCTGTCCTGTTTGTCCTGCTTGTCCTGTTGCTATGACAACACGAACGTGCGCATATAGCTAAGGAAAAATAATTACATTTACTCGGTGAAAACATACAGTTCAGTATATTGTCAACATCTACACAACCTGCCAGACAGACGATGAACGGGCAGTAAATGTTTACTTGCTGACTACTGGAGTCAAGGAACATAGAGTATACTGATCTCTGACTTGCGTGTGTGTGTGTGTGTGTGTGTGTGTGTGTGAGAGAGAGAGAGAGAGAGAGAGAGAGAGAGAGAGAGAGAGAGAGAGAGAAAGAGAGAGAGAGAGACCACCATATGTGGAGGAGGCCCCCAGTTGGACCCATGTCATGTGTTAGTGTATTATTCATAACTTTTGCAATCTGTTGGAGCTGTAGGACGAGTGGAAATGTCTGCTGGCACATCTTATAGAGTTTATCATTATTATTAATTACTTGCTACATGATTTGGAGAAAAAAAGTCATGTTGTGATTGTGTGCTGTTTCAAGATTGTGAAATAATAATTCTGATAAGTAGTCCAGAGAAATGCTCACTCTAAATTCCTACTTAAACAGTCTGGTTTGAACGAGCAGAAGTAAGTACAAAAACACATTCGTTTTCAAAGCAATAATCACATTTTAAAAAAACAAAAACAGCTAAAATGATTGCGATTAATCCTTCAGTGCTGTTTTATATACCTTTCTCTTATCATTTGTATGCATTTACAAGCATCCACAATGTTCTTTACTAAACATCATTTCCTTGTAGTCAAGAGAAATTTCCTTGGTTTGAATTTCTGGTTTGCTTGTTCGATGTGTAGTTAGCGTGTGACTAAGGGTTTTAAAACATGCTTCATGCTACTGAAGGGTATTCCACTTACTTGAGAAAAAAAAATGTATGTTTCTGTATGAAGGGTCTGAATCAAACATATACATGTGTGTGTTTATATCATTAATTCAGAAAAGCAAAGCAGATCTTATTTCTTGTAGGGAGTTATCTAATTAATATAGAAAAACAGGGCTGTCACCCCCCCCCCCAAAAAAAAATACAACAAAAATTAACAAAAATAACATAAATTGATATTAATTTTAAAACACACTCAGATGCTCTGGATATTATTTAATTAAACTGGTTTTATATTTTGTATTGTTGACAGGCGGTGAGAGCAGGAGGAGCTCACAGCTGCTAATAAACGCCATCAAACCGATACTTCGTATTCTGGATCCCGCCCTCAGCTGACCTGACGTAGAAGGGTTATCATACGTACATGCTTATCGGGTGACAGTCCTTTGTTCCAGTCTTTGTGCTCGCATGTCTCGTGGTGTCAGCTGCAATAAGGAGTCACCTTGTCCCGATCAAACACTTTCTTTACATCTGACTTCAGATTACGTGCTGGAGGATCAAAGGTTCCAGGCTGAGACAGGATTATCACACAGGGGGCAGGTGTAGCTAAAGAATTTGGAGGCCTTGAACTGGAGCCAAGAAGAGGATTTCCTGATTAGAAGGAGACTTGAAGTGCAATTCTCATGACATGAATATCTGCATAATGTCAAGCCATACAGTAGACTTCCACTGATGGTTTAACTGTGAGCAGTTAAACAGCCCAGTTGCCGCGCTGGCTGCAATCTCGCTGTGATGCCACTGTTCTCTGGTCGTTGAAGCCGGACGGCCGTCTTTCACCCTCCCCGCTTCTATGACACGCCATGAAATTATCCATTAGGCTTTTAACTGCCAGTGTCTTCTGCTCATTGGCTGCGCAGCAATAAAAATTCATTACAATCTTTCACCTTCTGTGAGTGTGCTGGATACGTGCAGGATTTCATTTTCAAGTTCCCACAGGCTTCAGAGCTAACACACAATCTCAGTCTGAACGGTTTTGCGGGGCCTGTGAGGTCTCGGCTCGCTGCCGCGCCTCTACTGTAACACGTGAGTCATGTCGTGTTCCCTCATCATCTCTTCGCTGGCTTGCACCACAGCGCTGTCGCTGTTGTTGTTGTTCACCTGCCATGTTTGATCATATCGCAGCAGCACTGAACCTGTTCAGATCGCTGCAGTCAGAAATAAAAATACCGCTTTCATAACTCTTGTTTGCTGTTATAAGTACAAGTGTGTACTCCTTCCCCGAGTGCTGCCACTGTCATGTTTTGTTGTGAAGGAGACAAAAGCAGGAGCTTCTCCGGCCGTGAGATTCAAACGTGGGTACGTTGAGGAAAAAGGAAAAGATATTTCTTCTTCTTTTGTGCAATTTACAGAGTCGACTCAGCCAACTCCTTCATTTGATGTGGGCTTTTAATGATAATTAAGCTGGCAACTCATTTTAGGGTTGCCACCTTTCAGAAATAGAAATAAGGGACGCCCCCCTCGCGCCCGAAGCCGCACAGGCGGAAAAAAAAAAAGGGACATCCCCAAAACTCCTAAGATGCATAGAAATGTATTTATTTTTATATGAAAAAACAAAATGCTTTGATTTCAAGTTTAAAGTGCTTTATTAGCACTGAACATGTAAACATGACTGTACAGACAGCCTGAACCTGTGCACGGTCGTAGTAAACTAGTAACAGACAACATACTCATGGTAGAAATGGCCATTTACTGTATGTAGATCTCAGGAGGTCAGGTCTCTGTATCTGTGTGGAGTCAAGAAACAAAGTGCATGACATGAAACCAATAAACAGATAAAAAAGTGCATAACATAAAAATAATGAACAGATAACAAAGGAAGTGCATAGCTTCCCTCAACTCCTTTTATGTCCTGTTTTTTTTTGTGTCAGACCAGGTTTAAACAGTTCACTCTCTATCTCACTTCTTCTTCCAGGAGTACTTCTTGTTACTTCTTGCAGCACTGAGCAGAGCGAGCGAGGTAACTAGGCAACGAACGGTGATCAGGAAGTGGAGCGCAAAGGGGCTGGGCTGTGCAGGGCAGGCAGCAGGCAGGCAGATAACATATTTTGCTGTCTTTAATATTTCCTGTCCTTTATTTTGTTCATTATTGGTAGTTCAGTGTTCACGTATGTGCGCGGGTGTGTGTGTGACAGACGTGCATGGGACAATTGTGAAATACGGAACTTTTAATTCCCAATTACGTAACGATTCCATATTTCAAGGGACGCGTGGCAAGCATAACTCATTTCTAATATGAAGACGAGCTAATTTTTTTCGCTGAACCATAAGACTGCGCATAATTAATGTTGATGGCAATGATCTGTTCATCTAATTAATATTTTGATTGTTTACAAAATAGAATATGGAGTTTATATCCCCATTTACATCCTCCGGAAGTCTTATGTCACACATTACATCCCTACATTCTACACGGGTGTTTCCCTCTAATTTGGACCTGAGAGGATTTCTGTTTTGTTGTGATATATTTTTTTGTGTTTTTTCTTGCTAATAATTAAGAAGAATGTGTTTGAAGTCGCTAAAACTCACTGGAAGCTGGACAGTGTGTTGTAAAGCAGGTTTAAAAAAAAAAAATGCGGCAGCAACTCCAGAAGGACTTAGTGGGATTAACCCTGAAGCACCAAGTGAGGTGTTGAGTGGTCCTCTACCGTGTGGTTGGTGTGAAAATAAGTTTAATTTAATGCAAAAAGTAAATTACTACAACCTTTCCTATAGCAACAGATCATTTTCTTATGATTTATGATCAGAGGTGACATTGACCACAAATATAGACGGAACAGAATTGTACATATTGTCGCATTCAGTACCAAAACGTGCCTGGTACGATCTGCGGCAACTCATTTAGAAAAAGATGGACATGCTTCAGTCTTCACTTGGAGCTCCTAAACACCTAAATGCAACTTTTCAGTTTAAAAAAGATTAAAAAAATATTGCCTTGTTTAATATAGAGTTTCTCCAAGAAAAAATTGTTTTGCACTGGATTTTTTTTTTTTAATTAAGTTACAATGGACAACATTTAGACCACCCTGTCAGTCGGTGTTTCTCCCACTCTTAGCCCTGTATTCTACTGGTTGAAACAACTAACCACATATGGCCAGATTTGAAATGGCAGTAATAAGACAGACCATTCATGCGGTCTATCCATCAGGATACATTTCAAGATATTGTCACACACTAACAACAACAACATGAACCTGTCAAAGGCTAAAATTGCGCAATTGCTACTGCTAGTTAACAAACGTTAGCTCACATGTCCAGCAGAAAAGTCACGACCTCAGCACACCTCCTTAGAACCTTCTGAACCTACACTGACCCTCGTCTTGGTCGTTTGGTGGTCCGACAGTGTTTGAGATGGATAACGGTATGAACACTTATGTTTCTCAGCCATTTCTCTGGTTAATCCAACACCCAGCAGCCCCTGAGCTCCTGCAGTTGGCGATGACACAGTGAACACGCGTGTTCATGCTGTTGGCTCAGAGATCCTGAACGGTTAGTCAGCAAACTCGCTGGAATCGAAGCATTCTGAACATTTTCGACCAGATAAATGAATTGTATACAATTGTTTCACTACTGTATTTTTTCAGGTAAATTTAGACTTTCTTTTAGCAGCTTACTAGAAGATTTTTGTGGCTGTATTGTTATTATTTTTTGTTGTTGTTGTTATTTCTCATTCTTAAATTTTTGTCGCTTGCACCTTTAAATATGGTTTCGCTCACAAGCCGGTGATGTACGACAATGCTTTTTCACTGCACCGGGAAAAACAGGAAGGTTCTCCTCAATGAAAAAATGCGAAACGCTTGATACTGACTAAAAGAATAGGCTCAGAAATATCAAAAATATAAAAGTATGTCCAGCTGTATCTTTGTGACTGTGTGCACTGCTAATAAGTTACCATTAATCAAAGCCTATTGATCACAGGATCTTTTTGTACTCTCACATGTAATTCTCAAGCCTCCACTGCAGAATGATGACCGACTTCTGGGGTTGAACTTGTAGAGAAGAGAGCAAACGTGATGTATGGCTTTTCACGCCTGCGGCGCAAATTAACAGAACCGGGGATGCACACAGTGGGGATGGAGGGCGGATTTGTAATGAGAGTCACTAGGGCAACCTGGGACACAAGGCAAAGAGAAGCGCTGCAGCATCACGAGGGCTGCTGGAAGGAGAGAGAGAGGGGAGAAAAAGGTTGACATCTTGATCAAGACTTAAGTGGACTACGAATTGAATTACAATAATCCAGCTGTCAATCAGATCCTGTTTTTCATTTCCACACCAGGTTCCCATGTGCCTAAGCTCTGTCTGCTTTGCTTTATTATTTGTTTGGTGAGTTAATTGCTCAACCCAGTTTTTAGCGCCTCATTTTCATTACTCTACCGATTTCCTGCTCATGAAAATTTGAGGAAAAGCCTCTCAAACAGTCCAGCGATGACTAGAGACAAACTCTGTAAACACTGAGTGACGACTTGATGTGTTTTATCGACCTTCATGCTGTGTTACCAGTGTGAGATCCCATTAATCAATGGCATCACTAAGTAAGTGGTGGAAAAAACACACACACCCTAAAACCATCCTCTTAATGGTCCCGAGTCATACTAAGCCCCCTAACTCAGATAATTGCGATACAATACACCGGTACATTTCTTTACACTCCAGGTATCATTAGATGTGAGTCATGCGCTGAATGGAGTCAGAAGGGAGAAAGAGGAGACAAAGACGTAGATGATGTTATTAAAAAAGGAGCCGTGGTTGCAGGGATGCAGGAGAGGGTGACAATTTAAGCGAAGGAGTGGAGAGATTCTGCTCTCCTGCTTGATGTTACTGGTGCTAATGAGCTCCAGGTAGGATGCTCTGATCGCCGTGCAGTTAGTGCTATTGATGTGTACTAGGTACAGAGACGGGCAATCACACGAGGCCCTTTTACACCTTTGGAGGACTGTCACTCCCTCCTGCTGGGGTTCTTCTTTTGTTAATGCTGAAATACAAAACAATAATGGAAGGGGGCATTGTTGATGCATTTGCTGAGTCTATTTTTGTTTTTATTTTGGAAAGGGGCTGTTATTTCAGATACATGTCCATGTTCTATCTCTAGATCTCCATTCCAAAAGTACCATATTTTTTCCTCCCTGGATCCCAATTTCTGCTCAAACTGGACATCCATGTTCATTTTTCCAGCTGGTATCTCTTCTGTGCCTTCCTCGTTACTGCAGTAACCTTAAGAACATTTTCTGCATGAGAGGACACACACACACGAGAGCACACTGCAGTGGCATTTTTTTAACTCACAATGATGTTGATCTCTTGGTTTCTCCTTGCTTTAATCAAAAAAAGAAAAAAATCCGTATTCTGTGCGTTATGCTTCTCAGTAGGGAGGATGTGACTGATCAGAAACTCACCCGACAGAACAAAGCCTGGCAGTTCACTAAACACCTCTGTTAAGGAAAGCGAACGCCATAAAAACAGAACATGATGGAGCAACATTACGCCAGGGTCATCTGTTCTTACAGTCACTTTTAGGCTGCTGTTGTGGAATCTCGCCATAAGAAATAACTATGAGGGGTACCACCCTGCGAGATTAACTTGCTGCGGTTCCTGATTATAACATTCTTGTTCAATAGTGGAATAAAATAGGAAAGCCCTTTGTAAAACTACAGCTGCCTCCTACTCAGCATTAACTGAGGAACACAAGAACGACCCCCAACACTGTAGCCAGACTGACAGAGAGCCACAGCTCTATTGAGCCAAGTAAACCTGTTTCCCCGAGTAGCAATGACTTCATAAACTTTTTAATGACAAAATTCTACTTATTAGAGAGAAAAAAGAATTCTTCTCCTCGTGCCATCAGCTGGCGCCACATCATCTATAAGCTCAGAAGCCTTAGAGGCAGCTGTAGGCCTAGACACACACCTGGATAGCTTTTCTCCCAGTAACCTTCATGAACTTAGTACAATAATTTCCTCCTCTAAACCATCCACCTGACCTAGACCCCATCCCAACTAAGCTGCTTAAGTACTCTCTACCCCTCGTTAGCACCTCTCTCTTAGATATGATCAATGTGTCACTGTTATCTGGCTACGTCCCACAGTCCTTTAAAGTAGCAGTAATTAAACCCTTACTCAAAAAAAACCAACAACGCTGGATCCAGAAGTTTTGGCCAACTACCGACCAATATCCTATCTTCCTTTTCTCTCCAAGATTCTGGAGAAAGCAATTGCTGAACAGCTCTGTGACTTCTCCACAGCAACAGCTTATTAGAGGATTTCCAATCAGGGTTCAGGATTCATCATAGCACAGAAACAGCACTAGTCAAAGTTACCAATGACCTCCTACTAGCATCAGATGAGGGACTGGTCTCTGTGCTGGTCCTATTAGATCTCAGTGCAACTTTTGATACCATTGACCACCATATCCTTCTACAGAGACTGGAACATGTCATTGGCATTAAAGGAACTGCACTAAACTGGTTTAAGTCATATTTAGTCAATCTCAGTTTGTACTCGCTAACGATAATTCCTCTGAAACCACCACAGTCAGTTATGGTGTTCCACAAGGGTCTGTGCTTGGACCAGTCCTCTTCACTCTGTATCTGCTTCCATTAGGTCACATAATAGGAAAACACTCCATTCATTTTCACTGCTATGCAGACAACACACAGCTGTACTAAACAATGAATCCACAGGAATCAAATCAGCTGACTAAACTGGAGGCCTATAAGGAAATAAAGACATGGATGACTCATAATTTCCTTTTATTAAACTCTGACAAAACTGAAGTTATTGTGCTGGGCCCAAAACACCTTAGAAACACCCTGTCTGATGAGACAGGTACCCTTGATGGCATCACCCTGGCCCCCAGCACTACCATAAGGAACCTAGGAGTTGTCTTTGATCAGGATCTGTCCTTTAACTCCCACATAAAGCAAATCACCATGACGCCTTCTTTCACCCACTCCCATCACTAAGCTCACACACACATCCTGTCTCAAAAAGATGCAGAAAAACTAGTCCTTGCTTTTGTCACTCCCAGGCTGGATTACTGCAACTCCCTCCTATCAGGCTGTCCTAAGAAGTCCCTAAAAACTCTCCAGCTGGTCCAAAACGCTGCTGTCGTGTGTTGACGAGAACTAGTAGAAGAGACCATGTCTCTCTATTAAATTCAGAATAGAATTCAAAATTCTTCAGACATACAAAGTCCTTAACAATCAGGCACCTTCATTTCTCACAGAGTTCATAGTCCCCTATTATCCAGCTACAAGTCAAGTGAGTTTTATTTGTCTAGCGCCAAATCACAACAAAGGTTCTTTCATGACACTTTCCAGGTAGAGCAGATCCAGCACCACACTCCTTCAATGAATTTACACCCAACAATTCTCCATCAGCAAGCACATCCTGCAACAGCGGCGACAAAAACCTTCCTTTTAACAAGCAGGATCGTCGAGCAAATCTGGGCTCACTGGAGACGGCCTTCTGCTTTGACCGGTTTGGGGTAAAGAGAGCAGGAGAGCGGGGCAGAGACAAAGACAGATAATGGAGGACAACAGATCTACAGAAGGAAAGAGAGGGGCAGAAATAACGCACAAAAAATTGACATCGCATTTGGTGTGAAAACACACCTTTGCACTGAATCTCTGACATGTTGTGGTGGCAACTGGCTTAAATGTTAAGCCCCACGAGTTGATCATTTATTTAGGACATTTGCGAACTGTAACATCCTACGGATCATTATAAAACCAAACAAATATACAGAAAACACCATTTTTTTGATAGACACTCTAATAAAGCCTCAAACCTTATACCTGAATCCAAATAGGTGATTCAACCCTGGATCTAGTTAAGAATGGTACATTCCACCATCAGTACACCTGTGTGTAATTGCTTGACCTCTAGAAAAGGAAGCAGCCCTTGCTAACTCTGTTTAGCCCTCAGGACACACTGACTGACTAGTGCAGTGGCTAAGTGTGAAGTTGTGAGTTTTACCTGAATGTGTGTTTACTGTCCTGCTTGTAAATGTATTCCTTCGTCCTGATGTCACTAAGTGCAACTGTTGACGAAGTCCTTGTCCCAATCAATATTTGGCCCTGCGACACATTTAGACTGACAACATGGGAAATTGGCCCAGATTTAACTAAACACATTGCCTCCAGGTTTTCGGCCCCATGATGTAGGTCCGTCACAGCGGCCTCGACCTTTTGACCATCAAAAGTTTTCGGTTCATTCTTGAGTCCCGGTGGAGATTTATGCTAAATCTGAAGGCATTTTCTCAAAGCGTTGACATGTTCCATCGATGAGAATGGGATGCACAGACAAATCGAAAAACACGATAATGCCTCCCTGGATAACTACTCATGTTTGGCCCAAATGTGGCCCACATCAGAGCCAGAAGTACCAAACATGGCCAGGATGAGACCAAAATATGACTTTTATCTGGGTCATCCTTCACCAGAGGGAAACCACCAACATCCATGCATTATCGTGTAAATGTCACAATTTCAAGAAAGTGACAATAACATCATTTTTTCCCCCACAGAGAACCCGCATGATTATGTTCATGTTCTTCATGTCCAAATTGAGAGAGAAGTGTTGTTCTTGACATAAAGTTGCGGCGTCTCTGGCTGTGGTGCTTTCGTATGTGGCTATGACGAAGACCACACTCACAGTGAGACATCAAAGCACGGCGGAAACTAGTTAAAAAGGTAAAAGTTGACATTGTGATGTGTGACTCATCGAAATTATGTGACCAGGCGAGGTTACTAAATAAAAATCCACGAGACGAGAGGGAAATATCGACTTCGCTTTACGCATTCGTCACACAGGCCTACATTCAGTTGAGGAGAAGATCGTGGCATTATGTTCACATACGAGTTTGTTTTTGGTAGTGGTATTACCACCTCGTGTATATTTCCTGACTGATTACACATGATTTATGGATGTGATTTTCTACATTTTGCGGTGTAACGTTGGTAAGAGAGTTAGGCGAAGCTGCTGTTTACGCCTGATCAAAGCCTAAGTGAGACGCGGTGTTGTCAGTAATGTTTTTTCCCCTCTCTCTCTGGCTCTCCTTCGATCTCCCATTTTTGATGTTTCCCACCACAAACGACAGAGCGAAGCACTGATGTCTCTCTCAGCTCTTGTACGTCAGATGAACTGAGCCGCCAAGTGCTTTACAGATGAAAGCTGTCAGCACCACCCTCCATTCACAGAGCCTCGAGAATGATATTGCATCAGAGTCTTTGGTGACTAAAGAACAATGGTTGAGCCTGAATATATAGATGAAGTGGCAACTGGAAGAACTGGAGTGGAGGTAAATGTGATCTCTACCTTGACAATAATCGTATTGTTAAAGTGGAATGTAGCATATGGAAATGTAAGTGAAGCTGGAGATAAAGTAACTTCTTTATCATGTTCGATAAAAATGAACAGGAATGAAAATGTCACGATCTGGGAGTTATTTAAGTGGTGCAGGATGTGTCTGTGGCAGCACTTTTGATTCCAAGTATGAAAATAAAAGAAACTTCTCACCAATATAGAGAAACCTTTTTGAGCAAAATTGAATTCTAGCTTGGCACTGACAGAAAATTAGAAGTGATACTTCACCCAAAAACTGTTTTGCCTTTCAAGCATTTACAGTTAAGTTGTTTTTTTTTTAACTCTGGATAGTATTTCTCTCCTCCTGTAGGATGTCTTGGTTCCTCCTGCATGTGGATATAAAGCTGGCCACATATTTTTAACTTGAAGCTAACGTGGGCTAATAAAAAAACTGTCCATTTACAAACTGTCACGTGCATCGTTCAGCACAATCCCAGTCGCTTTTATCCAGCCGTATGCTCAATAATCCAGAAAAACACACAGATCCAAGTTAAAAGTAAACGGCATACATCGCTTCTAGCGTGATCGTTAATGAGTGTTAACTTTAACAGAATGAGCTAACGTGCTTGTTCACGGCCGCTCTAAACTGGAAGTACTCGATTTTCTAAATTTTGCATTCCAAACCAAAAGCGCTGATTGACTAGCAAGCATGACTTTGATTACACTGGACGATGTTTTTGAGCATTTGCCACTTTGACAGTTTTGCTGTTGTTAGTCGTTGGTGTCTGTTAGCTGAAAAATATGCGGCTAACTTTTTCTGCACTATGAAGTTATCAAGATGTCATACAGGGAAGAAAAATAAGGTTATTGGGAGATACCTGACTGACTGTGAGAATTTGTAATTCCAATGACACTTTTTGGATGAAGTCAATCTTAAAAGTATGTTTCCAAAATACATGAGATGGAATATGAATAAAGTTTGAAGGATCTAACTGCTCTGACAATTTGTCCACAGACAAAGTTGACGTGAAATGAAAGCCGACATCATGGCGTTGTCATTTTAGACGTTTAGTGATGTGTCTTGACAACTTCTGATAGATTTCAGTGAAATTTGGTACAGACATTCATGTTTGAAAGGACAAGAACGAGATCAACCCGAGGACAAGAAACTTGTTTTCTGTCTTTTCTGCGACCGGGGGTTTTGGTGTGTTGATTTGAGTAATAACTGTCATAATAACTGTATAAATGTGGCACTTTTCAAACAAGCTATTAAGTGCCGCAAATAAAGCAGAGCCAAGCAATAAAAGATATGACAAAAAGAGACAAGTGGGGCCTGAGCACGAACCACCGCAGCAGCCTTGAGAGGCTGTCATGCTCATTACATAACAGGAAATAAACTTATTGAAAAAGATTAAAAAAAGGAAAACTGCAATTATACAGCTTTGCCCTTAATATTCACCATTCAGCGAGCCTTGGAGGAAAGTCTTGGCTATGTCTCCCTGCCATTTACTCGTGTTTATGCTTTAGTCGCTGTGAAACTGCTTGATTTTTCAGGGGAATGACCAGAGAGAACCCTTTGTCTTCTCTCGAGATGTAGCACCATCCAAGCTGATGGAAAAGTGCTATACATCTGCTCAAGTAGTAGTGCAGTTTTAGATACCATGCTTTATACTTCACTGCATTATCAGAGAGAAGTAATACCGCTCCTCTGTTCACATCATTTCAAAAGTAGCCCGTCCACACATACTGATATGTACGATACCACACCAACTATTTGCCTGGGCCTGCTCAAACGTGATTGGTCAGAGCTCCTCAAATGAAAAACGGAAGCTTCCCCATCCAGAATGTTTTCCCCTCGTCTACAGAGTCTGTGTTAATATTCAGAAACTGTAGTGGAGATGAGCTGCAACACAACCACACTCTACCGGACCGTTCACACACACGCACACACACACTGTAGTCTGAAGTGCTCCTGTTGTTTAACTTAAAACCTGACAGGATTAACTCTCGTGTGATCTTGTGAGAATCCAGGCACTTCAGAAAGTTTAGAAGGGGTGCAACCAGCCAGTCTAACTCCGAGATGCAGCTCAATGCACCACACTACCTGAGGAGCCTCAAAAGTGTATTTTTGTAGAAGAATAAAGAAACCAATGACAGGGAGAGCTTCAGAATATACTGACACACCAAAGTTTTGCTTTCCAACCCAAGTGGATAAACATTTACAGAGTACATTCATATTGAGTAGCTTCTTTGATTCAGTATTCACTTGGATGGACTTACATGGCACTCGCTCACTCATGTGGCTCTTCGGGTTTTTTTGGCTCACGGTTTCAGATTCGGTGACACTTGACAAGTTAAAGCCTGACAGCATTCGTCATCGCGTCCATCACTCCAAATGCTGAACGGCTCATTGGGAAGATGAATTGTCACCAATCTCACTCACATGCGCACACCTCAATTATTCACCAGAAATAAATTTGTGTCATTTATCTGCATCGTCAACAAAAAGCCCAGCGTTGACCTGGCACGCGGTGCTTCCTACTTCATCTAAACCCTTGACAGTGACAATGGACTTTTTATTCAAGGGGAGAAAAAAAAACACATTCTATTAAGCTCTTGGTAAACAAATAAATATGTGTTCAAGTTTTCTCGATGGCGACTGAGTCACCCACTGAATGAGAGCCACAACACACCATGTTGGCTCTCTCCCCAAGGACACCCTGTTGGTCATTTTTATGTGTGTGTGTTTTAACACTTTTTGTGTTTGTGTGTGTATGTGGGTCTACTTTGTGGGTGGCGGTATGATTCATTATGTACCTCTCAACTGCAGACTAGATGAATTTATTAAAGCTTAGAGCTCATTTGTTATTTGTAGAGCGAGAGAGCGCGGCGTGAGGGAGCACAGCTTTAGATTGTCTGAAGAGCCCAATGAATGTTTATTAACGCAATTGTTTTATACTTGTGCAACCCAGAGGTGTGACACCATTTTTCCACGTGTGAAGTGTTTGCTTCTTTTTCATTTATATTCAATTGCGAGGCCTATTTTACAAAAGAGGATTTCCATTATCTTCTTTCTGAACGAAGGGATCTAATATTGATAGAAAGGCAGCTCACTCTGTACATGACTTGAAAGAGGTGCTGCAGCGAAACTATGAGTCATGGAAAAAAAAAAAAACTGCAAACACTTCTCTGTGCTGAAATCTTTTTTTAAAACAAGTTTTTTGTCTGCAAACACATGACCTATTGACCCAGACAGGCGTCTCATATAAAATGGGTTTTTTTCCCAGCACTTTACACTGTACACACAACATGTGGTATGCTTGAATTAAGCGGGATTTGTTTTTTGCACAGGCTGGAACTGGAAGGCACCTTTTTCTTGAGTGTGATATACTATCTTACCTCAGTATTTTGTTGAGCTTTGCACTTTTGTAAAGTTCTGTTATGGCCCACTCAAACGAGGCAATCTGCACTGTGCCAGTGCACGTTTGCACCCTAAAATATGGTTGGTTTGACGACTGTGACCGCTCCGTATCCTGCTCAGGCTCCTGCGTGGTACTCCAGCATGTGTTCAGGCACAGGCATGGACAGTGGCCGCACAACCTCCACGGCACAGACCGTACAATTTACAAGCAAACTCCACTTGACGGAGGAAAAAAATAGTTCCGTTATATGACGAGTGATATTGCAGTATATGTACCTCTCTTCTCTCACTTGCTCCTCGCTCGCTGTAGGTTAAGCCAGATAGTGAAGCTACACTTTTGGGGTAACAGTGCGTACAGAGCCTGCACTTCCGTCCAGTTTCACTCCACGATGAAACACAACATCACATAAGTGACGAGGAAGGCGTGAGACAGCTGTGCCTCGGAACAGTACGGGCCAATCAGGCGGAGTGTCAGCGCGCTCTTCACTGTTGCCATTACCCCCTGAAATGTCATTGTGGAATTTCAATTCTTTTAATTTGGGAGAAATGGTTGAAATGAGGAAAAGGGTTTACATGAATTTTGGCCTCAGGAAGTAATCTTGACCGTATCATGAATCACTGGTCCTGAACACTTGTTCTTCGTATTACTGATACCGCCAATGTTTTAATTAGCGATATGTGTTAAGCTCAAAACGATAGAACTGTTTGTGTTCTGGAAAATATTTTGCATCTTCAGCCTACTTGGTAGATGTATCCAGGGCTACGAACCAACTCAGCCTTGGCTGGTCCCAAAATCGGATGAGAATAAAGGAGACAAACCACAGTGAGAACAAACAACTGCTCAGGCAGAATTCCACTGTCCACAGTGTCAGACAAGATCAGTAACAGGTATTCTGGTACCAGCAGTGCCTGACACTGGAGGAACATGGAGGTGGACAGGGCCCAATTAGTGTCAAACATCGCGAGACAAACCCTGAGATGCAGATTCAAGAATGTCGCATATGTGGGGCATCAGGTAGCAGAGGGATACTGACTGAGAGCCTACGGCCCAGAGCTCGGAGGGAGAGGAAGTAAGCTTGTTGGCTGTGAGACAAAGTGGAGGCTGACACAACTGTATTTACCAAAAAATGTGTTTATTTCAATAACTATATATTATAAGAATGACTGCTAAGAAGCAAGAGAGCGGTGAGAGTTATGAACAACTCCTCTGGTTTGGACAATAAAAACCCAGGGCCAGCAATGACACCGCAAGGCTGGCACATCCCAATGTACTCTAACAATATTGCAAAGAAATAATCCGATTTCTACCACTGCATATTGTCCTCACTGTAAGAGAAAGCTAGTTTATTAGCTTCTTTTCCCGGCTGCTCATAAACAAACCGCGGTCTCTCTCAACCAGATTTAACAAGTACACTGAAGTTTCAGCCAAGCAGGTTCAGGAGCGTTAGGATTTATGGCACAAGCTGTTTTCAGACCTTCTCTGTACAAAGAATTAAAAAGTAGTGAGGGAATATTTGCAAAAAGTAGATATAGATATGCAACCTATAACAAATTAAATATGCATTATGCACTTTTGGCTCTTCTACTGAATATGATCTGTTTATTGACGTTGTGACTGACGTGTCAGTTCCTAAGAATGGGATCGAAATCATAAAGCAGTCAAGTATTGAACAGGTCAGGAGGAAACAGCGGCTCAGCAGGGTCCAAAATTAATTAACACTTTCTATTCAAATCCAAGCCAAAATAAAAGCGACCCGATTGTCGTGTGTTGAAGAGACTGTCTCTGATTTCTGTTAGCTAATTAGCGGCTTGCGTCATGCATCAACAGCCTCTCGGTTTGTTTGTGTTGCTAAAAATAGTTAGAAACACAACGGTTGTTTAAAGAAGTTGGAACTCTTAAGTGCGATGCCTCCTCTGGATCATTACTGACAGGCAAAAATGTTTACGACGCAAACTAATTTGACTCTTCCTTGGATTAAAAAGCCCAACATACACTAGTTGGGGTCTTCATGATAGTTTAGCTTATTTCAGTTGCTTGTCTAAATTTGATCATATGACAAAATCTGTAAAAAAAAATTTAGGAGAGGTTTCTGTCATATAAATTGTATAAATTGTCACGTTTGGTGCTACAGACCATAATCTAATCCTTCCCTTCATGCAATGCAGGTTTAATCTTTCAGTGCTGCTAATAACATGCTTTCTATGGATATTTTGCTTGTTTCCTTTTGTCTATTTTTGTGACACAGTCTTTTAATCTTTGTTCCAGCTCCCCTCAGGTTTGATTTAGAAAATCTCTTGGAAGATTTGTTTCAATTTATTATTCATCAGCTTTAAAATAAATGGATTCAGCATCCCTACACACCGTTCCCGTGTAGATTACGTAATCCCTAAAAACACTTCTAAAACAAAGTGACCATTGAGACCTGCCTTCTGACAGCAGGATTCCAGTGGTTGAATCACTTTAGCCCAAAAAGTGAACATTATGTAACATCATGATGAGCTTGGACAGACACGGGTGGTAAAGTGACCTTGGATTAGAACGTGGTCCCTTCACACTGACCTGGGGGTAGAGCCAATGTCCTGGGATTATGGTAAACCGCTGCTGTGCCAATATCACACACGGGATTATTCACTCACACATTTTTCTGTTCTGACAGGCAAACCTCTACAGGATTCAACATGTGTTCTGGGTTCAAAGTCAAAGACTGCGAGTGTACGCAGTAACACTCTTATCTCATCCAACTACTGTTCTGTGTCCACAACACATCAAAGCTTCTTATTGTGAAGTATTTCAAAGCAACCCCCCCCCCCCCCACACACACACACACAAGAAACTATAACTTAAACCACGCTGTCGTGCATGTATTTCACCCGAAGTCTACAGTAGTATTAGTAGTAGCATAGCAACAGCCCTACAGAAAACTGTGAAGTAATACTCATTTCTACTCCAGCACTGACTCATCTATGGAGCAGCCACCATCTGCGCTGCTGCTGAATCTCACTCACGTGAAGTTAATTTCTACATTGGTACGACTGCCATTGCGTGATTCATTCATTCAACTCAACTAACCGCAGGTTGTAAATTGCACAAAACATAGTTTCGCTACAATTTGACAGCTCAAAACTCAAGAAAAACTGAAAGATTCTGTCTTGTTTTGAATATTTTTCTCTAAGGATAATATATATTTGTTATATCAAGTACAGGGACTGGCGATCTGTCCAGCCCAGCTGGGATAGGCTCCAGCTGACAGCGCCCCTGTACGGGCTAAGCAGTAAACAGGATGGATGGATGTTGTATGAGTTTCCCTCTGTCACCGGCAGCCTACTTTGTTGGCTGTCATGGAGAGTAGCAGCAGAGCTATCTGTGCATTCGCTCTTATTCATAAGCAGAGGGAAAAGAGACAATTGACTTGCCACTCAAAAGACGGAAGTTTCAAACAAAATAAAAATGGCGGTTATACAGGTGGCTAAAGCCATTTCTGTAGTATTCCAGCTGAATCAGTTTACCTGTACGCGTCCCTGTATGAAAGCTTTTGGCAACAGCATTTAAAACTGAAGAAATTACAGGACAGTCACTTGAATATTTCTGTTGGCTCCTGAGAAGAAGCATTAAACAGATTCATCTTGAATTAGAATCTGTTCGCTGGGCTTTGAGGGTCCTACTGTCATTGCGGTTATCTTGAAAGCCCTGCAGGTACAGTTATGCTGTGAATTACCTTCGTTATGCAGGATACCATGTAAAAGCGACTAATCTGAATAAATGGACACAGAGATACTCGTGCCAAGTCATAAAATCCTCTCTTGAGCCCGTTTTTTCCTGGTGTCATTAGTCCACTGTGTGTCCTTCCTGTCACAGAGGGAACTTAATTGCTCTGAAACCTGTTACCTTTCAAAAAGCACCACCAGATCACACCAGAAAACCCAAGGCCAGACTCTTAATGAAACGCAACTTTATTAACATTTTCTTGACAAAACCACCAGCTCTGGAAGGAGGAACCTCAGACAGGTCACACTAGAAAAGGGCAAAACGGAGTATGTGAGCTTTATTAAAGGATACTGGCCATTTTCAATGAGTTTAAAGGTTGGACAGAGTAAATGGTGCTGGTCTTATCCTGAAGTCTCCTAGAAGTGGTGTGTTTGTGTGTGTGTGTGTGTGTGTGTGTGTGCGTGTGCGTGCGTGTGCGTGTGCGTGTGTCCTTTATTCTTCTGAGGGGCTCCTCTCTATTGTCGCTGGTCCCTTAGGGAATGCTTCAGCATATTTACTATTTCCTGCTCCTGTAGTCTAGACAGTGAGACAGTGATAGACCATCACTGGTTTTCTTTGGTACTTTCCTGGATACAATATGAAGTCTACTGTGACTTTTGGATAATGATTCATCTGAGTTGCATTTATGCTGTGTTTATAGACACACCCAGTCATCAAATTGAGAAAATATCATTTGTGACCTCTTTAGAACTTTTTTGCACTCATTGGGTAAAAATACCTAACTATATCATGTATTTCAGAGATTATAATGGCTGCTGTCCATTAAAGTACTGTTGTCTTTAGTGTCAATTATCTTGACATGATCTGCTGGGTCCATTGGCTCATAAATTGATCTTTTTCGTCATACATCAGGAATTAAGAGGAACTACAAATTTTGCCAGATAGTAACTTCTTTTGGTTATTTCAAAATTGTATCATGTGAGTCATTATGAATCAACAACAACTTAAATAATAAATATATAAGCGTCCATGGGAACTCAGGCTATATTGACTATTATTAGCAACACGATTAAGTTAAGAAGTACTCTTAGGGTAGAGTTGTAGCCTGCTTTCTTGCGGCTTGTAAACACAACATTCAAATTAAACTCCTCTTCCTGGACTTAACTACACCATAAACATACTCACCCCTGACAACATGAACACGCCCACCCACACCTGAAATCATCTATCACCAATTGACTAGCACATGCTGTAGCCCGCTAGGACAGGTTGACCCCCAGTTCACTTAAATTGAATGCCAGCTAGCATATACTAAACACTGGCTATGAGAAACTAACCTCCGGTTAGCACAAGCCACAAGCTGGCTAGCACAAGCTAAACGTCGCTGTCTGTCTGGAATGTCCTTTATCTGCTTGCTGTTTAGCCTCAGCACGACTGTATTTCTGTTTCTTCGCTGCTTTGCACGCCCTGCTTTGCCAAAAAAAACCCGGTTTGGCAACAAAAACAACAACATTGAAACTCAAGCAGAGGGCAGCAGCTCTGAAAGACACAGTCACTCCCAGTCAGAGCTGGAGGCTCACATGCGATGACTGATTTAGATTTAGTTTGTTGGAGTCTCCAATATGTCTTATTAATTAAAAAAAAAAAAAACCTGCAAAATCTCCCCCTTTAGATTTATTCTCACTTTTCAGTCTTTCCACAAAGTAGCACTACCAGTACATTTCTTAGAATGACTGCTGTTGAAAGTTTGGAGGAAAAAGATTACACTTACAAAGTTCTAAAGGTCCCTTGAGATATTCCTTATTAATTTCAGGAGTTTGGGAGTATTCAACTCATAAAGTCTCATCAGATGGAGATTTGATTGTTACAGGCCTATATTTCATCCCCCGTGTTTTCCATATACAATCGAGGTAGAGCTTGAGTATTCTCACACTGTGAGAAAGTTGAGTGGGATGACTTCACTCTCAGACCAATTAACCTTATAACCAGAATTGGCCAAAGTCATAATGAGTTTCAGGAGTTACAGAATTGAGTCACCTGGGTCAGTTTGAGCGAAATGTCATCAGCATAAAGATTGGCTTCAGTCGACTAGCGTTCTCCCTGATGGTTCACCCACTAATGTTGCGTTGGTGTGAACACGTATGTGAGAGTTAAACTTAACCGCCTCTATGCGCTCGAGTCATAATGACTACATTTATATGCACGCTGTTTCTATATTAATTGGAATGTTACAATATTCTGATTGCATACCAGCCACGGAAACACCTGTCATCACCTGATTAAAATCATATTAGATAAGACACTAGGGATATGCCTGTATTACTGGAATATTGGGTCATGTTGACAAGTTAATCAGAAAAACACCCCTTAAAGAGGAGATCCCGTCCACCATTGTTGAGGAGAACGCATGTTCTTGCTAAATTGTCGGAAAAGCGCGAAGAAAACGACGTGATGTCATGCGAAAGGAAACATTTTTGGAGGCGATGGGAGTTTCGTACCAGGCGCTGCTAAGCGTGCTATGTTCACATGTTGCCATGACTACTCAGAGATCGAGACGCGCCATTGTAATACATCTACTAAAAAGTGTTTACGTTAAGTTTGCTGACTGGATTTGAGGCTATTTGTCCTTTATATTTACTGTCATACCTCAATATTTTTGTGAATGAATGAATGCAATTTTTGTGATGCAGAAGATCAGCTAGGTTGCCTGGCGATGAACTGGGAGTGGAGCGGGTCCATTGTGTGTGTGTGTGTGTGTGTTGTGTGTGTGTGTGTGTGTCGACAAATTCTTGTGAATTGAGTCATTCTGAACTGCAATAATATCTCAATTCTGACCCAGACTGTCTTCTCACTACAGCGCGTGTGACTCGTTCTCCCTCAACATGTGCATGATCCTGATAAGAAGTTGGCCAAGTCATTTCTGCGGTGACACGATGACTTCATTTCCATCATTTATTTTATCAGTAATCTTGTATGTTTTTTCTCTCAGTGCTACTGGTATTAAGCAGGTGGGTTGTTTGGCTGTCACTTCTCTACTGACTTACCTGTTTTTGAAGATTTATTATTGGCTGAGCTTCATTTTTCAGCGTCTCTCCAGCCCCAAAACACCGGGATGCAGAATAACTTCTACCTGCCAGCTCTTTTGGGTAATCTGGGTTGTTTGTCCATAATCTCAGCCGGATAGGTTAAGATTAACAATGTCATCTAGATTGGGTGTGCAGGAAACTGTCATGGAGGCTGTGTGAGTGTGTGTGTGTTCTTGTACTTGCTACATATTGAGGACTAGAATATGTATTTAACTAACAGAGTGAGGACATTATAGGAAAGTGAGGACATTTTAGCTGGTCCTCACTTCTTCAAAGGGCTGTTTGAAGGTCAAGACTTGGTTTTAGGGTCGAGGTTAGAATCAGATTCTGGTTAGGTTTAGGGTCAGGTGGTCAGTTGAGATGGTGAGGTTTAGGGTGAGGGGCTGGGGAATGTATTACATCTATGAAAGTCCTCACAAAGATATAAGTACAAGGATGTGTGTGTGTGTTCAGGGTATGCTGAAGAATTGGTGGATCGGAGGGCCTTGTGAAAGAGTTGAGGTCATGGCGCACACACACGCGCGCACACACTGACTGCAGGTTGCTCATTAAGTTAACCTGCCAAGTGCTGCAGCGCTGTATTGTAGAATGTGGAGGAAAGAAGAGACAGTCATCACCAGTGAGAGTTGTACACCAGGTGAAGTAGACGACTGTTCATGCTGTCTCGCTGTCAGAGACCGGCTATATTAAGGAAGGCTCACATTGCTCTACATTATAATGCAGAATATGGTCTAGGCAGCAGAGAGCCCGGGATTGTAACTGTAAGACAGTCAAATTACTTGTATTTATATCTGAGTAAAAGTGGAAATAAGTGCAATAAATCTTTATGTAACTGCACATCTGATTTTAGGATATGGACTCGTTAACAACAGTTACTCACCAAGCAATTTAAAGCAAAGAGGGTTCATCTTAGAGTAAGTAGGTTATGAGTAAAAATTTGCAAACCAAAAAAAGAATAAGGTAGCAGGAAAAATGACATTTTCTGCCAAAACATCTTTCTTAATCCTACACACACGGCATCTTCAAGATGGTAAACACTCTGGAGAAACAGGACGGGCGCTAAATAAAACAAGTCAGGGTGTTGCTGTTGTGTAACTTCTCCCACCTCGTGTCAAGTGCATGTAACCCACTTGTGTCCTGTTTTGACAGTTTGTTTCAGTGAAAAGTACCCAGAGCTCTTCCTGGTGCCTCTGAGGTCATGGATTATTCATGTGAGTTGGAGGGAGATGCTGCAGTCCCGTCGTGTCCCTCATACCCAGCCAGTGTGACAGGACCGGCTGCAGCAGTTCAACAGAGAAGGCTGGCATTGCATTCGGAGTTTCAGCGTATTGAATAAACACCGATGTTAGAGCTGGGTGTCTGATAACACGTTTTGTAATCTTTTAATCTCTTATTGTGTCTTTTGTAATAAACAAACTTTGCCTCGCATGGATGTTTAAATGCCATTGCACACTTGGATTTAAATCTGACGAATATTGAAAGAGTAATATAAAGTTGTCCGTCAATCAAATACCACCACAATATCTGCTGCTCTGCTAATTACCAATTTGACACCATCCTAAGTGTCGTGGCAGAGAGACAAGGATGACTCTGTTTTGAATTCATCTATTTTTCCTGGGTTGGAATGATGAAATATTCCTGTAATGTTTGTTACCGGGAGATGAAGATGGACGTGTCTCGTTTCATGAATCATCCGGCAATCAGCATCATCATCGTAACAGTCGTCGCAAAGACGACTTTTGTTTTTTCTTCACTACTAAATTTGAATGTATATCTTTTGTCAACGTGTATAACTCTGCCTTTATGAAGCTGTCTCGACTGAGTTTCGGGACATTATACAAATCATAAAGGCATCCATGTCATCAGAGTTATTGTTCGTAACAACCATGACTCATATGTGCCACCAAAAACCATAAAGGCATTGACAGACTGCACCCCGTGTTACGAATACGATATTTAGATTTATTATCATTAATATTTTAATGTAATTTATTTCTGATGTTGAAGTGTCGGCAGCCAATCGATGCCAACACTGCTTTTAACTCTTTCCTCCCTTTTAACTTTAGTGTCTCTTTACTCAGCAGCATCCCAGCCGTCAAAGTTGTCGTATGTAAAAAATACTTGCAAAATTTCAACTAGCTAAAGAGAGTTTAAGTCTTTGCTCTGTCAGTACAAAAATACTTCCTCTTAGCGCTGAGTGGAACTAGAGGCTCACTGTAAATAAAGTTAAAAAAATAAAATTCCACTTGAGCCTTTGCCTCAGCGTCTTCTGTTGTGGTTGTTGCTATGGAGCCAGTACATCAGGGTCCGTTTGCAGGAGTCAAGTGTTCACCCACCTCAGTGGGGACGGTCCCCTTGAGTCTGAGGTCAGCGCTTAGGTCGAAAGGCAGGATTCGGTTAATAATGAAACGGTGTGTGTTGGCAAGCGGGCCGATATGTTGTGACAGCACACACTCTTGGCCTGATGCTAGTTCTAATTTGGAACATAGCAAATGCGGCACAGAGTTCAGTCTCTAGGAAATTGATGTAAATCTATGTAAATACTCTAAAAGTGTGTGTGTGTGTGTGTGTGTGTGTGTGCATGCGTTTGTGTGTGTCCTAACATACTTCTCTTGTTGCTAGAGGGTCTATGTGCTGTCCGTGTCGAGCAGAGCCACTCTGTGGTGATATCCATGGTCATATCCTGCGGTTACATCTCCATGGCGCTCTCTCCTCCTCCTCCTCCTCCTCCTCCTCCTTCACAGGTCTCCGGTGCTTCACTCTGACCTGACAAGTCAACAACGCCCTTAGGTTTTTGTTGATTGGCCACCTACAGGCTTGCTGGTCACGTCACCCTCTTCAACATCCGTCTCCTGCCATGGTGCAGGTGTGGGTCACTTTTGGTTTTCTAATAACTTCCCTCTCCTATCGTGCAGGATGAAGGTTTGCAGAAGTGCCCCCACCCTCCCTGATTTCTCTCTTTTCCTCTGTTCCTTTTGTCCCTGGTTCTTCAACAGCATTTCCTTAGCAGCATCCTGCCTCCAAGCTCCAAACAAAACCTTTTGTTGTTTCCATTCCTGGCAACTCTTGACGCTACTATTTTACGAGTAGGGATTGGAAACGTCTGCGTCTCATCTATTTCTCTGACTTCTTTTGCTCTGTTTCTCTAGTAGCAGGACCCCTCTCTGCTCAGAGTTCTGTGAGCATTCTTTTTTGCACGCCCTGCTGCTTGCAAAACTTCTATTTGGTAATACATTTATTTCCTACATTAATACTTGTCAATCTAAAATAAGTGTCTCTGTTGCTCCTCTGCTCTATTTGCACAATTTTAATTGTTTTCAGTCACCAAAAAATGATGTCTCCTGTTTTCCAGACTTTTTTTTTTGTTGTCTTTCTAAATAATGATATTCAGAGTTCTACGGTTTACCGCCGTAGAAAATTCCTCCGGATGGGAATTCGTCTCAACATTGAGTATTTCTGGGGGGGAGGTTTTAAGTCTTGAAAGCCATCACAAATACTCACGAGTTCCTGCAACATACTGTTGTGTTTGGGGTACATTGTCGTGATGTAATAAAATAAATAAAGACAGGTGGATATGCACATCGTACTGTACGTGAGCTCAGGTTTGGCTCGCAAAATAAAAGTGACGTTGTGCGCTTTCAATAGCGTCGCTACAGAGTGCCAAAAGAAACCAGAAGACCCTGAAGACAAATGTTCATTTAAACGTCGGAACATCATAAAATAAAGCCATCAACAATCTGGTACACGTGCTTTCAGGGTTAGGAATGTTCCCTCTCCGATACACGCTGGACTTGACGGCTGTCTTTTGTCAAGGTTCTTTTTAAAGAATATTTGTGTCCTCCAACGCGCCTCACATCCAGCGAAGAAATTAACTCCTTTTCTCGCTTAAATTGAGGACTTTTTTTCAGGGCAAGGCTAGGGCATAAATATAACATATCGCTACACTTTTAAGTGATGAACTTTTCCTATCATACATCTCATAAAACTTTGCATGATATTTCAGAAATGAAAGGACAGAAATTTGGCGGGAATATGGGTAACAAAACAAGGAAGAGTTCTGGAAGTGATCTGAATCAAACTGTAGATCTTGGATCCTTATATGCAGTATTTTTCCATGATATGTCAAACAAATGTCAATCAGAATCCTTGAGTCTGCACGGAATGGTTTAAAAGAACATTCCGCCTTGTAAATATCACCTGGATTTAACTACTTTTGATGTGATGGTCAATATCTCAGAAATATTTTACCACATTTTCATGAAACCAGTCATTTTAGTTAGTTAAGCTTTCAGAGGTTGTATATTGGATCAGTGACTGTATGTTGTCAAACAAAAATTTGTATTCTGCATCACCGTGGCCTCCCTGGTGGAGGCAAATGCCTTCTTTGTTGATGTTGGATGACATGGCAACACACTATCACATCCAAAACATACAAGCACCGTCTGAAAGGGTTAACTCAGCTTTTAATTGATGCAGAATGTTGTATAACCGTGGGGACTTAATTTAACTGAAAGTACAGAGGTGTGAAAATTGGCAAAGAAATTACAAAAACAAACATATCGCAGAAATCTGATCCGTTACCAGCCGCTCCGGATGGTCAGTCTGGGCCTGTGGGTGATTTTTAAAAAGCCTCCTGATGCACCTGCTCTGTCATGTTGGATGAGGACACCTGCATCGCCCTCGTCACTGCCGGCCTCGGTGTTGCTGCTGCCATGCTATTAATGATCACTCTCTCACACACACACACACACACACACACACACACACACACACACACACACACACACACACACACACACACAGACCAGACCTCCACGTCTGTTCTAACTTGGGTTCTGAGGTATTGAGGGCTCTGTGGTGGCCGGCTGTAGCTGACCTGATTATGGAAAACAGCCCCTGGCATGGCTCCCAGAGGGTGCAGGGATTGTGGTATCTTCATGAAAAATATTCCTGTTGTGCCAGCTTCTGTCACAAGAGTCCCGTGGATAAAGCTCATCCGTGGCAGCCTGCCAAGAAAGAGAGGGAGAAGAGCGAGAGGGATAAAAGAGAGAGAGAGATGGAGGCAGGGGGCAGATAGGGCATTTTCAAGAGAGGGAATGAGGGAGGGAGATTGATGATGATGATGATGAGGAGAGAGAATTATGACGCATTTATGTCACGTCGGATTCACAGTAAATATTATTGATGTTCGCATCCTAGCAGTAATTGCAATCAGAGCATGTGGAAGGATTTCACTACTTGAATATTTTCCCCTTTGGAAGTCAGTCTGCTGAAGGATGGAAAGATTTACAACTCTGAATGTTCAAACAAAACCAGTGAGTGTGTGTGTGTGTGTGTGTGTGTGTGTGTGTGTGTGTGTGTGTGTGTGTATGAGAGAGAGAGAGAGATACACTGCACGTGTAATTTAGCTTCTCTAAATTAACCATTTGTTGCAGAAGAAGTCACAGCAAGTTTGTTTGTGGGCTAAGTAGTGGTATCACTCCATCTACAAGCTGCACAGCACAGTTATGCTAACAGTGCATGCTAAGTAGCTGCTAACTAGCACAGACACACGCACACACACATGCTACAGTAGCTGCATTTGGCTGCAAACATTTAAAACAAACATTTACTGACCCTAGCACCTCATACCTGCTGACAAAGAGGTGCAACACTGTGGGAAATGCTACAAGCAAACTTGTCGACTAGCTATAACAGAAGAGTCATTTGCTAGCATTTAGCAGGCTAATAAAACACACCAAAAATATAGTGTTACCACTCAACTTAATGTCAGACTTAGAGGTTTATTCACTACTTCAAATATGATGATGTTGCATTCTTCCTCAACACAGTCCATGCTCAGTGACCAGTGCAAGGTCAATGGGGTCACGCTCCTGAACGTACAAGCTGACTGAGACTCACACTTGGTGTGCCTTGTGAAGGAAGTTTTAGCTAAAACATCGATGAAAAGTTAAGAGCAGCTGAGAAACGTTTTGACAAAGAGGTGAGATTTTGGCTAACGGGAAACATTTGAGGATAATGTGGAATGTCAAGCAGCACTCAAGGGTACGGTTGCAGTATAGCCTGGTGAATATGGCTGGATAACGAGCCACTGGAGTAAATGTCCTGCAGATACAAGAAAGCTAAGTTGTGTCCTAATTATGTGTGTCTGTTGGGTTCATAATAATGAAAAAAGAACACAACTTAAGCTTAGTCTAACATAATTAGGGGAATAATTAGATATCCACACTTCAGTAATACATTAAAGAAATAAAAATGTGGGGTTCTTTTGGGTTTTATTCTCTTGAGGAAGGAAATGTTTTCATGTATCTGGACTCAGGCTGAAATGACGACTCTCTGGAAGGGAAATTCCCATGTTGAGAGGAAATCAATTATTCATTCGGTGGCATGGAGGGTTGAGCACCAGCCCGACGGCCGCTGAAGTGGCTCTGAGATTAAGGGCAAGCATAGACGTGTATTTTCTTTCACCATTAAAGCCGAGCTCCTCTTCTTCCTCCTGCCAAACACGCATCCGCCATGCTGCGGTGTTCTACGCCACATATAATAGCTGAGATAATTCATCAGCTGCACAGTGAAGCTCGGAAATAAATAGCAGCAACTTTCCAACGGGAAGTGGCTCATCAGTGGAAAAATAATCAAATCTATCAATTTTGCGATGAGGACTTACTCAATAAAAGCTAAAAAAAAAAATCCACCCAAGGCTTCTTCTTCCGTGTGACCCAATAAAAGCGACTGATGTCAGTCTCTATAGATATCACAGGTGTCTTATTTGTGCAGATGATGTCTTCGCCATTAAAAATGCATTTCTCTGAACAGTATCCCCCCCCCCGCACATCGCCTGTGTCAACAATATTATATTTTTCCGCTAAAAGGAAAAAAAAAACAAAAAACAGGTCCATTCCACATCAGTGGGACACTTACATTTCTCTCACGCCCACATGGAGCTCGTGTTTGTTTTCCTTCTCTCGCAACATGAATTTTTTATCAGCCACTTGATGACACATTTCATGTGTTTGCCTTATAGAGCACCGTACGTCGTCTTTCACGAGGTGATATTTTCTTCAGACTTTTTCAGTACGGTTTGTTTACACCACCCACCGTGTTCTGAAAGGCCCTTTGATAGTCACGTTCAAGAAATTCGACAAACTTCACCAGCAGGCGTTTCAGATTGAATTATATCGATCTTTATGGAAAGAAAACTCATTTTAGCGTCACTGGTGGCAAACGAAATATTTACATCAATCGTCTATGGATCCAACTATCTATTCATGTATTTGTTGTGCAAGATAAGATAATCCAGTATCCTTATGAAGACAGGTATGAAAATATACAAGCACAGGCAGACAAGCTATGATATTTTAAATTATCAATCAAAGAATTTGTCTATATAATGAGAATAATCTGTTTTTTTGGTTGATTAATTTAAAGATTACATTCATAATGAGATTACCTGAAATCAGAAATGTATGCAGAAAGGAAATGTGTTTGTGGAGTGATTCATTTGATATTTTCTTGAGGTATTTTTGCAGACAGAGTGATATTAGAAGCCAACTGTTTGGGGGACAAAAAAAAAAAATCCCCTTACATCTGACCTTTCCTCAAAGCAAGTTTGGATCTCAGGGTATGCAGACACACACCAATTAGGGCTCAGGAAAGCTGGGGAGAGGTCAACAGACTGGCAATTATCCGTCTGTGCCAAATATATACCTGAAAAGATCTGGGGCGAGATTTAGGTTGGGAGAGGGGGGGGGGGGTGTGTGTGGTTTGTGCTGTAGGTCAAGAAGGCCAGGTGGATGTGGAAGAGGGAGTCGATTTTTAACAAAGCCTCCAGTGGCCACTGTGAAGTGATCGGGCTCTGTGTGTGTGTGTGTGTGTGTGTGTGTGTGTGTGTGTGTGTGTGTGTGTGTGTGTGTGTGTGTGTGTGTGTGTGTGTGTGTGTGTGTGTGTGCGTGTGTCAGAGATTTGGAAATGTCTTCCCTAAGTTTGTGAGTGACTTTTTAGTTCTGAAGTGAAATGCGACCCTGGAGCAGTCACACTAGCTGTGTGTGATGGCTCAGCGATAGGTATGATTGGAGTTCTGCTGTCTGGGGAGACGCTTATCGATGCCAAGACGTCACCTTACCTCTGAACCTGAGAATGAAAACCAATTTGTGCGACATGTGACCCGACTATTGTGGGACAAAGCAGCCTGACTAACAACAAAGGGAAGACCTTCAGCAGCTGCATCCTCCAGCGCCACAGCAGTGGCTGTGATTCATCTGCAGAGGAACTGTATAGACTGAGAGGTTTGACCTCAGTGCCAACCTTTTGTTAGCAGGAGACGCGTGTATGTTTCCATGATTCTGCTTGTACCTGAAGTCTGGGCACACACAGTGGCGTCTTTATAAGAGGTGATTCCTGTCTGTGACTGTGCTTTACACCTGCAGAAACTCTCTCTGTACACTGGAGCTCTAAAGATGGCTTCAATTAAAAGCTGTGTTTTTAAAACGATTCTCTACTTCCTTCTTCCTGCTGTCCTCGACTCCAAAGTTAAAATCTGATTCTGCATGCAGATTTCTGCACAGTATCACTCATCAGGACATTTGCACTCGTGGAAAAAAAGTGATAGATGGTCAGGAAGTTCCAGTCAAATGTTCGCTTCTCAAGATTTGAACTGCATTTTTAATCTAAAGGTTTATGACTTAAATACTTTAGTATGATAGAATGTTTCATTAATCTCTCTGAAATTTTAGCCCTGCATTTTCATCCATCCTTGGAAAACATGCACACACACACACGCACACTCACACACACACACACACACGCATACAGACGCTTTGTTGCATGTAGGAGCAGGTGGGTGTTTAGAGTCTTGCTCAAAGGCACTTAAGGCAGACCAGACATGAGGGACATGAAAGATGTCTTCCTCCGCTGCACATGCAACCTTCCAGTACCGGCAGAGCGTCTCTCAACTTCAAGCCACATCTCCCTCTGACCTGTTACCCAAATGATTTAACATAAATATTAATATTATAATATTAAATGATGTCACGGTGACTGTAACGTACGCCCAAGCATCTGTTACACTGACATGGATGTTTTGCAGTTCATCCACCAGAGGGCACTTGTTTGGCAAGGGTGGAGGATAACGTAACTGCTTTTGTAGTTCCGTATCGACTCTCACGCCATCTCCCTGGAAATTTCCACCATTATTAAAATGTCTTTTCCTCTTGTGTCTCGCTAGTGGTTGGTTTATTGGTCATTTCATAGTTTTATGACTCCATCAACTTTCTTAAACGGAGAGAACTGTTGAAAAATTTCTTCTATGAGGGGATGTTTCCACACATTTGCCAAATTAAATCTGAAATTTACTGTCTTTTTGATACTACCAGTGGTTCTGCTGCATATGAGCGCGGTACTCTGTATTTACCTGAAACCAGAACTAAAGAGTTGAGCCACCAGAAACTGACAGAACGACCTTCAATACGTCTCAGCATACAGTGGATTCAAAAAGTCCGTGTAGTGGAGGGATGAACCCCATCCAGCCAACAGATATCAGCTTATCTGGTGTTTTGATGATGCGTTGAAGGGTTGAGATGCGGCGTCTTGGAAGGACGTAGCATCTGATTCAGAACATTTTCATGTAAAAGCCCCCAGTAGCTGATGGATACCTTTGTCTGTCTGTCGTGTACAAACCGTAAAGCTGAATTTCACAAAATTTAATGGAGGGGTGCAGCGTGTGCTAAGAAGGAGCCTGGTCAATTTTCAGAGAGATTGGTTTAACTTTACGAAAAATCGTATTTGTTTCACATTGGATTGGGTTGAAAATCTTGCCAAGTGTCCCATTACACACTGTGTTCTTTTCTATTTTTGTATCTGATGAAAATGTTGGTGCGCCTTTTTCTGAGTCGACTCTGTGTAAGATCTCACCCGCTAGTCAAGAACCCTAACCTAAGGCGTGACGTGAGATGCGTGTGTCACGTCGCGGGTGTTTCAAATCACGCAAGAATAAACGGGTTTACACTTGTGTTTGATTCAAGTATCACAATTTATTACAAAAACTAGAACTTTTTTTCATCTGTCAGTGCTGCCATGCTTTAAGCATATAACAATACAGTATAAAATCTCAACCCAAAAGTAGGATAGTAAAAGCAAATATAGATGCTGACACAGCATTTACAGAAGTTAAGACATGCTGTAACTGTACAGAGAACATTCCCGTTGATGTACGAACATCTGCACTCTCATCGATGAGTTGCGTTTTGCGATAAACTCTCTGATCCAACGTCGTTTCAAGTGTTCGAACAAACACCTCTCGTCAAATTATTTTACAGGAAAATGAAACACACACAAACACTCATGAATGTGCTGAGATTCTTTTCAACAGCCCAAGGCACTCAGGCTTGAAACGTTGGCAATAAATATCTCATTCTTTACACAAAATCACGTCAAGCAGGTGGTGGCAGAGAAAGAAAAGTGATAGAGAAATAACGCTGAAGAACACATTCCCTTTAAAGACGTCCACCTTTGTCTGTTTTCACAGTGAAAATCCCTGGCAGTTGAAGGAGTCAGTCGTTCTGGTGAACCGCGTGACATCTGTTCACTAAAGACTACACGACCTCCTACTGGACTCAACGCTGGCCTGTCATTCTGGTCTCCGAGAGCGCCCTCTGCTCTCCGGAGACGCATCAGCAGCATACTCAAACCTGAAGTGCACTCAAGCACCGCAGGATGCCAGGGCGTTCATTTCCAGGGACCTGTCCCTCAAAGATAATCTGGTAAAAATCTATCAAAGTGTCCACGAATGATGTTACCTAAATCCGGATGCTATTCAGTGACATAATCGCCTTTTCGATGTCTCACATTATTTCACCGATGGTGTGACAACGGGGCGGACTCAACAAATGCGTTGATCTTCTCCTCCCTGCACTTCAATTGAGTTGGCGACAAGCTTCGAATGTCCACTTGGAGGCTCCTCCGTAAATGTCAAGGCTTGTCTCCAGCCACGCAAACACGTTGCCCACTTGTGCCTTGCTGCTGCATGTCGCAAGATTATAGATCTCTCCCACGGATAGTTTCCGATCCCAGATGTGGAAGTTAGCCAGATCTCCAACAAAAGCTTGGGTGGCATCAAATCCTCCTCCGTACGTGTCCTGTAATTCAGACAAATCAGGAATGACGTGAAGTTTTCCTCTTTTCACATTAGGAGATCACCTGTCCCTCTGAATCTGGGCCACAAACAGCTGTTTAGGGCCACAAGTGACATGAGGGGCCGTGTGGCTGTGACCCCTGAACGCAGCATTACATGGCAAAGGTGTCACGTGGCGTTTGAGGGTGTAAATTTCTCTCTCTCTCTCTCTCTCTCTCTCTCTACGTGGCTAAAACCACCACTTAGGGGTAACAGAGTAACAATAAAAAAATGGCACCTAAATGAAAGTGTTTTTTTATTTTAAATATGGAAATACTTTCAATATGAGATATTTTTGTACTTGTATGTATTTTTCAATCAGATTTTTCCACATTTGCTGTTAATTATGTATCCATCTCTGCTGTCTGCATGTGTGTGTGCGTGTGTGCGTGTCTGTGTGTGTGTGTGTGTGTGTGTGTGTGTGTGTGTGTGTGTGTGTGTTCATTCAATTATGTGTGATTTGACGGATTCGAAAGCTACAAACAAAACTTTGTTCAGGGCCACCAAGTTGCAAGGGCCGGCCCTGCTTGGAATCGCACCAGTTTGTTTGAACAAGGGAATTTTAACATCAGAAAAAGAAACATTTCTTTCTATCTTGTTGGTCTTTCTTTTAAAATTCACAACTTATACATGGGAAATTTAAAGGGGAAAAAAAGTGGTCAAGTCAAGTGTGCGCTGTGTTCACCTGCTCCTGCCCGAGGATCAGCAGGCCCTGGGGTTTGATGGGATGATAGGGGGCCAGATTCTCTCCGCTCCCCCTCTTGACACCATCCTGGAAAGCTTCCCAAACACCGTCGCGAGTTGTCCAGGTCACACAGATATGATGCCACTTCCCATCGTTGATCAGGAACGGCAGTTTTGCCACCTGCAGGTTTCAGGTATGAGATGCGGTGACACATCGGGACATTTCTACATTGCTGTCATCAACCGCGTGTCAGTAAACGCACCTTATCATTGATTAGTATCTCCATTGGGTTATTTCCCCACTCGATGAGGACCAGCTCGTTGGCTTGACCAGGAACAGCGTAGGAGAAAGGTGTGCCCACTCCTGGGGAGGCGTTGGACTTGAGCCACATGCACACAGTGAGGGCGTACATCTCAGGCAGGCTCTTCTTCACCTTAGCGTACATGTAGTTGGTCCTCAGCGGGAACGTGAGCTGGAATTTATCCAGAGGCCTGTTTTCTCTCTGACCTGAAGCAACAAAATTACAGAAAATTGTTGGTGTTACACACTTCTACTCCATCCACTTTTACTATCCCCTCCGCCCATTTCATTCTTTTGGTTAAACACATATCACAAATGCACACATCCTGGGGATTTACATAGGAATTATACATTACACAACAAATCCACAACTGTGATGCTCTAGATTTGCTTTAATCTTGCTTTGATAAATCCATCACAGCGGTAGTGACGTGATCACCCTTCATCTCTTGTTTCCCCCCTCTCTCTCTCTCTATCTCTCTCTCTCCCCCTACACACACCTCTCATTTTTTTCTTTTTTCTTTTTTTTTTTTACTGCCGCACAAGTTGCTGCATGAGTGCGCCAAACCAGCTCATCCTGGTTTTGAGGGATAAAATGGTTCAATTTGCATGAAACTTCCTGATATTCCGGCTGCTCCATTTCTTGAGCGGATGAATAAAACATTAAAGAGGCCAGACACATATTTTTCTGTTAATTATTTGCTACACTTTGCCGACCTGATGTCTTTATGATTGCACCAACTAGTGAGAACCCTCGCAGATCTCTTCCCTCCTACCTTTCTCCAGGTCGGTGATCCTCTGATGGAGAGACGTGAGGGTGGACTCCACCCGCCCACGCTGCTCCGTCTCATTCCGGAGTCCGGGCTTCCCCTCCTCGATACTGTTCACTCGGGACAGCACCTGCTTCTCCAAGTCGTCAATTTTACTTTGGAGCAGGTCTTTGAGGCTGTTCGCCTGCACCGAGTTGTTACTTCTGCTAAATTGCTGTTCAGTAAAGAAAAAATACACCTTAAGCTCAGGAGTGCGCCTCTCAAGCTTCTGCAGATCTCCTTTTTAATTTATTTGATCCACAGTCACTAACTGTTGGGCATTATTTATATTCTAGCAATAAAGAATCGCTGTCATGTTTCACAATCTTACACCAAAAGTGTTAAAAATGAAGCCTACCTCAAGGCTCTCTAATCGCTGCTTCAGCGACTGTAAAGTCTGTGATAGTTGCGCCAAAGTGTCCGCGGGGCCCCTCGATACGTCCCCCATCGTGTTCTTAGTCCCCGCTTCTTTCCTCCTGCCCCCGGGCCGCGCGTCCGCAACCTCGGGACCACTCTGGCTCTCACACCGCGCTAACTTAGAGGTCAATTCTCTGATAGTCTCTTTTTGGTTCATGATCGTCTCTTTCTGCTGCAGAACCGTCTCCCGCAGCTGCATGACGGTGGTCTTCAAGTCGTCTCCGGGAACACTGTTCTGCAAGGTGGCTGCGCATATGTCCATATCCTTGGGTACGGAGGTGCAAATGAACTGGGTCTGTCCTCCAAAGTCTTGAGTTGAACTCTGCAAAAACAGACATGAAATGAGGAAAAGTCTCCAGTAGATTCCGTTTCTTGTGGCCTGCATGTCTGCGTTGGTTCGTTTTTGGCTTGGGTTCATGAGTCTGCGGTGACTTCTCGCTCGTGTCCCCTGTTGGTATGATCGGTTTGTGGAAGCGCAGCCGTTTTTATACGGCGAGTTTGGTTCTGCGCAGAGCAGGTTCACTGCATCACAACCGGAGGGGAGGGAATCTCTGTCCCTCTGTAATCGGCTCCAGAAGCAGCGTCACATTTCAGGAGATGAGACCCATTTTGTTTCAAGGCTCCCACGTGTTAAATCTTTCATCACTCCAGCAATTTGTCACATCTTCTTGTATGTTATTCATCCGGAAAACGCAGATTTGTAGGCTGTGGAGGAGAAGGGTTGCCTGAGCCGCAGCAGGGTGCCAAGAGAGCCAGCTGTGTTTGTTTTTGTTTCGGGCACACCGAAAAGTCACACGCGCGCGCGCGCGCACACACACTCACACACGTAGACACACGCACACCTACAGGCTGTACGTGGAGGCAGGGCAGAAGTTGCGGCACAGTGTGTTTGTGTGTGTGACACAGAGGTAAGCGGTGTGTCTGCAGTTTCAGAACCAAGGACAGCTCCGATCACGTTACAATACCACGGAGGTTTGTGTGTGTGCGCGTGTGTGTGTGTGCGCGTGTGTGTGTGTGCGTGTGTGTGTGTGTGTGCGTGTGTGTGTGTGCGTGTGTTTTGAGTGTGGTTGTGCGCGCGCGCTCGTGTGTGCGTATGTGTGCGTCTCTTATTCTGTCTGTTTGGTCACACGGTGCCATTAAGGTACATTTATAACAGTTTTAATGCTTGTTGTGCTAAATAAGTATTAGCTAAGTTTAATTAACCATTTATCAATTCATTTTTATCATCATAGGGGGAGGAGAACGAGTAACCCTTCACCTACCACCATTATTAAATGATTACTAGACTATTAGCTAATGCTTAACGAAGCAGTACTAACCCTTAACTAAGCATTAACTAGCAGTGATTAATGAAAGCTTACAGAAAAGTGCTACCACATGTTTCTATCTGGATAACCAATCTGAGGAGCATTTAGTATTTACCAACACACACACACACACACACACACACACACACACACACACACACACACACATACACAGAGAGACAGAACCTGTGGCAGTGACAATCAAGGTTTATGATCTCAGGAGCCGATTTAATCATCTCGGTAATTTGGTTTCTAAAATGATCATCTTTCCTAAAGCAATTGACTGTATCTATAATTCAGGAAGGTCAATTTTATTATTTTTCAGCAATTATTTATTGTGATGTTGAGGACAAAAAGAAAACATTCAATAAGAAATGAAAACCTATTATCTGCTAGATTAAGAAGGATTTATTTGTGAAGGTGAACACGAGGAGCCGTGTATCAGCTGAAGGGGAGGTTGGACGGTGATTACTGTCGTCTATATTGAGTCTTTAGAGCTCAATGGTTCATGGCTGCAGGTCAAACATTAACACTGAATGAACTGATGATGCAGTATCCTGAATAACTGCACACATTTCTGTGGTGAAGTGATGCAGCAACTAAAAGGTCACACGTCTCAACAAAATCGTAATCCAACATCCCTTTGCAATGTGTGTTTCTTGCTTTTTTTTTTACAGTTAAATGACATTTAGCGCTGTCTATACTTTTCACTTGATTTCGGAAGGTCAGGGCTTTTAAAATATCACCGTTAAAAGTGTCATAATGTGTGACATAATCGACGTTCACGCACCGTTTATTTGTTGCTCTCTGAATCTTTTTTGTGGGTTATCATCCTTTTAAGTGATGTAACAACACTGAAGAGGAATGAAGAGGGAGGCAGAAAGAGAGAGGGGGGTTTGGGACTTAACTTTCTGATATGATTGATATAAAATGAAAAACAAACATAAATCTTACAGGTGCAGGAGAAAATCATTTCTTTCATGGCTTTTAGTGTGGCGTATAAGGAGGGGGGGGGGAGGGGGATTTAAGGTGATGTAACTGTCTGCGGTTTTTGTAACCGCAATAAAGAAAGAAAAGACACAGGTCTGTCTCTCTCTCTCACACACACACTCACTCACTCACACACACACACACACACACACACACACACACACACACACACACACACAAACATCCCGTGAAGTTTGACTTTGTCAGCATTTTAATATATGTTCTAAGTCAAGCAGAAATGCACCTTTAAATTTATGTGGATTTCCAGCAGCGGAGTGAAGATATATGAAGCAGTAACTCCTGCCCTCGTTTACAGCTGCTTTTAGCTGCATTCCCATGGGTAAACTACAGACAGACAAAAAATAAAACTTTAGTAGATTTTATGCAAAGAGAAAGTACTTGCCCCTGAGCAAGAAATAAGGAGTAAACAACCCTTTTTTTCCCAATCATCTTGTTAATTTGTGCCGCTTATGTAATTTCACATAATCAGCCGTAAATGCTGTTAATTAGAGCTATATTGCATTCCCAATATAAATTTGAATCCTGTTTAAAAATTTTTTTTTTTTTTTTAAAGTTGTAGTTTTTAAAGAGCAACCCAGAAAAACAACAGATATTGTTGTTTGGATTGACTTGATCCTACAGTGTGTACAGTGAACGTACTGTATAATCGGACGGGAAAATTCAAGACAAATGTCCAGAGTCTGGCTCTCATTATGAATTCATTATTCACAACTTCCCACGCAAACAAGTCTGAGCACCAGATGCTTAAAGTAGGGGGAAAAAAACCCTCGTCAGACACACCTCCTTCCATCCTCTCCTCTCCTCTCCACCTTCTCTTGTTGTTTTGTGAGCATTTCCATTCTCCTAAATTAACATTTTCCTCTCAGTGCCACAAGTTCAGCCTGTGAGCGTATTGAGTTATGCTGTGATTAAAAACATTGTAACAGCTGCTGAATATATAATGCCGTTAGCCGTGGTGTGCATGAAATAATAATGGGGGTTGGATGAAATGATTATTTGTCGCGCTAGACGTGACAGCGAAACAACTGGTGACACGACTAGATGCTAATCTCATCCAAACAGCTGTCAGTAGCTCTTATCACAGTCCTCCACACCGCGCTGCCTTGGTTCTGCAGAGCTGTTAGTGGGCCGGTGTCCACCTGTTGTGTCCAACAGTGTCTCCTTAATAATGGATTCAAACCCAGTGGAAATGTATTATCCGGTCTCAGTGATCAATAGTGCAATTTCACATGCTGGCATCCTGCCCTCACGTCCAGCCTTTTTCACTTCTTTACCTCCTTCACCAGTACGTGTGAAGGCCATGGAGGGGAAACAGGAAGCTCTGGTTTACTTTGATTTATTTCCGACACGTTGACGTCAGGGCTCGGCAGCCGGCATTCTCTCGCTTTTTGATGAGTGCGTCTGAGGTCGGGATTTAAAGCAGCGATTTGAGTTTGGATCATTCTGTTAAACAGTTGAATGGTTCGTTGAGATCGTCCTTAAATAAGAAAAAAAAATAAAAGTTTAATCTTGGGATGCGAAATGAATGTCATCAAATGGCCTTTTACGACGAATATAACCAACTGACATTCTTTTGGACAAACACATTTGAATATTCACATTACACACCAGACTGTTGCCTTTCAAATGAGACCGAAAACAAACAGGTACACAAGAAAAGCTTCAGTTTAATTTTTGTGTTCCCCTTTTGAATAATTTCAACTCAAGGCCTTAAAGCGGCAACTACAACTTCATTGTTTGTGTTGACATTAGCGACTCCTCTGGCCAAAAATGGAACTGAAATCCTGAAAAACTCAAACTCAAACTTCTCCAACCTCTCCAGTGACTTAAATTTGATAAGAGAAACATTGCATCTTATCACTTAAGTGTACTCAGCACCACATATATCCAGTATATTTTGCCTTGCAAATCTTTCAGACATGATTGACAGTGTCATAAAATATGTAGATGGAAATTTAAATTGGGATATATTTACAGGAACTGTTGCAAAACCCGAGCAGCTTACAAATATCTCAGTGAAATAAAATGGAGAAAAAAGAAAAAAAAAGCACAGCCCAGATGCTTGAGGGTAAGCTTTATATTTCTCCACGGGAACCAAGCTAGACATTCCCCGCTTCCGCTTGTGAGAGTAAAGTTTGCTGCAGAGCTTGTCGCTGTATTTATACCCTCCACCTGGATGATGGGAGCTTCACTCAGCTGCGACTTCAGACTGAAAGAGGATCCGGTTGGAGAAAAGCTCGGTATTTCTCGAGCGCCATCCCCCGTATGATGTTGTACAGATCTTGATCTAGCAGACTCGAGGCGGCCGGAGTACGTGCAATTCGTTGGAAGTGAGTGAAACAAGGATGCGGTATATTTGTAGTTCTAGTCATAGTTTACAAGATGCACAGCGGTGAGGTCAGTGGATCTTATCATCTCCACCGAGGAGGGGCTTTTTTTTCTCTTTGTAAGATTGCACAAAAAGTATGAGGCCCATTTAAACCAAAGTTAGTAAAGGGGTGTGACAGTCCAAGGAAGATAAATTAAGATCTGCCAAAAATATGAAATGTTTTGTGTTTTATCATCATTGCGAAAACAGAATCTTACATGAAGTCCTTGTAATAAGCAGAGTGACGCTTTCCGCTCGCCTGTGCAAGAAGGAATCATTTTTTCTTAATATTTAAGTGAGAAGCAATCAATTAGGTGTTGAAACTATCAAGTGAATCTGGTGACATAATATTCTTGCTGAGTGTCCTGTAACTTGTGACTATTTACCGAAAATAATGTGTGAACATTGTTAACAAGGACAAAACACGCATTTTAAAAAATGTATTTCTCCTTTAATTGAATGGATTCTTCCTTCGGTTCATACTCCTACCCTCCACCTACTGGATAGTTTTTTGCGTTATCCTGACGGACAGGAGTGAAAATATGCCGCGATCTCCTTGGCTAAAGTAACAATACCTCTCAGCCGAGGTAAGCACATTTTGAGAAGACCAAAAAAATAATCAGAACCCAACGTGTACCTGTTGTCACAGACAGTTCCGAACCTCCATGTTAATTAGTGCCTCCTCTCTCCTCCGTTCACTCCAGCGTCGATGTTTCGTCTCCGTTCTTTTCACACAGAACATGAATAGAGCAGAAAAGCCAGATATGTGCAGTACGTTCAAACAGCAGGAGGGCTGTATTGTTTCACGGATAAAACACACAGAAACTCCACTAGAGAACAAGTTGAACACCTGCAGCGTAAAAATATTTACAGTAGAACTAAAGATCAGCCAGCGTGTTTCATTCCTCCACAGAGGAACTGTCTCTACCCAACTCCGGAAGATATTTTATAATTAAGTTGCCTTTTTGACGAACAAGCCCATCCACGCCATTCCAGAGGAGGGGTCCCTGGAACCAGTGGCTGTCTAAATTGAGGAAAATGTCAAGCAGCTGCCAGGATAGTGTACAAATAACCCAGAGAGGCTAATTAAGCCAAAACATGTTTACTCCTAATTCTCAGCACTTCCTTTGAGTGAATTCTTTGGCTTGTTGTCTGCAGATGCAGCTTTTCCTACCGCGTGGCTGCCGTCTTTAATAAAGTTTGCGATGAAGTTATATTCTCCTCCACCGGAGCTCTCAACTTGAACGTATACACTAGCTTACGTTGGGATCATCATCTGTGCTGACGTCACAGCCCATGTTTTTCCCCTGTTGAAAAAGAGGAAATAAAACCAGGGCTGTCTTATTTTGTCTTATTCTTTTTTTGCCTGAGTGTGTGGAGAGTTAGAATCTGGAAATGCATTTTCCATAAAGGCAGTGGGATTTATTTATCCGTATTTATTTGATAGGGACTAAAGATGTACTGTAGGCACTGTTAACGGCTAATTAAAGTACAACTGATGCAATGTCTGTTGGACATATTAGATGTGTTTTAGCTGATTTATTTGCTTCTCTTGTTTGTGATGATGTTCTTAAAGATTCTTTTTATTGTGCACTTCTTTTGCATTACGTGTCAAGCACCTTGACTTGCCCTGTTGCTGAAATGTGATATATAAATCTTGCCCTGCTTTGCTTTGGACTTCCAGCCAATTTGCAGTCCGAGTCGCTTTTTAGGCTTTTTGGAAAATGAAACCTATGATAAAACACTCCAAAATTACCATAAAAAAACAGCAAATAGATACAAACAAGGAGACACATGGATGCAAAAAAAAACTAAGAGTTTGATAATGATAACTGAGTATTGAAAACTGAAAAAAAAACAACAACCAAAAGTAAGATGCGATATGATTGGTGTTCACAGATTTGCTCCTGTTTAAAGCACAGTTTTGCCCACATATTGAAAGCTTTGACGTCTGTTATTATATTTATCTGTCGACCTTCAACCGAGAAAGAGACCTTGTAAAATGTTGTTTTGCAACTTTGTTGGTTTACGCACTCCACTGACTGTGCGCTGTACTGTGCTGAAACATTTTAGAATCATTGTAGTGATTGGTTCTTGGGGAAGGCCATTCACACACTTACAAGATCTGTTTTATGAATGAGGGATTAAGGATATTATCAAAGCTTAATTAATTAGACTTTTATTGCATTTTGTTGAAACGCTGCCATTTGCTTAATATTTATAGTGTCTGTTTCTTAAATGATAACCTTGGTTTCATTACCGTTACACAACAAGGAAACCTGATAAAATCACGGTGTCCATGTACAGCTGGACAGTAGTAAACAAGATCAATCAATATGAAAATAATATAGATTAGCTTTTTGGGTCTGTGACATTTTCTAAATATTAGTCTCCTGTTGTGATTGGGGATCGAAGATAACACCTTGATATTGTTCTTTCACTGCACTTATTGTTCTTTTTATCAATACTTGTTTAAAAATCATTACGAGGTTTTTGCCTCATAAATTAGTACAAGGAAACAGGTTTGTTTGTTTTTTTGCAGACTTCAGAGTTAAAATGTTATTTTGCAGACACGTTTGACGTACCTGCTGCCTGATGTGGGGTCTACACGTACAATTGGATCATCAACTGGAAGCAAACCTTTTTACAGCTGTCTGGTCATGTTAATGTATCAGCAAAAGAACAGGATGCCCAATATGGAGCCTTGTGGCACACCCAAATTATAGTTAGAAAGGAATCATATTTAAGACTCATTCAGTCATCATTAGACTCTTCTGTAATAAACATATAACATGTATATATCATACAGGACCCTGCTAGCTGCTGGTATGGAGAAGGTAGTTCTTCTCATGCAGATACAGACACACAAAAAATCGATTTAAATGTTTTTCACGATGTGTGGGCAACTTTTGGTCCACACATCGTGAAAATCATCCAGAATAATCACGTAGAGTTCTACAAAGTCGCAAGATATTTTCAGAAGAAGCTGTAACTGTAAGAGCTGACACTTTAGAGGAGATCTAATGGAAAGACAATATGTTGCATTATGGGAACTGTAGGCCGTGATGAGTGACATTATTTCCTCTTGCTGTGATTTTGACCTGCCTTCATTCTGTCCCTGTTCCACCGTCTTTTATAAGTGAGAGTGCATGACATCAGTCCACTGGAAAACAGTTCAGATCTGCCAGTCTACCAAATGTGCCGCTGATACAACGGAAGAGCGAGGTTGTTCCTCTCTGTGGGTTCACTGCAGCTTATGTTGCATGTGTTTTCATAGTCGTGGAGGATTTTAGGACATTAGATCACTTTTGTAGCTTTTAAACATCTAAACAAATCAGTCACAGAGGATTTGGCTTCTGTTTCTTGTGTCCACAGATAAAAGTGCTGATTGGTATACCGTATTCAAAGCTGACCAGTGTTGCGAGTTCAGCCGAATGTTACACAACCTGAGATGACTTAAGCTCTAAATCCTTTTCCATGGGGATATTTTCATGATATTCACTTCCTGTTGTGTAAACTATAATCATAAGACCTTAAAACCAGAGATTACATTATCTGAAAGTAGCTACTTATAAAGGAGAAATGTGCAAACACACACGCTTCACCTGTTTTTTTTAACCTTCTCTGATTTTATTTTTATTTTTTTAGGGGTGTGTGGGTGAGGTGAGGGGGCTCCTAGAAAAAGCTGCAGCCATGCATGATGGGATGCTCTGGACCTTCCAGTGTTTTTATATGCAAATGATTAATTAAAGCAGTGTCTACATGTTTTCATGGCTGTAGATGGGAGTGTAAATCAGGCTTGTCCACATGCATACATTTGCAAGATGATTGAGGCGAGCTTCCATAAATCAGATGAAAGAGCACACATCTTCCTCTGTGAATGGACAAAGTTTCAGCTGCGTATGTGATCAGTGTTTTACGCAGCCTCGACAGCACATTGATTTCTCTTTGTCTTTTCATTGCCATTGCTGTGGTATTTGAGGTGAATGCAAGCAGCTGTATTCCTTTAGTACCCGAAGGGATGCTACATTATGAATTAGGCATCAGACATTCTCAGGTTTGCACACAAATGGCTTTGTGGATTTGATTTCAATCTGAGATTCCATCAGCTCTCTTTGAGAAAGCTGCAGATGCTGCAAACACAATATTTTGTGTATGTTTGCTAAAATTAAACATTTCTTGCGAGACTTTGCTGTATCCTGAAAATTAAAATGACTGATAAAACTATACCACATCCAAAAAGTATATTTTGCTCAAGGAGTCACACATACTGTAGAGCTCTTGACCTCACAAAGGTGTTTTGTCCCCTGCTTCCCTTGAACACCACTTCTGGTACAGCACTCAATCACATTAATTCCAAATCGCTTTTTGGCTAAAATAAAAGCTTTTTTGGATTACGGAGCGTACGGCTAAATAAAGACAATGTGGATTATGCCCGATGATGAGTTGGAGGGTTTGTAAATGGATGTTTTGGGGGAGTTTTTCTGTTGTTAGCCATCAGTTGCCATTTGTCTCAAGCTAAAACAAGTAGATGGATCTTTCTGTATTCTGGGGTCTCAAATTAGTGATGCAGAAGGGAAGAAAGTCATATTTGTGAGTTCAAGACATCCATCCATCCATCCATCCATTTTCTACCACTTATCCTGTTAAGGGTTGCGGAGGGGCTGGAGCCTATCCCAGCAGCCTTCAGGTGAGAGGCGGGGTTCACCCTGGACAGGTCACCAGTCCATCACAGGGCCAACACATAGAGACAGACAACCATTCACACTCACAGTCACACCTACGGTCAATTTAGAGTATCAATCAGCCTCGTCCTCTCTTGATGTCTTTGGACTGTGGGAGGAAGCTGGAGTACCAGAGAGAACCCACACAGGAACAGGGAGAACATGGAGACTCCACACAGAAAGATCCTGTGCTGGAGCCGGGACTCAAACCTGGAACCTTCTTGCTGTGAGGCCACAGTGCTGACCACTGCACCACCGCGCCGCCAAGTTCGAGGCACATACACAATAAACTTTATGGGTGAATTACACTGTCAAGCTCACTAAACTACATATACATGAATTATATCACTTTCTTTGAAATCCACATCATCCACAGTTTCTTTATAAGGTCACAGATGTAAGTTCCAGCAGAATGTACTAATGTAAATGTAAACCCTTGCAAATAGCTAAGGCCATTGTTGTCGGCTTCTCTGCTCACGTGTCAGGGTTTTACATTGTTGTTGTTTTTTCATTATTCACCAGACCAGGTGTTACTATATGGTCGAAGGAAGGAGTTATTTTTTTACATGTTTATGCCATTTGTCCAGAGGAGCTAGCAGCCTAGCGGGGGCCACGTGTAGGTGGGAGCTTCCAGCTTGCACACCACCACTCAGCTGTCAAAGAAGCTGTGGAAGCATGAAGTGCTGTCAAGTGTTGCAGTCTAATGAAGGGATGCACTCTTGGTGAGCAGCACAAAAGGAAAGTGACTGACTTGCTCAAGGTCTCTGTCTGGCACCTTCTTTCTGTACCGGGAGACTGAAGACACCATGCTGGATTACGCCTCGCAAGAGCACAAAAAGTTGACAAAAAAGTTGAGCCTTACTGACTTCAAAAGATTCAAACCCACCCACACGGTTTTAGCGGATGGAGGATTTTTACTTTACCTTCTTCTTTACTGATCAACAGCACAAGAGGAGACAGAGATTCAGTGAAACGCTGCTGCTGCTGCTGCTGCTGCTGCTGTCTGTTTCAGACATAATTCTGTAGATGAGGCTTTCCAGAGTTGTTACATGCACATTTTAATATTCTGACAATTTGTGGTTCAGGTAATGACACATTGTGTAACCCTGTGGAGAATTTTCCCACCAGTTCGTACACTAAACTTCATCGGCAGAATAAACAGGTAGCGTGATGCATTTCTGTGAACAGATGCAATCACGCTTGAAATTCAACCGTGGGAATTCTCCTATGAAATACGACACAAAGTGATTCCAACCAGATCAACAGGAAACGATAGATGCGGCAGAAGAATGCAGGGCAGTGATTGGATGAAGAGGAGAGACTGGACCGGAACCTGAGTGAGCGTAGCTCAGGCTCATCGGTGAAATCTAGTAAACTTAATTTTGTTAAATGTGACAGAGAGACAAATCATTTTGTGAGGATTGTATGAGGCTCTTAACGCTGTTTTATGGCGAAAAAAACCCCAACAACAACTCGTCACGGAAGAGTAAATCAAAGCAGATCCTTTGATGTCATGTTTTACACTATTTGGCTTTCATTCAAATGTTCATTTTGAATCTGACTTGACGACAAAAGCAGACATGCTAATGTCGGTCTACGTCGATCTCTACAAAAAGATTCTGCACAAAAATATAATGCAAGGTCAGTAAAATGCCTGTAGCCTGACAATTTAACAAAGACGTTGTTGTGGTTTTAAACTGCTAACGACGAGTCAACTACTTTTGAAGCAAGGCTCTCGCGTTCAGTGTCTTTCGACTTCATGCAAATGTCTGAAGTTGTTATACGGCGGACAGAACCCCTAAATTCCGGCTCCCAGAGGTTTAGTGGTCAGACTCAGCCAATAGGTTCAGACACTGAGTTTACATTGTGGAGATTTTTTTTGTTGTGTTTCTTTGTAAGTGCATTGTTAGCCCACATGGCTGTGAAAGCTTCTCATGAGGACACCCTTTAACACCATTAGTATGATAGTGTTCCATCTGATGCTGGACCTACAGTAGTTTGAGGGGAGGGGATTTCTACAGGTTGGGTAACCAGGGGAAACTTTTATTCCCTTAATGTGTTTTTACCGCACCGGGTAAAGGCTCTCTCCTCATTGTTCACATCTCATCTACCTTTGCGTCTGTGAACAAAGTCTGAGTTGGCGCTGCTCAGCCAGCCAGAATGAATGGAGATTATATACTTCATCTATCAAAGATGCAGTTTATCCAAAGCCAGATCCTCTTTATGTCTTTGTTGAGGTCACATCCCGTCACAATCAGACGACCCTGGGCCGTATTTGATTGCTCCCGGTCAATCCTTATTGGGAGCATAAAGGCTTCACATGTTGTCCTGCAGGAGCGCCATAGCCTTGAACTGCATAGCAGTATACATCCAAATATATAATCTCAGTGGTATGTTGGCGGTGATAATCTGAGGTCGTGTTAGTAAAGGTATATTTATTTTCCAAATCAAGGACACATCTGCTGTTCCTGTGTCTGTGTGAGCGTGTGGACGGGGGAGCAGAGAGCTACGCCGAGGATATTTAACTAAAAGTTACACTCCCACTGCTGCTCCCGATGCTTCATACAGTCACAGAGGCATATAATCACACTAAAATCCACGCAGCTGTGTTTGTAATATTCGTGGGAAGAGAGCAAAGTTGTTGTTGAGAAAGTTTGAAGCTAATAAAGGTCAAAAAGTAGATGAATCACGCCTTAATGCTTACAGGCGAGGCTGTTCCTACAACCTGTTAATAAAATGCTGCGAATCCCGAGACGATGCATAAATCAGTGCTTTGCAGCCTCTCCCACATCTTTACTCCATGAACCTTGTAACCCAGCTTGCTTGCACAGATGTGTGTGTGTGTGTGTGTGTGTGTGTGTGTGTGTGTGTGTGTGTGTGTGTGAGTGCATGTGTATGTGTGCATGCATGTGTGTGAGTGCGTGTGTGTGCGTGCAGGCCTCCAGTGCATTAAATGAAAAGTGCAGATCAGTTCCTCCACATGAAGGCTCATCCCAGAACCTTTGGCAGAAAATTCTGCATCTGTTGGAAATAATTTAATTGTGTCAAAATGAGCGAGCAAGTGTTTCCGTACACCGGCCGTCTCTGTAGGGAAGGAGCTAACAAAACTGCTGCAATCACTTTTCTTCGACTTCTCTTTTATTCTTCTATCGTTCTGTGGGCTCCCTTCCCAGATTTATAAGTGATATTGCACTATTTTCCTACGAAAAACTGTCTCAATCTCTTTTATTGCTCCATTTTGTCTTGTTAATGCAATGACCATTCCCTATAGAAAATCACTAGTCACACACACACACACACACACACACACACACACACACACACACACACACAAACCTCTGGCAGGCTTCTCTCAGGCGAGAGCCACTGAGCCCCCACTTGCACAGCAGCATCAATAATACAAAGCACCCCCTTCCCTCCACCATTACCACTTGCTTCTAAAATTAGAGCTCCTTTTTTCTTTAATATTTCATTTACCCTTTCTGTCTCTCAATGGCGTTCTTCTTCCCCATTTTATTCATTGTCTTTTAATCCAGGAGGACCAAAGAAGTCAACAGATGAGTTTACGCATCCACTTCACCCACTTGCCTTCCATTAGCTATTCTCTTTGCACCCAAACCCACAAACTCCATCCCTGCAAAACATCATCGGGCTTTTGGAGGCGTATTACTGCCGGTCGGAGAAACACAAAATACTTTCGAAAAGGTAAAAATTCAGCATCAATGATGAAAAAACATCCCCACACTAAATTATAATTACAGTAGAGGATTAAAAATACGGGCTGCACGGTGGTGCAGTGGTCAGCACTGCCCCCTCACAGCAAGAAGGTTCCAGGTTCGAGCCCCGGCTCCAGCACAGGATCTTTCTGTGTGAGTCTCCATGTTCTCCCTGTTCCTGTGTGGGTTCTCTCTGGTACTCCAGCTTCCTCCCACAGTCCAAAGACATCAAGAGAGGACGAGGCTGATTGATACTCTAAATTGACCGTAGGTGTGACTGTGAGTGTGAATGGTTGTCTGTCTCTATGTGTTGGTCCTGCGATGGACTGGTGACCTGTCCAGGGTGAACCCCGCCTCTCACCCCAAGGCTGCTGGGATAGGATCCAGCCCCCTGCGACCCTTACTAGTAAGGAACAACCGGAAGACGACGATGGATGGATGGATGGATGGATTAAAAATACAATTGATCAGTGGCTTTGACTTTTTTATCTCACAAAAATGTCTGTTAATTATGACTTTTTATGTCCATATTTAGATTTTTTTGTAAATCTAAAGACCAGAATGTCCAAATTTCATAATTTGCACCATCTCAAAATTCTGACAATGCGATCTCATAATTCCGACATTTTATTTTATAATGATGATGACTTTTTTATCTGAGAATGTAGATCTCAAAATATTGACTTTCCTTTTCTCATAGTTGTCACTGTTAATCTAAAAATTATTACGTCTTGAGCTTTTAACTTTTCCCGTCATCTCAAAGTTTAGACTTTAAATCTCATTTTACTTTTTAAATCCATTTATTTCATAATTCTGTCTTTTAATCTCAAAATTATGACTTTTTTTTCTCACAATTACCACTTTTGATTTAACATTTGTTCGACCTTCATCTAAAAGAAATTAACTTTTTGATCTTATAATCGAATGTATTCTGCCTGCCGCTAATATGAAAACCACTGATTTCATGACTTAAACGGCTGAACTTAATCAAGCCCGAACCGCCGTTGCTACCTGGTCATTGGTTTACGAACTTTATTCTGTTAAACCGAGGTAAAACTTCTGTTTTAGTCTCAGTTTCAAACTCCAAGTATAAGAAGTCTTCAATGACAACTTTACTTTTCCTGCTAGTTAGCAAGATTTTACACTCAGCGCGTAAGCATAAGGGATAAAATACACCATCCTCATCTGGTGCAAAAATGATATTTACCCTGCTAACAAGGTAATGAGTGTGTTTGATGGCGGTGTGGACTGCTAATCTGGAACACCTACTGTATTATACACCTAATATTTATGATACTTTATTCGTTTTCTGTATCCACGTGTTCTCTGAGAGCTCTCTGGCCTTATTTGAGGTCAGTGCGACGTTTCAATCGTCTGTGGCGGACAAATTACGTGGATATACTCCTCAGTTACAGTATTTTTAGAGCTGAATCACTGCCAATGGGAACCCCATTGAGGGAATGACACTGGCAACACCATAACTTTGCTGAGACCTCATCTAACCTCTGGATGAAGTTGTTTTGTTGTCTAGGATCACGCATGAGGTGAATGTAATTAATCCTAGTGAGCGGTGAACGCGTCACCAGTGAGGTGGATTCAAGCAAAGGCGAGGATCCTGAGGAGGCGAGGGAGCGCTGATCAATGGAGCGTCACACGTCGCTCACAGCATCTCCCGGCAACAATCCTCTTCCTTCTGAGCAAATCAGAGTTTCTCCTCACGTGGGAGGCTGGCGGGTGAAGCGGAGCCCCTGTTATGAGTGGTTCCCCAGATGGCTGTTGGTTTTGACTCACTAGCAGAGGTGATGCGGTACAGGCAGATCCGGTCACCTGACCCCGCCACCCCGACTGATTTACTGTTGGTCTAATGGCTCCTAATGGGGCGCTTAACCGTTGATGGTGCTAATGCCGGTCTTTGCTTACCGCTTTCACTTACGTCTCTTCATCTACGCAAGTGAACTGACTTCCGAGCAGCCTTTGAACTAATTACAGCACAATTATGAGATCCGTAAAAACATGACGTCGTTTTTTCTTCATTTTCTTTTATTTATTTTTTTTTTGCAAAGTATATGCCAGTGTACTTTATCTTCCATGCGGTGAATAATTTAGTCACATCTTATTAAGTTCTATTTCTTGTTCATTTCAGCTCCTGTACTGAGGCAATAATACACTATTTATTTATTCCTATTGTTTAAGCCTCGTAAAATATTCAAAAGTTATTGTCTCCAAAAGTTTTTTTGTCCTGGCCACAGAGTAACGAGGTGTGCAAATTCGCTTTTTTGCAGGAATTAGATAGAATTTGTACAACGAGCCTCTGCATCAACACTTGTAATGTGAATAAGTTATTTCCAAATATTGTTTTGCTGACTGTCAGTGAAATGCTGAATTTCAATCAGGCTGCACCAGAGAGCTGATATGAGGAGTTTATAGTGATGTGGGCGTGACTGCAGCTTAACTCTGCACACCTGGATCTCAAGCACCCCGTCCATCACGTGAGCTCGTTATTAGAATTTACTCTCCATGCCTAAAAAACTGGATATATTTAATGGGGGAAAAAGTGGCTTGGGGCCTGCTAGGATCTAGAATGAGGAAGTGCTCCAGGTATTGAAGACTTAGCAGCCAAATTGATTACATCACTTGATGGATTGGTGAAAAAAAACTTTTTCTCCCCAAAGACTGTAAAATGCTTTTTAAAACTTTTTGAAAAATTTCAAAACCCCACAACTTAACTTCAAAACTTAACTCAACCTGACTGAACTTCCCTTTATTCCTTGCATGTAAATAATGATACAGTATAAATATCTGGAGGCAGAAATCACTCTCCCTGTTGGAGTGCATTTGTTTAGCCACAGAGATCAAACAGCAAATGTCAATGCAGGCTGATCCAGGCGTTCATCGAGGGTTCCGATCTTTTATTGTGACGCCGTCTGCTTCCGACAGACGCTCATCAGATGAGGTAAACTTCCTGCTCTCTCAGAAGAGCCCACAGGTTGTAGTCAGTCCAACCTGAGTCCTCCTGAATCACAGTGGACAGCTGCTCTCCTGGGTTTTATTCAGATATCGTGAGAAATAGCTGTGCACCTCACGTCGTTGGGCGAATGAATCGATTCCTGCGCGTTGACTCAAACTTAAGTTTCACGGATGATTTAAACCTTAAAAGGTTGACGGATGGTTAACTGGGGCAAGAAACCGAATCAGGTCATGTTTGATAGCAACAATCAGTAGTCCTGCGACATCGTATATTCTGAAATATAACTAAATGAAGAAGGCACTGGAAGCTTCCCACTTCAGGAGTATAAATAACAGTGATGGAATGGCAGCTTCGTGATGCCGGTTGGGACTGTGGAGAAGCGGTGGATGGATCTGGCAACCCTCTACCTACTTTAAAATCAATCGCAGCAGAAAACCCACTGTTCTCGGAAGACTGAACTTTTCACCCAAGCGTTCAAGTGGAAAGTTTCAACATAAAGTAGATTCTGACTACAACTTTTGATGGCTAAAAACTTGAACAGCATTTACAGTAATTGAAGTGCTCTGAATGGGGAGGTATAATGAAGTGATGAAGTGCAACGCCACGCTCCGCCGTTTCCCGTGTCGTAGTCGTGAGCGTCGATGAAGGTGTGTTCTCCTCCTGCCTGCTTATCCCATCGCATCAGTAATGTCTTTTTAATGTTTTGCTTCAGTATTCAATTGTAAATAACAGATGATTACACAGTGAATTCCATTAGACGCTTGGAAGTTGTGAAGAAAAGACACCCATGCGTGAAATAGGTTGAAATATTTGTAGTTTGCGTGGCTGAGCGAATAAAGTTGCTTGTCATTTTTACACTAATTGTTGCTGTAAAAGATTTAAAAAAAAAAAACAATTTCTTAAAATGATACTGAATAATTTACTAGCATAAAAGCACCCACACCATTTAAAGAGGAGCCATTATGGCTCTGAGGCTACTTGTGTTTCACAAAATTCTGTTTATTTAGATTTACAGCAGGAAATAATCCGACAGTGTGACCGAATCATTCTTCTACACAGTCTGTTCAGCTCCAGTTTCTGTGCCGATTTAGCTTTTATTCAAATATGACAAACGCAGATTGGTGCAAAGACTTTGCTCGTTAACAACACTTCAGAACACACAAGCGGGCTTCCAAACGCACACACACTCTCTCCCTGTGTATCACTGGTAAGTGCACCCACCTCAGTAAATCACTCTCAGGGGAAACACACCTCTTCAGAATTATCCACCGCACTAGCGAGTGTTCTAGGATGAAGGATGCGGTTTTACTGTTCTAGCAAGAAAGTCTTTGTTGTGTTGTGATAAACTGATGTTCCTCTCCTCCAGTTACCGAGTGCTAAACACAGCTGCTGCTTCTTCTATGGTGTTTTGGTGCGTGACCCCCACAAACTGGTGTGGAGCATAGACCAAAATCCACATCTTGATATGACTGTTTCTTCTTGGTGTCTAAACAGAATCCATGCAGGCCGCTGCCTTGATAGAGGTCACAGCAATTACACACAGGTGTGCTGACAGTGGAACGTACCATTCGTAACTACATCCAGGGAGGAATCACTTTATGGATTCAGTTATAAGGTTTGAGGCTTTATAAGAGGGTCTCATCGAAAAATGGTGTCTCTGTAGATTGCACAGAGTTTGTTTGAGCTTATAAATGTTAAGCCCAACCAAACGCTAATTAGTCAGTAATTTCAGAACAGTTACCAGTCTGTAACAACAACAGTTATGACACCAAACAAACTACAAACAAACTACATCCACCCTGGATGTAGTTAAGAATGTACCATTCTTAACTACATCCAGGGTGGAATCACTTTATGGATTCAGTTATAAGGTTTGAGGCTTTATAAGAGGGTCTCATCGAAAAATGGTGTTTCTGTAGATGGCACAGAGTTTGTTTGGTGTCATAACTGTTGTTGTTACAGACTGGTAACTGTTCTGAAATTACTAACTAATTAGCGTTTGGTTGGGCTTAACATTTATAAGCTCCCAGCCACCAAGGCAGGCCAGATAGACAGGGTTTATGATTGTGCCTGGTGAGTAAAACTAGTGGTGGTGAGATGCGTTGAAAAGTGATTCATTTCTTGAGGTTTTGATTAAACGCTAGAGAAACCTGCTGGAGAATGAAAAAAAAAAAGTTGCGGGGGATATTTTTATGGCCAAAATTATGCCGTGGTTCACAAAGGCTTGATATCTACTCACCGTAGCATGAGCACATAAAAAAACACGCCTCACAACATGAATGAAAACGACATAAATCCCAGGCGAAACGTCTTTGTACGACTGCTCAGGGCTTTCTTTGCACAGATGGAAGTGATGGGGTTCTTTAGCCTGGATACGAGGCAGCGGACGTGATTCTGTTACATCCAACAAAAAAAAACCAACAACCTTCAATATCTTTTTCAAGATATTTCTCCCTTTAACTCTGGGATGAAGCGGTTGTCCTAGCTGTAAAGGAGTCAGTCTCACATATGTATGAAAAGAAAACTGATGAAATTAAAGGTAGAGTCATAATAATTTACCGAGACTTTGTGAAAAGGTATTTGAAGTTCTCTGTGACAGCATGAAATAAGCACAGTGACACAGCAGAAATCATATAACATGGGCAAAATCAAATCGAGTTGCTTCCCAACGTGTTTTTCTAGCCTCTACATGTCAGCTGATGTAACAAATGAACTTCATTTCCCATCAACAACTCGAAGCGACCCACGAGTTTTAGAGGACAGCTGAAATTTGGTAGCGTTCTGCCCAACATGAACCCCTTTCATGAAACAACGGGCGCAAACAGGGCTTCAAACGTCTCTGTGACGTCGAACAAGTCCTGGTGACGGAGCTTCGCCGGGAAGAGCCTGACGTCCTCTGCACAAGCTTCTAAACCTCGGCGTCAAGGGTGACATCTCTTGCTGAGGATGTGCAACTTTGCCTTCTCAGCGGTTTTTGTAAATAAAAGCATCTCCTTTTTTTTTTTTTTTTTGCAACTCGTGCCATTTGAGCTCATTACATAACGCAGATACAAATGAAAACTGCCTGAGTGGAATGAGCAAGTGACGCGTCACCGTTTCAATCTACGCTCTCCGGTCAACTGGAAGTGACCATATTTGGACAAGCTTTGATGAAGAAGGGCCTCTATACATCCTCAGCCGGTCATAGTAATGACATGTCGATCACAGGGTGGCGGCGGCCTAAAGCTTTTTATTGATTTAACTCTAAATGTGGCCAAAATTTACAGAATTATCATAATTCTGAAGTCTTAAGGTGTAAAATTAGTGATTGAGGCTTTAATCTGCCAAAAACAAAACAAAACAAAAAAACAATACATCTGAATTTGATAAATCTTGGCTCATTTTTTTCAACCAGCACAGCCTCAAGTAGAAAGAATAAAGGGGTGAAACTCCCTGAACTGGAAAAGCAGTGGCGGTACTTCATGAGTGGTTACATCTCCTGAGAAGTATTGATTGTTATTGAAAGTTTGTTTTTAGGGGACAGAACTTGTCAAGCGCTAACTAATGAATCCTCCTGTAATTGTTATTGATGTCTGCTTTGTGTCTCTGGAGGGGTCGCTGGAAGACACAGAGGAGGGTGAGGAAGGGCAGCGGACCTTCAACACAGGACACCTTTGGCCGGCTGGGACCCTGACGGGACTGTGGCGATCGATGGAGACAAGGATTCCAGCAACTTTAACCGCCAAACAAGTTGGACGATCAGCGACCATCGATCAGGACGGCGGCAGCGGCAGCAGCAGCGTTTGACCGAGTAAAAGTTCATCTTTTACTTGTTTCTGTGATTTATGTGGCCAGTAGTGAGTGAACTATCACGCTAACACTCTCTCACCACTGGGCACCCTCAATTATTTACCACTTCTCCCTCTCTCACTCTTTCTCTCTCCATCCCTTCTTCGCTCGGTCAATTTACATCCTCCGTCGGCTACCACCTTTTCTCATTTCCTCTTTTATTCGATCAGCTTGGGTCAAACGTTATTTTCCACAGTTTCATGTTGCTACTTGTCCACGTGCATTTCTCAGCAGTTTGCAGCGGCGTTGAGGCCACATTCTGCCTACTTAGCGTGTTCTTTCAGGCTTGTTTTGTACGTTTGCTCAGCAATTACACAGGGAGTTCAGGAGGACACGACGGAAGCGACATACTTTGTAACTCAAAGTTCCTGGATGTTTGTGCTTATAGACGAATGCTAAAAGGTGTACTCTCCTGGTAGACTTAGCAGGGCATGGCCATATTCTCCCGTTAGTACATCTTCACAAACGGCCTGCGGGGATTTTGCATGCACATAGAACACCGCCTCTATATTTACTCTTTAAAAGCCCTGTTCCTTCTGCTTTCAGGATGTTTTTGAGGACCCTGGGCATCACGGCATCTTCTATACAGCGGAGACTCCTCAGTGTTTAAAAACCTGCTTCGTCATTGTGGAACAACCAGTGTACCCCAAGGGTTTTTGTTGTTACATTGCAAAGCATTAAAAACCTGTGACGCTAATGATTAGTGACACTCAAGTTTTAAATACAATTGCATCAGTAAGGTTAATTTCTTTAATATAGCTAACATTTGTCTTATTTAAGACAAGCCATCCATGGAACCTGACTATTCCAACCTTGTGTAAGAATATCAAGGGTCTCAGAGGCTCAGCTGCCTGCCTACACTGGAGACAGACCTCAGAGCTCAGCATCTGTCAATTCCAGCTCAGCGTACCTCACAGGTGCCAGCTCCACTCGCCTTCTTATAAAGCCTTTGTGCATCGATCAAAGCGAAACCGCCTGCCGGGGATTCAAAATGCAATACTGCAGATTTCTGCAAAGTCAAACTGACCAGTCTCTCAACTTACCGTAGGTTCAATATTGTCAGAGAATGTGGGGTGGGGGGAGCTATCGTGCAGGAAACCCAGCAGAGTGAGAGCGTGTGAGGGTGTGCATGTCATTATGTGTGAGTAAATCAGGTGTGTAATTACCAGTGTCAGATGGTCAAGAGGCAGCGCTGCACCAAAATGAGCACAAGGCCACTTAGCGCACCATCAGTGGTTGGTTTCTGCGCCACGGATCAGCGGAGGGCTGCAGTCTCTCCTGTCATCCATCTGTCTTTTCTAAGTGATGAGGTTAAAGATGTTTCCACGGATTGTTGGTTTACTACAGTTGGTGACAGGAGAATCCCAAACCCGTCAGAGCTAATTCCCTCTAAATTGGGACTGAGGTTTGGGGTTTTTTTGGGTGGTTTTTGTTGCAGTTTTGGGGTTTTTGTTGTTGTTGTTGTTGTTGTTGTTGCAGGAAATAGAATGGATGAGTTTCAGAATCAATGGCCATAAAAATAGGAACGTGTTTCCGTCAAGGCTAAGAATTCATGTCACAGTCCTGAGTGAACTGTTGATCTTCAGTTTTGTGCTTCAGATTTTTCAGCTTCTGTGTTTGTGTGTTTATTTCCTGTTTTATTTGGAAATTCCTGACCTCGCTTGACATACTCAGTCTTTGATTCCCTTTCTCACTCTTTTTCTTTGTCTAATCTCTTTCTCCTGTTATTGATTTGTTCTACTTTTGTAGGTTTTCTTCTTTTTTGATCATCTTTTTCTTTTTCTTAGTCTTTGTTTTGATTCACATTTCAAATTTATAAAGTTCCTTTTGTTTTGTTGTTCATTTCTTTAATTTGATTCACAAATGTAGCCAGTTTCTGGGTCCCAATTCTTTATGAATATGAATAAATCTGAATAAATTTAAAATATTAGATTATAATCTCTGGAGATTTTATTCCTAGAACTCAACCCTGCTGTGGGTTGTCCAACCATCAAAGCTTAGTAGTTGATGAATCATATTTGCTGAAAATACAAGTTGAAAGAAAAAAGTTGGCGGGAACAAGACAAATGTGTAAGGTCCATCGAAGTCCATCCATCCATTTTCTACCGCTTAGCCGTTAAGGGTTGCGGCGGCGGGGGGGTGCTGGAGCCTATCCCAGCTAACAACGGGTTCACCCCGTCACAGGGGTCCACAAAAGTTTAACTTTGAAAAAGTAGGATTGTGAACACAGTCATTGTTCTCTCCAACAGCCTGAGCAGCATTTTAACTGCTAGTGACTCACTGTGTGTCTGTGAACAGGCATCCGTGTGTGCTATTTAAGGTGGTGTGGCTGCGGTGCGTGACCTGCCGTGTCTGTCTGATCCTGGGTGGGAGAGGTAATTCTGGCTGAGTGGTCATGACCCTCCCACATAGTGCGGTGGAAGGAAACACAAAGTGAAAGGCACTGAACACAATACCCACTCTTTAATATCAGCAGCTAATGCATCCCCGATAGAAACGCCTGCTGCTGCCGATCGCTTTCATCTTGTGCCCCAAATGATCTGGCGCCATCTTGTCAATAGCACCAACACAGGTGCAGTGTACACTAATATCTTTCTCTCATGGCTTTTAAAGAGACCACCAAAAAAAATCGTAGTTTTCAAGTGTACACTGAAAGATTCCATTTTCAAGTGCTGTTAAAAGTAAAAGGTTGGTCAAAGAGCCACCTTGTGTTATTTCTGATCTAACCAGGGTTCCTTTGTCTGCAGGAACTCCTGACCTGATGTTCAACCTATCGATTTGTGTTGTGTTCCTGCCGATCTGCTTATCTGACCCAGTTTGGCTTCAATCACACTTCTCTGTACTTTCTGTGCTTGTTGCAAATGGACAGGCCAGTAGAGTTTCCTTTTAGGCCAAAAGTAAATTTTTAATGTGGTACATGAAGATACTAACCTAGGCTTCATGGGAAAGTAGAAAGTAAAAAAAAAAAATTGCTAAAATCTGTTAAAACAACTTACATTTCTTAAGAGTGATGGACAGAATTTACGTGATTTGTCGAAAAAAAAAGCCAACAGTTGTTGCTGGATTTGACATGTTTGGGGTTTGTACCTTCTATTTTGGAGGTACTAAGAGAGGCTGAGATAGCATGATGAAAGCTATCATGACGTGACCTTTATCTTCTTGAATTTAAAGGTCATTTTTAGATCGGACACAACATGTTTCTCAGTTTGGGAAGAAGATTTTCAGGCTGTCAAATCCATCATGTTTCCACGCATCTAATGTCACAGCTTTGAGGAAAATGTCCTTGAACCATATGGTTTCTCTCAAACTAGAGGACAGTTCAAGAAAGACTTGTCGTCGCCTCAAGCATATCTGCTTAATGAGAGAAAAACAGTATTCATGAATATAAGTGATAATCAATGCCGTTCAATTCTATTTAACCTACAGCATAGCGTTATATTATCCTAGCCACTGTTTAAGTCATTCATTTTGAGCAAACTGGTCAGGCTTTTTACTGCACTTCATGTCATTTTATTTTGGAGAACCTGTAGAAATGCTTCTTAAGACTGCACCCAGTTTAAATTACAGTTTCTGCCTGAAACAGTGAGGAACTTTGGCACAAAGCTAAGTGCCCCTGATGCAGGTTGTTAACCCAGATCTTCACACACATCGATACAGAGGGTTGTACTTCACAAGTCTGCACACTGACAGCCGATACCCGGCCTTGGCTGTTTTTCCTCCCCTCATTTTGCTCGGTGTTAACACAAAGACATTAACCACAAAACAGCCTTTTTATTAGAGAGAGCATCAATCTTAAAGGAACAAACCAACTTGTTTGCCATCCTCCCCAGAGGTACTCTTTTGTCCTGTGTGTTGCATGAGAGAACTGAGACCAGCGCAGCTAGTTAGCGTAGCTCAGTGAATGGTAGTGAATGTGCAGTGATAGCATATCTGTCAAAGGTCATCCAATAGATCAGGTTTGGGATCTTTGAGGTCCTTTTGTCCAGAAGCAGCTGTTATCATCCTCTCTTGCAGAGTCGGCTGTGCTTAGTAGTAGCAGTTGTTATTATATTAAAGCAAGGAAAAGGCCATTTTGGAGAAAAGTGTATTTGAAGAATTTTGACAGAGGTAACCCTTCCCACCCATTAGCATTCTTTGTGCTGAGCTAACCAGCAGTTAGCTGGTCTCTGTGGGCCTCAGCACCTTAATGCATATACACAGGAGAGAAGAGTATCTATCTTATCTGGCTCTGGGGAAAAGGGACACTAACTAAATAACCACTTCCCAAATGGTGTGTGTTTTCCTCCAAAGCAGCAGCTCAGTCCTACACCTACTTACACTCACTTGTGTCCTCTCATCTACTTTTGTGCAATCCTTTTCCTTCAGTCCATTGCCTCTGAAATGCTATGACACCTAAAAGAAAAAAAAAAAAATTTCTCTGACTCATCAGCACTGTTAGTAGGTTTCCTAGAATGTAAAAGTCTTACACAGAGCTCTAAAGTGAATGGCCTTGGAGGCAGAACACATCGATACAAACCAGAGAGAGCTGATCCAACATGATGCCGTGTGCACGGTGAGCAAAATTTGATACTGGAGAATCCATTAAAAATTGACTAAACGCCATCAATAAACCTTTAGAGAACCGTGGAGTCCTTGCAACAAAAACAGAACCTAAATCTCTCCTGGTGAACCTTGCACAGATGGACCACTAGTACTCACATGGTACTACGCTCAAGATTCCAGCCATGTGTGAGCACACTCACATGCACCGTCCTTCTGGTTATTCATGAGTTTATGTGTCTGTCCAGAGGGAAAGAAAATCCCAGAGGATGTGGGAAGAGTTGCAGGAACAATTTTAAAAGTGAAGTGTGTGTAGCATTCACACAATTTGACACACTGGGAGTTGCTGCTTCTCTCTCCTCCTCTACCTCGCCCTGGAGGTTTGTCATCTAGATTTGGAGGATAGTGTTCTATTATTAGACAAGGGCTTTCCTGATCAGTACAGATGAATGTGTGTGTGTGTGTGTATGTGCGTGGGGGGGGGGGTGATCTGATGATCCTTGGAAATGCAGTCAAGCAAATGTCGTATTTGGAAACTTCAGAAAAGAAGCATTTGACTTTCCACATATTGATCGTGCAGTTTGTGTTAGCATGCTGTTTATAGAGTGTGTTGGTGTCTACGTACAGTCACAAAGCTCTTCCTTTTTCTTGCTGTTGCACTGGGAAGCATGGTAGACTATCACGTCTCCTTTGCTTTATCCTCTGTAAGAGAAACAGACACATTTACTGTACTTGCACGTCAATGCAAACACCTTCTCTGTACTGGCTGTGATTTAGTCTGCATGTTTGCTCTTCATCCAAGCTCTCTGTCCCCCAGAGCGCTGAGCTGTGCACTCTTAACAGCACCAGGTGTGTGTGCGTGTTGATATGAAGTACAACAGGTGTGTTAGAAGCCGATGACTTGTGACACGGCCCAGATACCAGATGCTGGTGTCACGTGGCTGTATCCAGCTGGATGGCTTACAAACCAGCTGGTCAGATGTGGAAGCTTAACAGGTCCTGCAATTAACCTACAAATGTAGCAGAGAGCAGAGGTCACTCTTGGCTCTGTGTGTGCCCAGCCCATGTCGGCTTCTACTCTCATTGGTTTTTGGAGGAAAAATAGCTGACAGGTACAGTTTAATTTGCCTTGTCTGGGTTAAGTAGAGCTAATCTGGCTGTGGATCGTGAAAGTGACTTGTCTTGTGTGACTTGATCAATTTTATCTCCACAAAGATAATAATGTCCAGTTTTCATTAACAGTATCATGCAGTATTAATATAACATGTTGATTAATGAGGTTAATCTGTAATATTCTGCAGAGTTCCCAGTAATCGGCTATTTGCTGTTAAAACATGCACTGGATTCGTTCCAGTTTAACACAGAACAATTATACCAGCCACAATTTATATTATTATTATTGTCTTATTCACTGGACATCTCGATTAAGTGGCAATACTGTCCCCGCCGTGAGAAACAGCTCAAACAGACAACAACCAACCCAACGTAACATAACGAAAGGGAAATAAATCAGGCTTTGCTGTCCTCCTCTGCTGCTGTTTCTGGGACCTGTGGTTCACCAACCAGACGCTGCCACGCTGAACTCTGTGGAGCATCACCTTTCTTGTCGGCTCCTGAGGAGAAGCCACGTGGGGCCGCAGGGTCCATCAGCAGCTGCTGAACGTTTGCCTCCTAAAGACCACGAATCGCTTTGCCGGCCCCTCAGAGCTGCGTCTGAGCCTGTCTGACACCACTGCAGTAAAATCACTGATTTTGTAAAGGGAGTCTGGTATGATACGTTTGCGTCTGCAGGGACTCATCTGTTTACATTGAGATTCTCTGATTACCGATGTGCCTTGTTCTTAGTTATCGACATTTCCCTTTCAATGGACTCGATAGTGGAGATCTGAGCTGTCTTGACGGGCGGAAAAACAAATGACACGCCGCCATCAGGTGAAACAATTGCTCACTCTACTCAGTGATGAGGTTTCTAGTGCTGCCCCTTGCCAAGAGCACACCTCATAGAAATAGAGCTCAGAAGTATAGAGAGAAAAAAAACATGTCTCATACCTGTGTGATCTGTTTTTGGGGTGTAAAAAGGTCATTAAAGGTCAGGAGAAGCGATCTTGTCAGTGTGCACCACGATCGCACAACTGAAACTCAAACTGGAGCTAAAAACCTGACATGGCCTGTGTAGTTTATTATATAATTATGTTCTCCATTTTTTTTTCTTTTTTCTGCTGTTGTGAGAGCATTCTGTTACTTATTTTGAGTTTCAAAAGAGACAGATCAATTGATTTAGTCTGCCATAGCGAGCAGGCATCCCACTGCAGGTCCTCATGTTGAGAACGTGGGCGTCACAGTGAAATGCTCACACTCACCCACTCGTGACGTATCGACTTGACTCATTCTTACTCTGCACCACTCTCCCCCGTCTATCTGTTGTGTTGCAAAAAGCTCCCCTGACTCCATCTGACTTGGATGATGAGCTTGTTTTCTTTCTTCAGCTGCGAAAGCACAAATTTAATCATCACCCCCTCTGTCGTTACAGAGGTGGTGTGTGTACGTGCAGCATATCAACGATCACGTTTAAATCTTCTCTCGCAAGAATACACACTCCGGAGTCACGTGACTGCAACCTGCACGGCATGTTTCTCCTCTGCGGAGCATCTTTCGAGTCGTTTTTGCGGGAGAGACGACAATTGGACGCACAAACCTCACCTGTTTCTTTTTATCCGCAGGCCTGCAGCCGTCAGCCTCCCGCTGCTTTATCAATAAATTCACAGCTGTTGGAAAAAATGATTTCGTTATTTAAGATCGGCTTTTTATATGCTCGTCCTTGTTGTGGGGGTAGTGTGTAAATCATTACAGCTGAGTTTGAAGAGACTTTGAGAGAAAAGGAGGGGGGGAAGAAGAGGGGGATGACATTCACCAGCAAGGGGATAAATAAATAAATAAATAGTAGAATTGATGGGAGAGAGGCCGCCTGTCTTAGATGGAGAGAAGGTCAGGGGGATGAGGGTCTGCTGATCCACAAATTACCACTCAGCGACTCGTTGGCGTTTCCTGATAATTTGCAGCCTGAAGGGAGAAGGGGATCGTTAGTGATTGTAGAGGATAGATATGAGAGGGGAAATATATTGTCGAGGACTTTTCTTTGCGTTTCAGTGGCGGATCTATAAAGAGAGTCCTTTTGGGAGAAAGGGTCGAGGTCAACAGCTGACCGTGGCGGACCACTTCACACACTCGCTGCTGGATTAGCGGGGAAATAACTCGTCTGGAAGAAAATACAAGTGTTTTGCTTTGGCTGTGGGGTATTTCATGATATTTGACATTCCTTTACTGTTTGAATAATTGAATCTTCATAAATATACATGTAAATGATGCATCACACGTACAAAATATATAATTCGGGAAAGTATCAGTATCATAAATGATTTTGCAACATACATGAAACATTGTCAAAGTGATGCAGAATTGCAGTCCAATCTTCTAGCATGCATCATGTGGTGAAAACAATTTTTAAAAAGCGCAAAACATGAATGTTGTCATGTAATTCACTGATGCACTTTCATCTGTCACATCCTGTGTTGTGCCTCTTTTGTTCCTCCTTTCTGTTATTCCATTTAACGTATAAATATTCAGCATGTATTGACAGATGCTGTTGTGCATCTGTTGTCAGGGCAACCTGTCCATACCATCCAGTAATAAGTGTTTGTCTCAGGCTATTATGTCATTTCTAGTGAGGCGGTTGAGCATCTCATCCAGAACGATTCGGACAGCCGCTTCCCTGCAGCAGAAACAATCAGCATCTAGAATACGAGGGCGTAAAAATCATTAAGAACAAAGGGAACGTGTAGGATGCAGCACGATTCGTGTCAGTATTGGCGGTCCGGAAGACATGAAACCAAGCAGGACACCACAGCGGCTCATTTGCGCTATGACTCATGGGTGAACGTCATGATTTCTGCTGTGATAAATCTACTCAGCTTCTCCTCTAATAGGTGCTGAGGTGTGGGTGTCACTCGAGGAGGGGCGGAGAAGAGATGGATCAGATGAGAGAAGCTCCATGAAAAGCTCGTTAAAGAGATTTGTTATTTTGTTCAACCTGAGGAGGTCAATCCCAGGTGATGGCAGCACAGAAGAAGAAACCTGCTGGAATTCTTCAAGACAGAATCAACCTTGTGTAAATCATTACTTTTTCTTGTGGGCTGATTTCCCGTCGAATAAACCCTTTAATTCACCACTTGTTGACACGTCGCAACCTCAAAGTGAAACCGCGCTGCCTTGTTTTGAGGCGGAGTCCCTCTCATATGAAGCAAGATTTGTACTCTGTCTGATGAATGTTTCCATGCATCAGGAAACTGAATGGATCGCTATTTTTGTCCTGTGATCGTGACTTTAAATATTACATTAAGGGAGAACAAAATTTGTAACTTTGTTGAGCCAAATAAATAAATAAATATGACCAGCTCTTCAAAATGTGACTGTGTGTGTGTGTGTGTGTGTGTGTGTGTGTGTGTGTGTGTGTGTGTGTGTGTGTGTGTGTGCGTGTTCTTGTACTTGCTACATATTGAGGATCAGACTACACATTTAACCAACAGAGTGAGGACATTTTTGGAAAGTGAGGACATTTTAGCCGGTCCTCACTTCTTCAAAGGGCCGTTTCAAGGTCAAGATTTGGTTCTAGGGTCGAGGTTAGATCAAGTTCAGGTTAGGTTTAGGGTCAAGGTCAGGGTCAGGCGGTCAGTTGACATGGTGAGGTTTAGGGTGAGGGGCTGGGGAATGTATTATATCAATGAAAGTCCTCACAAAGATATAAGTACAAGGATGTGTGTGTGTATGTGTGTGTGTGTGTGGTCTGGAGGCCTGTAAACAATCTGTGAGGTCAGGTTTTCCGTGGGAGCCAGTGACAGGGGCCCGAGAGAGATGGATTGTCCATCTGCTCAAAATGTATTGAACATGTTGACAAGCCATTCATTTCTCTGCCTTCTACACGTTGGAGCGTAATGGACAGATGCCTCCAGTCAGTCCTCTACAGAGAGATGAATGTCAGCTGATATCTAGGTCAACTGTACTTGTCTACTGTAGCATGTGGCGGTGGAATCGGGTCAAAGTGGTGCTTGTGTGTGTTCCTCTTGTCGTGAGCGCAAAAAAATTTGATGACACGGTCACTTTGTTGGGACACGCTTTCATTTTAAGGACAAAAAGTAATTCACTGAGGTTAAAAATATACCTGATCACAAGATTTTGTTACACTTCATCAGATCAGTTTACCTATGTACCATTGCATTTTCAGCGTTCTCAACGTTTTTATTTGTGTTGGTAAATACAATTATTGTCCATCATTTTAGGGTCAGACAAGCAGATTGATACTCTTCTCTCCTCTCTGCGTGTTTCGCAGAGCTCCAGACCACCGGCAGACAGCTGAAAGTGTCTAGCTAAGGCTAAATGTAGCTTAGCTGCACAGTAGCTCCAAGAACAACGGAAGATAAAGCTGGCGTGTTCCTTGAACCATTATTAATTTCTCTGAATGTTCTTAAGAGGTTTTCTGCTTGAAAATCCTGTGCCTTGCTGCCCTTTCATTATCTTCACCAGTATCCTCCCCCGCCCTGTTCCCCAAACTATCAGATCCCTGTCTGATCTCATATTGTGGGGGGGCTGTTTCACAGAGACTGTTTAACTCTTAAGGAAAAATATAACTTTATAAGAGAGCTCAGGGAAACACTTCTGATGTCAATCAGTTTTGGTGAAGACGATAATCATGTATGAACTCTGAGTTGAAACAAGCCTCGTCATTTTATTGTAAATGCGTGTTTTACTCACTAACAGGGGTTTGTCCTCATGCATGTAGTTTTTGGGTAGCTAACACAATGTTAGCGTGGTAGCTTGCTAAATATCGTTACTTAAGTTAATAAAATTACTTTCAAATAAATCAGTTGACTGTTGATGGATTTGAATCAATCAATGAAGTTTAATTTTTTTTTTTCTGAAACCTGAACCAGAGCCGATTCTCGAGGGCGTGGGGGAGGAGCAACCATGCTACCTGTATCATGTTAGCGCTCTTTACTGGGAAGTGGTACCTTTCCAAATGGTAACTTTACCACTTCCTGGCTGCATGATTAGCTTCATTATTTATTTCTGTTGTCATCAGATCCATATTCAATGTTTGTGACATTTCAGTTCTATCAGCACTTTGTTCTGTACTTGAGCTGGAGATGAAAATCCACCTCCTTCCTTCACTTTCCTGCCTGCTGATTTCCTGCACCTGAGTCCACCAGCTTCTCCACACTTGACAACCCTGGGTTGATGTTCAAGTATTTGTTTATGAAAGTGTGTGGGTTGTGTGTGTAGGTGGGTGCTAAATGTGTAGGTATTCAGCTAGAGCCCCTAACTCCCCCGGGGTGCAGACAAGCAGGAGGAACACAGATTCTCTGCGCTCTCTGTGGTGTACACACACACTGTAGCCATAGGGCTGCCACACGCACACACACACACACACACACACACACACACACACACACACACACACACACACACACACAAAACCACAAAACACACATGCAGACGTCTGTGCGCACTCAGCACAAGCAGAGAAATTCACCCTGAGACAAGACATCCGTTGAGCTGACTGCAGCACATTGCCGCACGTCGCCGGCACCCTCATGGGTGCTCTCAGGCGCTGTCACCGAGGGCCTGACTCAGCCTGCAGCCGACCCAGCGCTCTCTCCACCGCACCTGGATACAACTCACGCCACCGCACCCTCTCAATCTCCTCTAGTAATTATTCACCATCACGGTGTTACCCCTGAAACTCATTTTGCTGTACCACAGATATCTGCCACCCCAGGGAGACGGTAGATTTTTAATAGCTGGAGTTCCGCTGGAGGAGAATTAATGTGCTGCACTGTGGCATGTTTATTTGTTTGTGTTTGTGACGGTGTTACGGCATGTTTTGGCAGCAGCTTGGACTGTTCTCCTCATTGGCAAGCTGACCTGCTCCTGGAGCAGATGGTGCCGACTGTGAACATGAACGCTGCCATGCCCTTTGATGGGACTGGAAATCTCTCTTTCCTTCATTTCACTTCATTCCTCCCCTCGTTCTCCTTTTCATCTCCCCTCTCCTTCTTGCTCTACTTTGAATAAAAATCAGATCAGTGCAGGCCTTCAAAATGACAGCATTACTGCCTCTTGCAGCATTCTCCTTTTTTTTCTCTCTTTTTGCAGGACACTGCTGGCGCATTAAAATTTGTTCATAGATTTTTTCTACTCTCTGCTTTGTTTGGGAGTTGTTTGCTTCAGTATCCCACTGCTAAGAGGCTAACCTCTGACCGCTGTCCACGGGGAGAAGCTGTAAGTGTGGCTTAGCCTTTGTTAAGCCTGTCTTCTCTGTCCAAGCTGATTATTACTGCTAGTTGTTAACCCAGACTGGTCATGTGACCCAACAACTTCTCCAGATGTCACAGCAGTGACGTACTGTATTCTTCTGTATCTGCCGCCATTGCGATGGACTGTGAGTGGCTGCTTGTCAGCCGTCCCATTGTCTCGCTGCGTCTCTTCGCCACGATTCACCTGCGAATCCTGTGTCCGTCTACATAATTCGTTTTATCTCTCCGCCTGTCATTTTTGACAGGAGGCGACCTCCGTGCACCACCTTTTGGATGTCAGGATGACACACTTACATCCATTTCATAATTCACACCGTGATATTTTTTTATCAAACCGTTCGGTTTCATAGCGCAACGAATTTCTCATTGCCCTGTGGTGACTGCAGCCATCAGTCACGAGTATCCACTGAGTTTTCATTATCCTGTAACAGTCAGCGTGTTTATATCATTTGAGACCACAGATGCATTTAACAACACAAAACCTAAATGGGAATGTGTGTGTGGGTGTGTGTGTGTGTGTGTGTGTTTGTGTGTGTGCGTGTGTGTGTGTGTAAGGTTTTAGACAAATGCCATTAGGGGATGAATTACAGCAAGCATCAAATAGAGAGATTATTACTTCAGACTGTCTGTCAAGAGAAACCCACGGAGAGAGCTGATGCTATTTGTGGAGAGAGTTCAAGGTCCGACCTGGGGACGGATACACACAGCATAGCATCAAGATGAAGAACATTTATGCGTACAGAGCTGCAGACATACGTCCTCTCTTGATTCGTTCTGTGTTCCATTTGAATCACGGTTAAACTTGGAGCGCTTTTATATCAATCCCCCAAAACACACTGACCCATCCGTGCCCACGTTCATACACTTGAAACAACGCTCTTTAAAAGATCATAAACAGGGAAGTAAACTCCCCCCAAAAAATGTTTCCCATGGAAGAATTTAAAATTAGATTCACAAATTGTAGCCCAGAAGCAATAAAGGAAAATACAGTGTGAATTTAGCTACCAACCTAATAAAAAATGTATTATTATCACATTTCTCCTCTCGCTCGCTGTGCAAGCAGGAGAGGACGTTCTGGGACCTTATGTAATATTATCCAAAGGTTCTCTTGAAGTGAAGAACAATCTGAACCTTTGTTCTTAAAACATCCTTTTTTTTGTTTTTGGTTAAGTCCTGCAGGTCAAAATTCTCTCAGGAGAATATTAAACTAAGAATACATCAAGGACATTTCAAAGAATGTTCCCATATGGTTCTTTGTGGGTCAGAACGTTTTGTTGTCTTCAGAACGTATTACAGGGAATATACGTCTGAGGTTGATCCCATAACTGTGTCCCTCCATCCTGAGCAGCCTTCCATTTTGTTTACTTTAAGGTCACACTGCATGTTATAAAAACTTTCAGGATGTGAAGGAAACTTTCCTAAAGCTGCACGTTCTCGGAATTTTAAGATGAACATTCCCGCTGGGGTGAAAGCGTCACCTTGGAACGTTATCACAGTTGTTTGCTGAAATAATGGGAAATATTCAGTACATTGGTAGGAATGTTTATGGGACCATAGAACGTTCCCCCTGGGTCTTTATTTGTTGTTCCCAGATGTTTTCACACAGTAAAGATTTCTTTAATGATGAGGGTGATGTTATAGAAAAGTTTAGAGTCCCAGAATATTAGAGGGACAAACTTTAGAGCGCTCGCCAATTAAGTTTTTTTTTTCATTGTTCTATTTAGGTTCACTTGAAATAACATTACAGGAACATTCCAAGGACACCTAGAAGGGAGTGTCCCAGATACTAAAGTATTCCCTAAAGCTTCCCACAGGATCCTGAATGTTCTCTGAATGTCCACCAAATCACATCCGGCTATGACTCTAAATCATGACTGTCCCGGGAATCTTTTAGGAAGGTTGTCTTCTTCTCCTGCGTTAATATTCTAAGAACATTCAGTGTCTTTGCATGTCATGTTTGATTTATAAACTCACACACACACACACACACACACACACACACACACACACACACACGCACACACACTATATCTGGCTCCAGGAATAGTAGTATTTCATTAGAATGCATTCGTAGCAGGTCCTTTTACTTCAACAAACAGCTCAATATAAGGATTCAAATCATCTGTAACAACTTAAACGACTTCTTGGAAGCTTCTCATCGTTGCTTGTCATCTCCCGTCAGCAGCGGCTTTTCACTCGCTTAAGAAGTCTCTGAGGTGTCTGTTGCTGTCAGAATATCCAAGGCAGGAAGTTGTTCTGGTGAGAGGAAATTTGAGTTCATGTCTTTACCACCCACCCCCATGTAGAAACTCATGTACACACTATTATTAAAACCTATTGTCCAATTATACTGTCAGCCTGTACGCTGTTGGTCTTTTATTCCTCATATCTGAGGGCGCTGCCGCTCCTCGGCAGATAAAAAGGGGAGCAGCTGATACAGTAATAACACTGGTTTCATCCTGCCTGCACAGTCGAGCGTGTAGTCTTTGATTCAGACTGAGCTCATCAATTACGGCTCCTTGATTAGTGCAGAGTGCACACACACACGCACGCGCGCACACACACGCACACACACGCACACACACGCACTTGGCTCTTTGAAAGCATAATGATGCAGTGTTCCCTTCCCCTCCCATACTTTACACACTAATAGACTGAGCCGTAAGCCATCATGCAGTGTCTTCATGTACAGTAATTGAAGGGATACTGAGCTGGACTGTACACCAGGAAAGGAAATGGAGTGTGCGTGTGTGTATGTGTTTTCTGTGTGTGTGTGTGTGTGTGCGCGCGCGTGTGTACTTGGTTTTTCTTATGTTTTGGAGACCTTTTCTGATATACAGTAAACACTAACCTTATCAAGACCCCGAGTCCTCAAGGGGACCAAAGACCAGTTCTAATGCAGCAGAACTTAATTTATGAACACCTGGTCAAAGTTAGAGTGAAGGTGTAAACTGCAGTTAGTTTGAGGTTAGACATCAATTGGTTAGGTTTAGGATTAAGATTAGGGCTTGGGTTAGGATATTCACATGAATGGAAGTCAGTGGAATGTCCTAATAATGATAGCTACGCAAACCTCTGTGTGTGTGTGTGTGTGTGTGTGTGTGTGTGTGTGTGTATATTGCTGTGTATGATCATGTGAGGCATCTAACTGCTATTTCCTGCATCCTCATGAGTTTATTAGCCAAATGGATGAAAGCCAGGTGCTGCTGGAGGTATGTATATTACATAACTGTCCTTCATTTGACTAAACACTGACAAGGCCCGGAGGTAGATAATAATGTTTTATACATCCAAACACACACACACACACACACACACACACACACACACACACACACAGACACACACACACACACACACACACACACACACACACACACACACACACACACACAGCTCCTGTTGTGGCGTCGGAGGCGTCTTATGCTTTGAAGTCCCCCTGATTTCCATGAAGACACTGAATCTCGCCTATAAAACAGTTTCATTTGATATGAGAAAAACCTTTGTACCGTGTTGAAAAGGGGTCCAAATACAAACTTTAAATTGCAACATTTCCTGTTTATCTCTATTTCTTGCAGCAGCAAATGTCTCCCTGCTGTTTTGGTCTGCAAATACATGTAGAGGTTTTTGTAGATGCTTACACAGGTACAAGAACACACCCGCACACACACTCTGCAGAATGCTGACAGTGTGGTCCCAGGTTCAGTGGTAAAAGTGTTTTCGACGGCTCCTCGGGGGGTTAGCTGCACTCCTTAAATGATCTACATTCTACTCAAGATGCTGCTGCGAGATAATGAATGTTGGAGAGGACGTGAGTGTATTCCATCAGAAAGGAGCGTGGCGACAAATATTTATAGCAGAGGAGGAGGTACAATCAAGAGGGGTGAAAAGGTTTCTCAGTGAATATTTTATCCTCCCTGATATTAAAGGTTAGCCGCTTAGAAAGGATGTGGTCATCCTCTGTGTGCCTGTCGAAAAAATGAGATATGGACAGAAATGAGATACAGATCATTTAACACTTAGGCTTGACTTTATGCTTGAATTAGTGCATTTAGTTCTGAGTTTAAATGCCAGAGTCAAAGTTAAAGGCAGACGCTCATCTACTTCATTTCCACTCATATTGGAAATGTACTGTTGGTGCCACTATAACTTCCTGTCTCTGCCTTTTGAATGCAACTAGGATCTTTCTGGTGCTTTAGACCCCCCCCCCCCGCCCCGCCTCTTCCATGTTTCTTAGTGTGTGTCAGTGTAAATGAGTCCCTGCAACCAGCAGGATTCGTGGAGTGTGTGTTGCATCCACAGGGGGAAGAGAGGAAATGAGGCGATCAGCGGCGAGGCTATAATCTGTAGTGACGGCCCGCCTAGGATCACCTAGCAGTTGATCAGGGAGTGAGAGAGCACCTAGCAAACAGAGCAGAGTTGATTTGGTTTTTATCATAAACCCTGATAAGAATAAAATGTTGCTTATATGTACTGTTACAGTGGAATAACAAGATCTCCTGCTGCTGCATCATGTAAATCACAGTAATCTCTTCCATATTATTCCCGATGTTTCTGTATCCAGAAAGTGCCCCCCCCCCCATCTCTCTCCTGGTGTGTGTGTGCGCTCCAGGGAGGTTTGTGTGTTTACGGCTCCCGCCGGGATGCAGAGAACCTCCTCTCAGAGGTCTATCCTTTACTTAACCCCTACTAGACAATTCACAACATAATCCCTTCACTGCTCTTCTTCCCGTCTTAATTCAGAATTCCTTTATTTTCATCACACCAAGTCCAACAAAATAGGGTGGCGGTGTTTAGTTGCATTTTTTTTCTTTTTTACCGTATAAGGGGAAAGGTTTGTTCATAATGCCAGCTGCCCCTGTAGTGCAGTGGCGTATCCATACTGAAGGGAAGCTGGATGAGGGTCAGGTGTCTGGATCACCACACTGGCGCCTCCTCTGGTCAGTCAGGGAAGTAGCTGGATCCAGGAGTCCAGGTGGGATCCTTCTATGACCAGATGCCTGAACCTCCTAAACTGGCTCTTTTCAATGCGAAGGAGCAGCAGCTCCACTCTGAGCCCCTCACGGATGACTGAGCTTCTCACCTCATCCCTTAGGGAGACCCCAGCCTCCCTCCACAGGCGAACCATTTCAGCTGCTCATATTTGCGATTGAGAGCTTTGCCTTCTGGTTCAGCTCTCGTTAATGCAGCGGCGCGGCAGAGTGAGACCCCTCCCGTTGCTCCCGTTCTCCTGCCAATCTCACATTCTAGAATCGTCTCAAGATACTTCGACTCCTCCAACGATTCTAGTGACAGCTGAAGGTCACACACCGACGACGCCAAGATCGTCGCTCATCACCGCAGCAGGTTTGTTCTCTGTGCTAAAATCGAAAAAGGAAAAAACTGCCACACACAACTTTGCACTGGACACAAAACAGAACCCGAGCATCTGGTAGTTAGCATGAACATCAGTGAGCACTGACTCTATTTTGGTGCCAGCTTCTAGTGGCCACTCCAGAAACTGCAGAGTTTGGCTCTTTACAGGCATAATAAACATAAATGAATCATCTCAATATTACTTTACAGGAAAATATTAAACTGCAAAAGTAAATACAACAGTGTCCTTGGTTCACCCAACTCCCTCCCTGTCACCGCTTCCATTTAGACAGACAGTGATGTGTGATCCCTCTTCTTGTTTACTTACCATGTTTATTCCATATACTTTTTATATATTGAATTTTGTGAGCCTTAATCTCTGCACCGTTGCACCCCCGACTGTCTTGATGGAGGGATCAGTCATTATTTCTGGAAGACGTCTATGAAATCCTTTGACACCGAATCTGCCTTAAAAACACACAAGTTGATCAGACACAACTTTGTTTCTTTGCTTTCCGCCAGAAATCCGCAGTGACTCAGTGAGGGTGTGATTCAAACTGAGTGACTCAAAAGTTTGCAATGTTTCTGTAGCCAAGCCAGAAGCCTATTCAAAAAGACAAAACATGGCCAGAATGGGAAAATCGGTTATGTCAAGCCGCTACATCTGCCGTCTCTCTCTCTCCCTCGTTTCTCTTTCACACATGCAGACACGTGCGTGACTCTGGTCCTCATGAAGCTTTTGTCAGCGTTGCTTTCTTTCTGGTCAGTGTGAAGTAGGTGTCATCTTTGGTTGCTTTGGCACCAGCACATGGCAACATGGGTGCTGAGGCAGCTGTAGGAAGAGAGAGAGAGAGAGAGAGAGAGAGAGAGAGAGAGGAGGGACACGTGAGGAGACGTGGATGGAGAGGATGATGATGGGATGTAAAGGAGCATCTTAACTCAGAGGTTTAAAGTAAAGAAAGGTAGAGTGATTAGTTTTAAAGGCAACCCAACTCCCTGGACTCCATTAAACAGATTTGACCCAGCCATTGGGGGACAAACATGACCTGATGTCTGAAAGTGGACCGTGAACTTTTCGCTGCGTGCCAACAGTTCTCATTTTTCCGTTTCTTTCAAAAATGACCTTGTGAAAAGCCTCTCCTGATAATCAAAGGCAACATTAACGAGCAGTGAGCAGAGGCCCGCACAGTTTCAGCGGCTGTCATGGAGACAGATGCTTCACTTAGCACTGTTGCTCCAGCTCTTCCTGTTAATGCCTGTGCTGTGCTGGCAAATCTCTCGTTTCGATGCAGACTTGCTCTCCTGTACCTGCCCACAAGTTTCCTGCCAGGGGGCGGAGCTAGATGATGTAAGCATTTGTTTTTATCCAGGCTCTTTTTTGCCCTACGCCCGCTATATGCACTCAAGCCATTTAAAATCTCTCATTTATCCTTGAATGTGTCCTCCACTGAAGGCAGATCAGAGCAAGAAGACAAAAAAGTATTATTTTCTGATGAATTTAGGATGTAGAAATGATGGAATTCATAATATCTTGTTCCCTCACATCTGCTCCTCTCCTCCTCCTCCTCAACTCCATGTCTCATTTCGTCCTTCATTCTCTTCCCGTTTTCATCTCCTTCACATCTTTTGCCTTCAATTCTTCTCACATCATCGTCACACATTTTATTTCCATCCCTCAACTTTTGACTTCCTTCTCACTCTACACCTGTACATGGTGTTCATTCACGTAATGAACATGTTTTACCAATGCCATGCAAAGCGCCATTAATTAGCGAATGAATTTTGTTTTTTAAGAAATACTACACGCTACATACTATACTACATCACCCCCCCCCCCCATCCATCTTCCTGCCTGTTGCATCATGGTCCTTGCTGGTGAATGTGTATCCCAAGTGTATTTGTTTGAGAGCTGCATCGTAGCTGTCGTTTTGCTAACGATTCCGCTTCCTCTTCCGTTCCTCAGGTTTGGTCCTGTCACTTCCTGCTCACTCTCTCACTCAGTTCCTGAGAATAGATCCAGGTCGGCAGAGCAGCTGGGATTTGTGACCCCCTCGTCTTTGGGTCCAGCCTATATGAACAGAGCGGCTCGTGTCCATGCATCAGAATGAGAGTAAAATTCAGGAATTTTGAGAAACCATGCAGCTAGAAGCTACCCACAATCCCTGCAGGACCAAACCACACATTTTCTCCTGCAGCACCCACTAAACAAATCGATCCAATAAGAGCGTCATGTTTGCTGCGCTTCCTCCCATAGAGCGGGGATCCCCTTCATGGTCCTCTTACTGTGGGTGGCATGGCTCAGGGGTAGCGTGGCCGTCTAGCAACCAAAGGGTCGCTGGTTCGATCCCCGACCCCGGTGACCATGTCAAAGTGTCCTTGAGGAAGATACTGAACCCATAATTGCTCCTGATGAATAGATTGGCGCCTTGCATGGTAGCCTCCACCATCAGTGTGTGAATGGGTGAATGAGATGACTACTTTGAGTACCGCTAAGGTAGAAAAGCGCCGTATAAAATTGAGTCCATTTACTGGTTACAGGTTTTACTCCTGGGTTTCCCACTGTGAGGAGGCTAGTGCAGTCAAGCATGGTGGGGAATGGGAATGAAGGGATCATGACGGGCTGTTAGCATTTGCCCTGTGAGACAGAAAGGAGCCTAAAGGGCCAACTATGTTAGCAGTTAGCAGTGCCTCCATCTCCAGAGCGTCTGATGGTGCGGGTCCCTGAGGATGCTGTCATCATCACAGGAGAGATGAGAGGATTTGAGGGTCTTAGAGGCTCTCAGAGGGATTGGAGGGTGAGAGCTCATTCAGACTGAGACACAGGAAAATGTGACCTGTGGCAAATTAACATTCAAGGTCATGAAAGCAGCACATCCACTGTCTATTCACAGTAACAATTGAAAACGAGCAAATCCTGCTCGGAAAGTTACTGATTTACAGTTAACCAGAGGAGCTTCTGTTCTGTTATAAATGTGGTGGAGGAATTTAATAAAGGGTTCTAATGTGCCTCCTCCGCCCCTGAGTTACAGTTAATGGCCCGAGGAGTGTTTGTGTAGAACATTATGATATCACAGTTGACCTTTTAAATATAAAACAGCATCACTTCATCATATTATCCTCTTGGCATTTATGGGATTTTTTTTCATCAGCATATGAATTCTTGAGTTGTAGCCAAAGATATGTCTGTTTGTTTGGGGTTTTTTTTTTTCGAGGGCAAAGGAGCCCTGATCTCTGACCACTTAATGAGCTTGAATCTGTCTAATTTGAAGAAATCGTTATTTTCACAACAATTGGATTTTTCTCTCAGTGAGACATCACAAACGCGCCGGTGAGGGACAAATATCTACTCATTATCATTCCTCAGACTGGTGATGACATCATAGAAAAATGCATGTCAAAGCCATGAACTGAAAAGTGGAAGAAATAAACAACAGCAGCGCATGGTTGTGGTGAATTTCCCCTCAACGTGAGATTAATTTAATCCTTCCAGATTCAACAATATTCTCATTCGCATGGCATTCAGTGCATTTTTGTGTTAGAAGAAAAATTTCAGCTTGTTTTTTTTTAATGGCCTGAATTTTCAAGATATGTATCATTGGTCTCTTGATGATTGTAATTATGAATTAATATTGAAATGGAATTATTGAAATTCTAAACTGCTAGGTTTGCGTAATTATGATGAATTAAATTACATGTTTGCCTTTTTAGTCCAATGATTTATTTAGAAAAGTAGTGGATTTAATGAAATTTTAATGACGGGATTGATTTCATTGCCATTTAATTGAATGTGTAGAGAATTGATCGTGACATGGGTTTGTTAGTCAAATGGCTGATTTTACTGGGAAATTAAAAAGAATTAGAGCACCTATTACATGTTGTCTGCTGTCCCTTATCTTTCCAGCTCAGCTGACAATATTAACCCCCATTAGCATGCAGACATGTCATCCGCTTGATTACACTAGCGCGTGTGTGAGTGTGTGTGTATGTGTGCATTTATATGTTCAGCCTGTCTGGGTGTGATTAGCATGTTCACTGACATGTGTAAATTTTACTTTATGGGCTATTCAAATCAAGATAATGTATCAGAAGCTGCAGGGGGGTTTCCCAGATGCACGCATGTTGAATGTAATACACATGCATGCACGCACACACAGACACACACAGACACACACACACAGAAGTGAGTGCTGGAAACTCAGCAGCAGCGATAAACCCGGGATTAAAACAGCATTAAAATGTCTCTGATGTGGAGGACAGACAGTTATGTAACACAGACCCATGCTGACCATGAGGAGCTGCTCGATGGCTCAGTCAGTACCTCATATAGCTGTAGCTCTGCATACCTGTTTTTAGATTTCAGTTCGTACTGCACAAAGGGTTTGACCACTCAAGGTGATTATTAAAAAAAAAAAAAGTGCTTGGAATTTGAATAAATCTGTTCTGTTGCGGAGAAAACTTCTTTCACGTACAGTTGCACGTACAGACAAATTTAATCACCCGGCTCTGCTGGCCTCTCTGCTGCCGATGGTTCCTCACAACAGAGTGTGTTTCAGGTCCACTGAACCAGGATATGCAGGAGGAACTCCCCCTACAGGTTAAACACTGAAACACCAGCACCTCCCCCGCTTTATTATACACTCCATGCAGCTTATAGACCCGGCATGAGGCTTCAATTTGTAGGTTATGTAACGTATTATCAGCTGAGTGAGGAAGGGTTGACCTTGGTCTGACCTTGACATCTGGTGTCTGTCGGGATGAAGGTGGTCTGGGAGGTGAGAGAAGAGGACGAGTGGTCCTTCATGAGCCGATTCCAAGTAAAGAGGGATGAAACGAGCACACGAGGCACAGCAAGATGAGGGAGGAGGAGAAGATGAATCATGATGATAGGCTGGCAACTTCTTTTGACTTTTCTTGAGGGGGGGGGGAGTAAACTCGCCTGTCTTAACAGTGAAAAATTTTGAGGATGAATAATTCAGGAGTGGATGTGGTAATATAGATCTGATGTAAATATTTTATTTAAACTCCATACCAGCAGCCCTGTCTTGGAGAGACTTTTCCTCTCCTTGTTTCCAGCCTCATGACTCTTTTCTCAGTCAGCAGTCACGCAACCGTTGCTTTTACAATCCAAGGCTACGTGATCCGGCGTCTCCTCCTCCTCCATTTCTCCCCTCCAGTCAAAGGAATTCCTGAGCAGCGTTCAAACTCGCCTCTGCCATCTCATCACCCACGCAGCCTTCTCTGCCTCCCAGCTCTGTGCTACTTTTTATATAGTTTTCCTATATATTTTTTTTTGTTTTCAAATATGCAGGCATTCAGGACAAGAGTAAAGCTGTGCACCATACGTTGAAACTAAATCTAGTGCGCTAAGAGTATTTGGTGATGAATCACTTCGTGTCAGGGATTCACACCTGTTGGCTGGAGATCCTCTAACAAGGCGGTGAGAGTACGTTCTATCTGCAGGGATTTGTTTGAACGGTGTGCGAGGATGGTGTTGTTTTCACCCTGTGAGTGTGTCATCAGGGATACAGTAAATGTGGGGCTGGAGAGAGCTACTGGAGCAGGAACTTCTCAGAAGTGGTTTTGAGTACTTCCGCTCTTAAATTCTGGCCATGGACGGATTTTGTCTCCACAGTAATATCTGACGGGTGAAGATGCTGAAAAAAAAAAATTTAACAGATGAGTGTTTGAGATCAGAATGAAAGCTGAGATGGAGAGCATGGGAGGAAAAGTGTTTTATTATCATATGCACTTTTTTTTTTTAAGTTGCCCTTGTATGGCACAGGAGCCTGGTTTTTAAAATCCCCCCCCCCCCCCCCAAAAAAATCTGTATCAAGTGTGTTTCCATCAAGTGGTGCAGATGATCCACGCCAGTTTGGTCAGAAGATGGTAGCGTAAAACGTGGAGGAATTACAGGTTACAAACCAGAAACACAACAAGTGGTCGCCCTGGCAACGCACACAAAATTATACGAATTTTTTTCATTGGATATTCCGGTCTCCTCATTGGTCCACACGTGTTTCTGTCTGTGCTGACTAATGAGGAAACCAGCAAGAAACCGTGAGCAGAGACAGGCGTCACATGAGTTCACTATGTCAGAACTCAGTAAATGTGCTTCCATCTCCCAATTTGTGCATTAACACTTTTTTTTGCGCAAGTCAAAAACCACCTCAAGCGTTTTTATTCAAATTTTGCTATTTTCATCCCCCCTGATAAGACTCTTTAAAAACAGGGTGACGGGAACCCAGTGAGTGACACTCTTCCTTTGCCTTCCACGCTGAATGCCATTTTTTAAAAATCAAACATCAACAAATACGACTAAAAAGTTGTAAATATATAAAGACGTCGCATGAAATACATTCGGGTGTGCAGTAATGGCGGCATGGCTCAGAGGTAGAGTGGCTGTCTAGCAACCAAAGTGTCGCTGTTTCTATCCTCACCCCTGATGACCGTGTCCAGGTATCCTTGAGCAAGATGCTGAGCCTCTAATTGTTCCTGATGTCCCTGCGATGGACTGGTGACCCGTCCAGGGTGAACCCCGCCTCTCACCCAATGTTAACTGGGATAGGCTCCAGCCCCCCCCCCCCCCCCCCAACTGGATAAGCAGTATGGAAAATGGATGGATGGATGCTTTTGTCAGTTGTGTGATTGTATTTATACTTTCTTGATGCTACGGTTTTTGGATAACTGTGTGACCCGTATCGATGAAATATAGGTGAAAGAGTCAACATTACAAGTGTCAAGGTCAAAAGGAAGAGTTTAAAGATGAGTGTTGGACCCATGAAGGCTGTATGTAGTCATGCACACGTAGCCCCTTCCAGTCAGTGGACCAACTGATCGTCATGGTAACCAGCCATCAGGACACATGACATGACTCTCAGGCCTGGTGATGCTCGGCCCCATTTTATTGAAGTTTGTTATCCAGTTGGAATAATCAACCAGTGTGTCTGAGGAGTTGGAGGTCCACCATCTGGAATCAGAGGGAGGCTTTGGCTGTCTGTCAATCAGGGAAGATCATGCCTGATTAGTCTGGACCATATGGATGTCCCGGTCCATGTGGGGAAAAAAAACAAAAAACTTGGCACCACAGTAGAATCCTGTTATCTGTTCTCGAGATGCTAACCTTGTTGGCCAGGCTTTATGAGAACCATGCATTCTGGTAGTTATTTATTGTGCATGGAGGTCTGCTCATCTCTTTTCATCATCTGCTCCTGTTTTATTTTTCATCACACCAGCACGTCTGTTTGACCCCTTTCCACTCACTTCTCTCTCTCTCTCTCTCTCTCCACGCCTCCATGTGCTCACCCTGCACGTTCCCACCTGCACACATAATCCGCAGCACTTTCAGTCTGCTCCCCTTGTCCTCATTTCAGACAATCCCCTCGTAGCGTTCGACTAACAAGTTGAATTTTAATCACCCATTATCACTACTTAACCAATAAGCATCGCGGCAGATTTCACGGTCAAAGTTCACGTTTTGTTCCTGCCTTCCTCGAGGTTTTAGCGGCACAGCAGCTACGCAACTGGAGAAACATTCAAAATGACATTTGATACTGTATACTGTGGGAATGCATGAAGCACTGGAAACACGATGCACCACGCCTGAGGGTGAAATATGAAAGGAATGTGCTATTTGGAATGTTTATTTGTCAACCATTTTCAGGATGTTGAGGTTTGGAGGAATCTACATTACTGTTTGTAACTGTTTTCTACCTCTAAGGTCCTCCGTCTCCTCGAAGGTTTCCAAATTGAAAGTAACATCTCGTGAAAGCCTGACAGGCAGCATGCGACGGTATCGATTCAGCGACCGCACACTGAAGGCCTTGCGAGACAGTAAATGTTTTGCTACACTTTGTGCTCAGAGTTTGCCGGGGTTTTAAATATATATTATTGAGCAGTTGAGTTTCAGTTCAATTACCTAAAGATTCTGAGCTGGTTTTCAAAAATGTCACTGTTGTGCGTTGTGTGTGAATCAAAGGAAATGCTAATTTATCAATGTAAGATCAAATAAGGATTAATACCTGAAGCTTTATGAGAAAAAGCTGTAATTTAATTATTTAAAAAAAAAACAACTACAAAATCTTTGAAACAACAAAATAAGCAAATAAAATGCTTTGTTTGTTGCGAGCCACTGAAATTCCAAACTTCGTTAAAGACACACCCAGCGGGAGCTCCTTATCGCAGTGGTACTCTGAACTACGGTTTTAAAGAAAAGATATTTGATGTATGCTTAAGGAATTAGACGTCATACTTTTAAACTGACATCCATATGTAGATTCCAATGTGTCATACACTTATCGTTAAGTGATGAAACCTTACAAAAAAAATCCACTTTTTACTCGTACTTCTTAAATAGAGGGATATTTTATCAAATTTGAAAAGATCCAAGTCAATCACTGCTCCTTTCCTGAGATGTGGTTGGATTTGCAGGTTGTGCGAGCTAAAGTTATCAGCCACCTTGACGCTGAGCCCTTCTGGTTTCCTCCCTACTCGTGACATCTTGGCTAACATTGTGGAAAGAGGGAAAGTCATTTTCAGCTGACAAAAATGGACACGTTGATCATAGGGGCGGGGATTTAACCTTATTCTTAGATTAGAAAATGTGTTTATTCTATTTTTTGGGATTTGATTTGATTTGGCTCCCATGCAAAAGTGATAGAAGCAACATCTTGTATCCTACAAAAAGACAAAAGTGCTGTCTGCTGTAAATTGTTGGGTGATGCTACAGGAACCACAGAGCTGCAACTGTCAGCAGACACGAACTGAGCGGCGGATCAAATTCTGACCTGACACCTCCAGCATCACCGTCTGTTCTGTCCTGTCCTTGTAAAAGTAGAGCCCAGCCTGGTATACATCTGTTCATTTAATGCTGCATTAATTCATTATGGCTGATCTGCTGAAATGTGATTGGTAATTGATAGACACAGCAGGACTTTGAGCCAATAGAAATCTGTTCAAGTGCGCCGAATATGAAACTTAGAGCGGACAGATCGAAGACAATACAATAGCGAGGAGAGGGTATATGGAGGAGCGTGATGCAATAAGCAGGAAAGCCATAAAAGAAATCACTGTCTGCTTGGATCCATCGATTTTAGAATAAATCATCGTCCGGTCCAGGTGGAATTTTACAGCTACATTTGTTTTCTGTTGACATTATTAATCTGGTATTTACAGGTCGGTCTTCCGCGCCTTCTCACCTTCATACGCGTTCCAGGTGAAAATGTAACACTTCAACGTGATCAGATTCTGTTCGAGGTTTGCAAACCATATTACCAAATATATCATTCAACTTGAACGGCTCTTTTTGTTCCAGTAAAATTAAAACTGAATGAGCATGAGTTTTGTGCGCGTTTCTAAGCCGTATTTGGTGCGTGGAACCAGTTTAGGCGCTGAGAGGGGCGAGCATGAAATCAAATCTCCTCCAGTTGACATATTTATACATTTTATGAATTTGTGTTCGAGAGTATCAAACACTTTCGTCAAATCTATAAAAATCTCAACTTTATATTCCCTCCTGGACCCCATTGGAGCTAATTTATCCCCAAGACTCATTATTGCAAACCCAGTAGTGTGATTATCTATAAAACCATATTGATCACTCAAAATGTTAGACTTGGCAGTAAAATGTATTAATTTTCTAACAAATAACACGTTCCACTAAGGAGGCAGAGATATTGGTTTTTAATGAGATCATAAGTGTTTATCACCTTTTCGATATAGCAAAACATTTTGGTGCGGATTTTTTACACCTTGTTGACCACTCAGGAGGTCGGCGTGTGTACATGCTTCAGTACTTCAGTAATTGTACACACAAGATATGAAAAGCTGAAAGCAGGTCAGCACGTTTACTGTCCTTGGAACTCAGAGATCATTCCAAAGACCTGTTACCTGTCTATTATCGTGTGACGTCGTTCACAGGGACTTTCTCCCTGTTCACTAGTGGGAAGCCCACACATATGAAAGCGTCAACATTTGCTCTGCGCAATGTTGAACTGTGCAAGGACCCATGAGTTGCTATCGATATGTGCCTTGAATACATGAAGTGGGAGAAAGAGGGCAAGAGAAGGGGATGAATGAATAATTTCCCTGGTTTGGAAGAAGAAAAAAAAACGAGCGCAGAGGTTCTTTTATCCCATGTTCCTTTTAAATCTGTGGCCAGTAGGGCTCATATACATTAATCATAACATGGGTTCTGTTGTGGTTTGCTTTCTTCTGCCCTACCCCACCTTTTATTAGATGCTTTTCCTCTTGTGTGTATTTTTGAAACTGGCCTTCATTGCCATGGTCTGCTTCAATATTTCACGCAAAAGTTTAAAAGTGCACTGGATGATCTTTAAAACGAATCTAAAAAAGAGCTTTCCGTAAATGCCTCCGAACACACCGCAACAATGGCAGGAACTCCGGCTGTAAAAAAGGCAAATACACAGTGTTGATATGTAACAGCAATTATCTTCAAAATGAAACCAAATCATTAAGGCTTCTTCTGGCAAGAAAGGAAATTATAATCATGATTTTTTTTTTTTTTTTGTCTGGCGCTGTGAGAGAAAAATACAAACCCTAGAAGAATATTCCCCTGTAATTCTGTATCTGAATAAACCATTATTCTGTTATCCTTTGCCCTACATATACTTGACCCATCTCCCTCTTCATCCCTGGTGGGATCTTTCCGGTAGAAGCTTTCCCAAATACTGTGAGCAGAATCTGTACTACCAGGAAGAATATTTTTATCTCCTTCTCATCTCTCCGCAGCAGCGATTCAAAATTCTGCGAACAGTCCTTTGGTACTAAAGGGAGCGAGCTGGTTATTGCACAGGGATCACGCGTGAAGCTACAAATACATCAATGTGGACGCGGACGTGAGCTGGGGAAGACCTAAAAATCCTCACCCGTTCACGGTTTTTGTTACAAAGTTCGCCTCCCCGTTGTGTCCCCTCCTAGCAACAGCGAGCTGCTCGTGTCCTGAGATCTGAACCTTCAAAAGCGTCAAGTTCCTGATCGGGAACAGACTTTTTATTGGAAACGTACAGATCATGCACCTTTGGGAACAACAAAAATTCTTTAAGAACCGGAGTCAAAGTAAGCGTGGCGTTAACGTCCATGCTGACTCACGGACTGTGTGACATTTCAAATTATTCGCCTTGTAACTGTAAGTGGGACCAACGTGCCAAACTTCAAATCTTTTACAAAAGCTGAGGGTTTAGTAATTACAAAATTACAGTTTAGCTTTGCCACTTGGACCTCATTGAGATGCAACATTCATTTTCAACTGAGAATGTTGAAACTTTTTTCGGTAATATTCTTGTTATTCCTCTCGATCCTCTACAGGCATCAGAGTCTCCTCTCAAACATGCGTGTTTTAAGTTTGCAAGTCTCCTCTTTTGTGCGTGCGTCTGTTACATGTCGTGTCGACGAAGACGAGCAGATCTAGCGCGCTTACGTGTGAGTGCAACGCCCTGCACGACAGGAGGAGCCCCTCAGCCGAACAGCCACCTGCTGTGATCACTCAGCGCCTCCTCAGCCGTGAGAAAGGAGGCGCATATGTGTCCGTGTATTTTGTTAAAAGAGGCGGGCACATTTTGCCTGCTCTTAATCCTTTTGCTGCCACTCAGATGAATGTGTGTGATTTTCCCCCTATCATTCCCACATATGAAAATAGATGGGCTTGGGTTACAGTATATCTTCATGGATGAAATTGCTTCTACTGTAGGTTTGTGTGTATTGTGAGTCGGGATAATAGCTCTCCTATATTCCAACTGTATACTAACTCTGCCTCCTGTCAAAATGACAAAAAGTGCCTCTGTTCGTGCTGCTGCTGATGTTGCAGATGAGAGCCTCAGGTTCTATTTCCTGGAGAGAGAGAAGGAGAGGGGGGGAGAGAGAGGGAGAGAAAGGGATAGAGAAATGGAAATAGGAATAAACACTGAAATATAAATAAACTGCAACCTCCGGGATTCAACCGCCCACCCTCTCCCGAGCTGCGCATCTGCTTACACCTCGAGTGAACTTTGTTATTTATCCAGTTATTTACCATTGTTATCAGGTTGTATGTCTTCACCTACTGTCCATTTCTGCTCCTCCAGTCCCTCTTAACCCTCCCAGTCACTGCTAAGGTCAGGGATTATTGGTCCAAGCTGCTCTGAGCCTTCATCTCCACATCCTCCTTCTCCTCCTCCTCCCTGCCCGAGGGATACTCAGTGATTCTGTATGTTAAGTGTGCAGTAGAAAGAACTCTGTAATGATCTTCGTAATTACAAAAACTGCAAGATGAACAAGCAAAAAGTAGCACATTACTTGTTTCTTCTTTGTTTGTTTGGTTGTTTTTTTTTTTATTCTAATGATGCCTTCAAGCTTGCAATTACACACTCAAACACATGTTGCATCCGTAGCGTGACGCCAGTATGACACACCTGTTACGACGCATCACAGGCGTCTGGCTTCGGGGAAATTTGAAGCCAAACATGACGAGCCCACTCTTTCCGACTGTGTCTGATATTGCATGCCTGGAGAGAGTCACATCCATCCGCGCCGTGACGTTTGTTAAATAGAAACCTTTTATGCATTATTGCGATGTGTGCACGAACCCCCCTCCACACACACACACACACACACATTTTCACGCCTCAGCTGACTGCATCTAGGCTAAGTCTCAAAATGACATGCAACACCTCCTGCATTAAAAACAAGACCTGCAGGCGTCTGTGAGCCTGATGCACAGCAATTATCAGTGTTTTTGTAAAGTCTGCCAGGTTTCTAATTGAGTTCTCAAAAATCATTTCCAAATCCCCCACTAGAACAACTTTGGTGTGCGATCTAATCGCAAGTCTAAACCCGGCAGTTTCACTACAAATCAGCGTAACACTGTCAACGTGTCTTTCCAAGCGTCTTTTTATCTATTGTTCATTCGTCGATATCATCATTTCATCATTCACCTGCAGTCTGAGTCTTCTGACGTATCCCACAGCAGCGCTAACATTGTGTTTACATGATGAGGTCCACACCAACAATAGTGTGTGTTCATTAGCGTCACAGAGCGAACGCACAAACTGATGTTCACACCACAGCTGGAGCTGATACCAAACCGTGGCCAATACATAAATAATTCAACATACAGTTCAAGTTTTTTACCCTGATATTTGAGGGTACAACAGCTGTTAGTCGTTCTTCTTTTTCCTCAAGCAAAGTGACTCCTGATGCCTCGGGGTCAAGCAGCGGTTCTGCAGAAAAAATAAGTATAAAGATAAATAGGCACAGAACTGTGGAGATGATTTTGAGAGATTCCAAAGCCGGGGTGGAGGGGGGGGGCACCCTCTGTTGTGGGTGAGCACCTATGGCTCCTACTGCTTGGGGACATGTTTCGGGAAGCAACGGACAACCTTCCCCTTGCCGAGCTGAAGGCAGACCAGCCACCTGCTTTTTTAGGGTGGTGGGGGCCCAGCAGTCTGAAGTGTTCATTAAAATGCTTGCGGAAAAGGACACCTTTCCCTTTCCCAACACTTTTGGATTGGCCAAAAAGAGCATCACACAGGCTGGTCTGGACCCCCTGCTCTGCCTTCAGCTGGGCTTGGAGGAACTGAAGTAATAGTTGTATTACAAACTTTATATTAAAATTTATTTATTTATTCTATTAATTGATTTTATTTCATTTACAATTCATTTATATATGATGTTTTTAGGCTTAAAACACTAGAGTATTGGACAAATTTGGCATATACAGGGTTAAAATTGGTTCAAACACTTCTCATGAATAAATTTGAAACTAAAAAAGGTCAAAACATAGGGGAGGGTATAAATAGAGGAGAGCATTCTTGATTTGACAATTGAGGAGTTCACTTCCATGGCTTTTCATTGACTTCACTCAATTTAGGGTGCCAGGCCTGAGGAAGAGGAAGGAACGCCGTCGCACTCGTCCACCTCAGGGGGATCAGTGGATTGGGCAGTGGAATCGTGGCTGGACCATGCATCGGCCTGGGAGCCAGGGAGAAATCAGTGGCCTTTTGGAGGTTCGTGCGCACACACACACACACACGCACGCACACGCACATTATGTGTGGACGAACAAGACAAAAGACTTTTCACAGCGTGAACCTAAGACGCTTGAAGGCGCAGGGGTTTTCCGAAGCGAATGGCTAATTAAAGACGTTGCTAACGGAGACAGAAACCTCCTAGCAATGACAGCAAGGAACTAAAAGAAATCTCAGCCAAATTCATCTCTTTATCTGCCTTGATCGCCAGCTTCTGTTGTGGAAAACGAAGGCTCCTCACATGAACACTCTTCCCGGCCATAACTATTTGACGGACGTGCTGCAGTTCAGCACGTCCACACATGCAGACGTCACTTCAGTCGGCTCCCCAGAACGCGACAGTTGCTGTTTGAGTGTCAACTGTAGTGTTGGTCCGACTGACACCAAACAATAGTTTGGACAGCCTTTTTGTTGTTGCTGCAGTTTTTTGTATTCTCAATATTTGGAATAAATTGATAAAGGCCCTGTGTGTGTTTTATTCTGTCTACTGGAATTGATTTTTGCTCCCTCACTGTGTGTACTCTGTTTCAAACTTGGTGTTCTTTGCACATCGTGCATTTTTTCCCCCGTTGTTATTTCCTGATACTGTATTTATTTCATTTCTCAGGAAAGATAACGTAGTTAACTCTAAGCTGGTATTAAATATTAAACAAGCGTGTGCTGCTGAGAGAGAGAGGTGGCGGTTCTGCAGTGTCTGTCATCAATTAACAGCTGTCAGTTGATGACACTCCATCATCTCTTATTGTTAATATTGTGTTGTTAAGAATATTCAAATAAATAATACTGATGATGAATAGAAATCAGCGTTCAGTCGTCAGCTATCGGTGTGTTTGACATCATTCAAAGCCACTGGTAACCCTCTGGAATGAGTGTCACTGATGAGTGCTTCTGTGTGTGTGTGTGTGTGTGTGTGTGTGTGTGTGTGTGTGTGTGTGTGTCAGGGGGGAAGGAGGTTCTGCTTCTTGTTTAACTGCAAGTAAGGGCGTTAAAAAACAGCTCACTACCATCCAGATACCTTCCTTGATTGGCTGCTCCAGTGTCATGATGTCATGTCGCGTGCATTTTCATAAATAAGTAAGAAGTTTAATTTGCATCACAACACATGCCAGTTTTAGCAACTTTGTAGTCCCGTAATAAGCTGTCTTTATACATCCATGAGAATGACAGAAAAGAAAAAGATACGGTCAACTTCATCCTGATAAAAGAGCCAAGATGCCTCACCTAAGACCCAAGAATTTATTTTCACAATTCAAAAAAATGTGTTACTAAAAATCTTGTACAAACTTCAATACCAGTGTATGTATCCGTCGTTCCAGTGGCGTTGCTGCAAATAATATAAATGATATTCTTCATCGTTCCTTCCCTTTTTTTTAAGATTTAAAAAATGAACTGTCTTGAAATTACGTTTTTTTTCCTTTGTTTTGTTTTTAAATCAACGATACAAATCACAGGTAAAATTAAAAAAAAAAAAACAGTCTAGAAAAAAGTAGTCATGTAAATCCTCTTCTTCAAAGCACACTCACTCGTCTTCTCCTGGGAGAGTTTGTGTAGTGAAGAACACGAGAGGCAGCTATAATCAAAGAAAGCTAAACTACCACCACTTTTAATTAGCACTTGAATCCTGTACGTTCTGGCCATTAAAAGTTTCTGCCTGAGTCGAACAATATTCCTTTTTTATTGGGTTGCAATGGTGGAGGCACGAGGGTTAAAATAAGCAGTAAACTCGCGGCTGTAAAACTCACCGCGTACATCCAGCGGTGTTGACAGAAGATTGCAGGCTATTTAAAGGCACTGTGTGCTGCTGTATCCCTCTCTGACCCGCTCGTTTGGCCCTTGCGGCGCGGTGGCAGAGAGGACACAACCTGTTTAAGGAGGAATTCCTTCCTTAAAAACAAGAAAGGAATCAAATATATAGATATAGATCGATAGATATAGATATATACAGTATGTACACAACAACAGGTGACTGAATATTTAAGTCAGGGTTCTCCTCGGGGTGAATGAAAAGCACTCTGGTTTTAAGTGCCATTGTTCAAATGAAGGGACATGAACTGGAACAGTCGTATTGAAGACGACAGAGGCGTCTCATCCAAAAGCACATAACAATCTAACGTGTTTGGAGGAGAAACGTCGCATTTCGGAAGTTTGCAAATATGTTTTTATTTTGATGATGTAAAACATGGAATACCTATTTTTCATTGACCGATGCGACAACTTTCTTTTACATAGAAACAAAACAGTCCAAAACCCAAAGGTATTCCGACAGAAACCAAAAAAAAAGAACCAAATTGCAACAATAAAGTGGCTTAAATGACAAGATTATTCATTTTTCTTGAGAAAAAATGAAATGATGAATCATTCATCAAGTATTGTGTCCACTTTGTGTGGGTTGACCAACTAGACTGCGGCAAAACATCAGTTTGTGTGTTCTTAAGATGTATTTTCTTACTGTAATTGTCTTGGCAGATACCAAAAAAGACAGCTGTGTTATGATAGACGCGCACAATCACTGATAATTTCTGTATGTATTTCTACTTTCAGAATAATGCTCTACTAATAAGTATCTTTTACAAAAGTGAAGCAATTTCTCCAACCTTCGAGCATTATTGTTCAAAATAATTACTGGCTTCTGGTTTGTTTGTTTGTTTGAGTCTTTGTTTTTGCAGTTATATTATTACAAAAACTGTCATTCCGGTTGTGATTCAATTAATCATGCAGCACAAGTTGTACGTACGTAGGGCTGAACTGTTGTTGTTGTCAACTAATCTGCTGGTTACTTTCTCTCTGAATTAATCATTTTGTTTACAAAATCACAGACAATAATGAAAAATGCTCCAGCTGACATTATAAAATATCTTGATTTGTTCAACTAACAGCCCAAAAAGAAAATCTATTCTAATAATGATAAAGGAGCGTCAAATCCTACTAAAAGCAATTCCTTTCCCCAAACAATTCATTGATTAAGAAATCAATTTTACTTTTTGACGATTATGTTAACCAATTTAATACATAAAGACCTTATTTCTGCTCTATTGCACACGCACACACACGCACACACACACACTTCTGCAGGATTATCTGGGAGAATGAGCACTCACTAATGTGACTAAAATAATAAGATATTTGATTGATCTTCATGCAGCGCAGTGCTGTATAATACTCAACCTTTTGCATTGTGATGATCGCAGTACTTTCAAGGCCAAAACTAAAATAAGATATGGGGAAATTCAAAAGCCTGCTATATCGGCGGGGCACTAAAAATCCATTATCTTCTTACAAGGAGCAACAATAATTTATGATAACATTTTCTGCTAAATGTGATGTATTACTGATGGAGCTCTGAGTGCAGGGTCAGCAGGTACTCATGGGAGGGGAACCTTAAAGGAATAGTTCCACATTCATGCTGAGGTTCTTTGCCAAGAGATAGATGAGAATGTTGATAGTGAAAGCCTCTTAAAGGAGCGTGGCAACTTTTTGCAAATGCGCTTATTAGCCACCTCACCGTGAGCCAGACGACGACACACCGCGCTAAGCTAACTAGCGGTTAGCTGGTCTCAGCTCCCTAAATGCAGCACAGAGGAGAGAAGGGTATTGATCCTCTTGCCTTGCTCTGGTAAAGATTGCTTATTAACTTTTTTTTTTTTTTAACCAAAAAGGTTGTCGTATTGCTTTCAGGGCAGCTAATTTTTTGGAGCATTTCACAAAGATGATGATTCTCTAGCTGGAAGCGTGTGCGCAAAGAGACACATTACACGTTTTCATCTGATGGCTTTCAAATCCGCTCATGTCTGCTGAACTCAAACGAAAACCAGGTCCCAACATACAGCAGCGATAACCTATTTAGAGATTAATCCTCGTCTCTTAAAACCCATTTATGTGTCACCCACAGTCTGAACCATTTGGACCGTCTGCGTGCTGCAGCTGAGAGATGATACCGACTTAACGTGGTTTTTGTTTCCCACAGCGACCGTGTTCTCAGCTGACATTCGGTCTGATTTACTTCCATGTGATTAAATTTTACCGCAGGCCATCTTCTCTCCTCACTTGACCTCCTAAATAAAGCAGCCTGAGCGCTCAATCCATTAATGTCACTCAAGCACACAAATATCTTGTGACAGTTTCAGAAATAGGCTTTTATAATGTAATTGGTATTGAGGTTCACCACTGTATTATTTGCTTTAGATGTACAGCTACCAATTTTGTCTGACTGAATGAGAAAGCAGGGTTGCTGTTTTTTTTTTTGAGGGGGGGGGGGGTTTGGTTTTGGTTTTGGGGTTTTTTCACTCTCTGAATTGTTTATTTCTTGATTTAAAGTTTTAATTTATGCAGCACTTTCCCTTGGAGCAGCGCAGAGCCTAATGGTCCACATTATTTTTTTTTCTCTTTTTAGAATAGTCTAATTACAGAATCTACTGGTATATCAAAGCCCATATCAATAAATATCCAGTAAATATTTAATTTCCAGTCATGCGGTGATCAAGATTCTCATTTGTTTTTCTGACTTTCTAAGCTAATTGCTTTCTCTAAAACGGCAGGAGGCCTCTGAGCGATCGCTCCGTCGATGTGGGTTGTGTTTTTTAATAACAAATGGATCTATAAGTAAAGATTGGAGGCTAGTTGCCGACCTGGGCTTCCAGTGATGAAAGGTTTGACGAGGTTATTGAGGGATATTGTTTTCTGGGAAGCTGGAAAGTCTCATCTGGAGAGTGTTGTGAGAGGATGATTAAACGGAAGATACCACGGAAAATTCTATCAGAGGTTTCTCCTCTGAGGTCACTGTTCTCTGAATTGTTGTTTTTTTGTTTTTTTTTTAAAGGATAAAAATCATCTACCGTCATGATTCATTAGAGATGAACAGACTCCCTCGAGTAAAAAAGACTTCAAGCTTATTATTGTTATGTTTTGCCTCCGGTGGGGAAATTCGCTTAAATAGGTGGTTGGCAGAAACGTTGTTGACGTGACGACGCCATCAAACAGACCTGAACATCAGATCACCGCCTCTTTCCCTCAAGTGCTCATGTCACACAAACTCTATAATGGGACTGATGAAATATAGGACATATGGAAAGAATATCTTTCTACCGATGCTTAAATTTTCCATCTGCTTTGTACACTTTTGATTTGTGCTGCCTTGAAATGCAATGCTCTGATCAATAGTGTATTTGCGTAACAAATAACTTGAGCTGCTGCAGTGTTTGATTTATTTTGGTGATGTACTTTGTGCTGCCTCGTTGTAAGATAAATTCCCCTCTTTGGGTCGAGTGTATCTCTCTTTTTGTGACATTAAGTACAATACCCAAGCCTTTATGGCTCAGGGCTGGAGGGTACAAACAACCCAGTCGCCTGAATAAAACATTTCACTTTTCTTTGAATCACTCGTAAGTGCAGTCGCCTTGTTGGAACACCAACAGCACAGCTGTGAGTATCACGTTCTGGGTCAGTGATGGACGCTCTGATGCTACTTCTTTCTTTCCTGATGCTGATGCTGATACTCGCTGATGTCTGGTGTTTTTTGTCCGATGTCAATTACTGCCACTGTTTGCAGATGTTTCATTGACAACCATATATGAACAAACAGCATGATGGACCAGCTTTGTCACACATGCTAGTGGCTGCACAAAAAAATGGCTGAACGCTCTGAAAGATAACATACCGGCTGCACCGGGATTTCTGAAGCCATCACCGCATTGCTGCCTTCTTCAAAACATTGAAACAGTTTTTTGAAAGAAGGTGGCATTAAAAAAAACTTTGTGTGGACACGCAGTCTGAGTGTACTCTTTTGGAAGAATTGGTTTCTTAGATTGGGGGCACAGTGGTCAGGACTGCCCCCTCACAGCAAGAAGGTTCTGGGTTCAAGTCCCGGCTCCATCACAGGATCTTTCTGTGTGAGTCTCCATGTTCTCCCTGCTCCTGTGCGGGTTCTCTCTGGTACTCCAGCTTCCTCCCACAGTCCAAAGACATCAAGAGAGGACAAAGTTAAAAGGATATTCTAAATTAGGGTTGTCACACTGACCCAGTAAAGGGCCGAGTGGCTGCAGGTTTTAATTCCAGCCAAGCAAAAGCGACACCTGATCCAACAAATGAGCAGCGTGGACACAGTTGAGTTGATTTAAGTCAAATCAGGTGTTGCTTTTGCTTGGCTGGAATGAAAACCTGCAGCCACTCGGCCCTTTACTGGATCAGTGTGACACCCCTGCATTGACTGTAGGTGTGGCTGTGAGTGTGAACGGTTGTCTGTCTATATGTGTTGGCGATTGGTGACCTGCCCAGGGTGAACCCCGCCTTTCGCCCGAAGACTGCTGGGATAGGCTCCAGCCCCCCCCCCCCCCGACCCTTAACAGGACAAGCAGAAGAAAATGGATAAAAGGATGGATGGTGTCTTGTATGTAATATCAGTCGGAGATACCTGAGCTAACTGGGAAGCCCTGCTTCAGGACTAATACATGATGTGCTATTGAATCACGTATGGACTCGCTTGCTGACGCTGATCCCCCAATATGAACCCCAGTAGGCCACTGGAGGTGTTTCCTGTACTGGTATGAGAAAGGGAACAAGTGCCTTCGCTACAGCCAGAATCCAGTAAGGTTCGGTGATAAACACTTGGTTAGACTTAAATAAACAATGCAGTGCACTTTTTCTTCCTTCTTTGAGTCCATGTGTGTCGCTGTCAAGGTGGAGGAATGCTACCATCCACCCTTCAAGGTGAAAGCCAAAAAAAACAACATGTAAATGGAATCTTGAATCCAAATCAAATCCTATTTTCCTCCAGAAAAACAACATCAGCTGTGACATGAGCTTACAGGCTGGAACCAACCAATTTCAATCAATAACATCATGACGTTCACCCATTAATAAAAGTTCCTTATGAAGCGAAGCAAGCGATAGCTAATGTTTTGGAATGTGTTGTCACCTCAAACCTCTAACCTTGTTCCAATTCCCCACAATAACAAATTACAAGGCCACTCTCTTTCGCTGTGTTTCTTAGAAAACCCACTTTTCAATGTTCAAATCAAATTTGTCCAAAAATTACTTCCATCTTCTCCGCAGGGACACATCACGGCTGTAAAGTCAACCCACCAATCCAACCTTGCCACTCTTACTTACACATGAAAATACCTGCAATGCAAATAACCTATTTTTACCCTCTCCTGCATTTCAAGTTTTTTTGTGTTTGTGGAAAGTGGATGTGTAATTTATTCCCAAACAAAAATGTGTCTGTGCCTATACTACTAATCGACAACAGCCGATGTAATTTGGAGAATAAATGAAGTGCAATAAATGTATATAATCATTATCCTACTTTGTTGCATCTTACACCCAAAGGAGCCTCATTGTTGGTGGATTTATTGAACCAGAACTTCCTCTTTATAGCCACAATATTACATTTTTACTGTTAACTTTCAGCGCAGCTCTCAGACAGGAGACGGATGTGCTTTTACTGCAGTGAAAAGTTGATATGGTTACACTTTCATCTGCTCTCTTTCTGAGTTGCAGTTTACCTGGCATGTATTATTAAGTCGATGTATCTCTGTCAAGTCAATGACACGATATCACGCCGTATATGAATGCCAACATATTTTCTTCTACCCCCCCTCCCACACATGCACACACCTCTTTTCTCCAGCAGCTTCCAGAGAATCGTTAATGCTGCAGCTCTTGTCTGTGCCATCCAGCCTGCCTGAGTATTTATTAGCCGCTGTCACATATTGGCTGCATCAATAATTAGTCGCCGTAAAGCCATTTGGGTCCTAATTACAGGCAGGTTTCACCTCTGGGGGCGAGCCTTCTACGAGTCGCATGTATATCGCACACGTGAATCTAGAACATACGTGTCAATCGTGCGTCTCTGCATAACGAGGTAATGCAGAGGAACTTTCACTGATTTCTTACTTTAAAAACCCATTCAGACTAATCACTAATTACAGCTGGAAGTGTTAGCAGCATGGATAACATCGTAAAAAGGTAGAAACTTGATTTTTTTTTTTGATTGAAAAGCTAGTAAAATCCTAAATGATCCATTTTTCTCCACATAAGTGCTTTGTGTAAGTGCGATATCTTTTTCTTTAATGTAGAAACTCGTGCCAAAATGATTCTTCCCACCCAGTGTAGTTTGTCACCTGCAAGAAGTGAAGAACTTCTGTAATTGTAAAGTGTCACATTTCTTTCCTGGAGCTCATCATGCTCACAGAGCAGCTGAATGCTAGTTAGCTTAGCACAATTAATGGTTGTGGATGGGAAGTGTTAGCATACCTCTTTCCTGCCCACTTAGCTTTAAAAATACTTCAAATAAATAAGGTTCAGTATCTAAACAAATCATCCTCACCCTGTTTTACAAAGTTGTAAACAAAATTTCTTTTTAATTGCCAAAGTTTTGAGATGTCAAATCACTGCCCCCCGTTGGGACACTAGTTCCAGGTATATATTTGATTCTGAAATTACAATCTCTCACATAATGCACTCACAGAGGAAAGAAGGTATCTATTTTCTCTCCTGGCTCTGGGGAAGATGGCAAATAAACATATTACTCAAAAAGTTGTTTTGCTTTAACTCTGCTGGTTTCGATTTTAGAAAATAGATCATGTTCATTTTGCTTCCTTCTTTCCTCCAATTCTGCTTTCTTCTCTTAGGAATTTAGAAAAATTATGGGACGCTTACCAGTTGTTAACAAAGTCCTCCATATATGATGTGGAGGTATTTCTTGTGGCACTGTTTACACATGCAAATGTGTGATGCACAGCCTGTCAACAACCGCTGATCCATAACGGTTCGAGCAGTAAACGTGTGTGTTAGATTGAGCGTGCATGCTTGCACAGTGTTACTCTGATGTTGTCTTTGTTTTCTCATCCTCACGCACCATTTAACATGAACAAAATGCAAAATGTTTAAAAAGCTCTGCATCCTTTGACCAAGTGAGTGCGCGCATGTGTGTTTGTGCGTTTGCATGTGTGAGCACGTGTGCGGTCCATGGCGGGTCATAAAACAAGGCTGACAGGGCCCAGCGCGTTGGTGAGCACATTATCATCAGCTGGCCCCAGATTTTTATGGCCTGTCACACCTCTCAGCCGTACCACAACTCACGGGTGGTTTACGAGAATGGCGCCCACATACAAGACGGTGGAAACACGCTGGCGGAGGCCTGTAAGTTATAGACTGTGGTGAAGGTTGTGGTGAAGTTACTGAAACGATCACAGCGTTCTTGGTTGTGATATAATTTATGCGTTTCCTGATGGAGGGCGAATGACGAGGCGGGGGGACATGGATTCGCCAGCTTCAGCCAGCATTTTATCAATAAAATCAACACCGTCAAACATGTGGTGACATCACCTGAGACAGGTGAGGCGCGCGGACAAATATGCATCAGGAGCACAACAACCAACCTACAGAAATTAAATGCTCAGGCCATTAGAGGTTGTGTTTGCACAACTTAATGATCCATGGTCGAATCATAAAGGCTCACCAAAACTAAATGCCTCTCAAATTCCATTTATCTTCAATATCACAGTTGACTATTTTCTCTTGGCTGGCATTGCAGATGTGTCTGACCCAGATAGCGTGCAGTCAGATTAATTATTTTGTCTCTGATCTTGGTCTAATTCCAGCACAAATGAGGGTGGTAGCTGCAGCTTAAATTGTGGGGCTTTTTTAAAATGAGACCGTGTTTGGCCCTTTTGGGACCTCGGCTCCTGTGCCAAAAAATGCTGCAAATTCATGTTCCCGCAGTCGTGCTGATAGTACGAGGATTATAGGATCAGCAGAAATTAGAACGCTGCGGCTGTAGTGACTTTTAAGTGACATTAAATATAAATATTCCACAAGTGTATCCCACCAAACATGGACACAAACTATTTCTATCTCATTTTCTGTTGTCACAAGTCACGAGCTAGGGACTGTTGTCAGATTTGTATAACTGGGATACTGCTGCAAATGAAACTTGATCAAAATAATAGTGGAGACGTTATAGCGCAAGATTTGTGAAGCAACATACAGTGCACATGAAGCTTTGTTTTCTAAATTACTTCTACATTATTGATGCTGTTCATTACAGTAAGATGAATTGTCTATTGGCAAGCCCATCGCCCACGGTTACCGATGCTGAGTTGTTGCTGATTGTGCAGTAGCGGATGGTTACAGGATCTCTTGTGTCACTATGAATGATGGCACACATCGAGTCATCATGAACCACCTCAGTAAAGTGGATCCCAACCTGCAGGCTTTACCTTGCTACACAATTCCAGCCCAAACAAGTGAATAAATGAATGTCTATTCTTGCCTCTGTTAACATTTATTGGACCGAACTCCGTATCTCTGTGTTATTGTTGTTGTTAACAATTAGCAATTTTATTGTGCTTTTATTATAGTATTAGTCCACAAAAGAATGATTTTATGAATGAAATGTTTTATTTTATTAAGATTTAAACAATTTTTCGCTTTTGGAAAAAATTTATGAAAATTACACGTAACAGCAATTGAGAGCACTAAAAGTGTCTGAATCCATTTTCCCTTTCTTTTGTTTCCTGCCATTTGCTGTATTTTCCATCTTTTTGTTGATATTTGTACCTCAAGGTCACTTCCTTTTTTTCTATCAACACACAAGCTTCAGGCCATATTTGTCCGGCAGGGGTATAAAGTCTAAAATGAGTCTGCAGTTTATTTCATGTGGCACTGAAAAGATTTCCACTAGAGCTCTCGTGAACATCAATTTTCAGAAGATGAGGGGACGTCTTTTGGACATCTGACACACCCGTCTGAAAGACGTCTTGTGGATGTGACCTAGCTCACTGGGACGGACACACACACGGAAAATGCAACGTTAGCAAGCATACTTAGCTAGTTCGAGTACAGGGAAATTTGCTGCCACCAACATTCACTTTTATACCATTATCATGAATAACATGCTCAAAATTGTTAGCTAGCTTAGGTTGTTAAGCTAATTAGGTAGAATAAGCAAAAAAAAATGCTCAAAATAATATGCAGTTTTACACTATTGTCAGGCATGACATGCACACACATGCTTAGTAACGTTAGCTAGCTTAGTTAGCTAAGCTAGTTTTCCAGTCCTGGCAAAAACGCAGACTAGCTGCTACATGATGACATTTCTTGCCTGCAGATTAAGTTTTTAAGACACTTTGACACAACAGTCATGAATGACATGCAGCTGCCTTCATTAGTGATGAATGTGCAGGTGTATCTTATGGTACTTCATGACAAAAAAATGTTCTCTGAGAGAAGTGGATATAAATAAATTGCAGAAGAAAATCTTTACGGTGGGTGAATCTTATGATAGTCAGCTGCTATTCACAGTTGATAAGAATCCAGTGGTCCTATGAGATCCATAGGAAAAGCACTCAGGCATTTTTTTTAAGATATAAAATACAAGAAGCTTGGGTTGATAACCCAAAAACTACAACTTTTTCATAATGTATGTATAAAAAAAATGTAACTCCATGATGCCAAAAAGGTATTTTGGAGGAAAAGCCGTTGTATTATGCAATGATAGCAACTTTTCTCTAGACGGGATAAAAAGAAAACAAACCACTTATGCACGTTAAGTGTCAAGAGGCCAATACGGACGTTTTTTCCGAGGTCTACCAATGTGACTGTGACTCCGGATGTATTTGCAATATTAAACTGCTTTGTAAAGACTTTCTAAAAACAACAACAACAATCCCAAGACAGTCGTCAACCTACTCATCAATGCAATCCATCCATCTCTGTTTTACTGTCTGCGGAATGTGATCCCAGTGAGCAGTGAATGAGAAACACATCAGTCAACAGACATCCTGACACTTTGTTTCCAGAGAGGCAGAAATCGATCACTCAGGAAGGGGGTCGCTTATCTTGCTGGGATCTTGCGTGGTGTCTGACACCTTCAACTAACTTGGTCTGCGTGACCACCATCCAAGTTCTACATTCACCTCATGAAGATTTTATTTTTGATCAAATGACAGGTTCACAAGGTTTTATTTTATTTTTTTAAACTGTAGCCATGTGTTGGTGTATTTTATGCACTCCATGTGCTTGCAGTAATTGCTCCTCATAGGCAGTTTTACCATTTTTCAAGGGTAGACAGTCGCTGAGGGCCATGTCCTCCTGTTAAAGGGTCTCATGAATTTTATTTCCTTTATAAGAAAATAAAGTACTTGCTTTTCTAAGCCCTTTAAAAATACATCTTTCTACATCCCAGTATTGATGTATGTAAATAGATTTGTAATTATTGCCAATATGATAACCTGTACTATTATTAAATCATCTTTATTGACAGTTTTCTGTGCTCATTACAGCTGGGACCTCAGCCTAAACTGAGGAATCAGCCACCTCTAGCGTGACCTGTGGTTGCTCTGCTAGGGTGAACCAGAAAGCTGCCCTGGTTCCTCTTGGCTTCTAGTACCACTCACATAAATGCAGGGCGGTCGGGCTTCAACAGTGATAAATGGTTCCTCAGGAAGTTCTCTTTGGCTCTCCAGCAGCAAATCCTGATGAGTGCCCTCTCAGCAGGCAGAGGATGTAAAGCCATCTGCCTCTGGTTGTAGAGTTGTTGGTCTTTTTTTTTTTTTTGTCTCTGTTTGGATTATTTTCCCACATTCTCAAATGCCTGGATAAGAGCTTTGTGGTGGGCTTACATCCAGTTCTCTACTGAGCCGTTCCCCTCGGTACAATGAGGGCTTGTCCAGCTCTTCTGGGCATACAATGACAAAGCTCAGCTGTCCCACCATCTGAGTGTATCCTTTCTGGCAACCACACAGCTGAATATATGCTGACAGAGGATCTTGGCTTGTTTTTTATATTTATTTTTTTTCATTGGAACATTGTTTTGTAGTCTGGATGGAACAGAATACGAGCACTCCAAATATTCCTTGGGTTCCAAAAGGTCTGTTGGCAGCTGTGCATTCCACTGGCTGGCTCTTGGGCCTCAGCTGTTTTGGGGTTTTTTTTTGGCGTGAGTATGTCCAGAGGGGCACTGATCGCTGCTAAAGAAGGAAAGAACATTCCGTGATATCCTACAAATCCAAGAAAGGAACTCAGCTGCCTCCTCTCTGCTAGCTGGCCTGATGGTTTGGGTCGCTCACCTCACTCTGAAACAGGGTGCACTCTCGGGCTGCAGCATCAAATCTTGCTCGTACAGCTTCGTAAACACTCTTTCCACACAAGCCATGAAATGCCGCAGTAGCAGCGAGGCTCCCAGCGGGTTCCTGTTGATATGAAACATAGACAAACAGGCAGCAAGGCGTTCCCTCCGTTCAGCTGTGAGCTGCCAGAGGTACGGAGATACTGGAGATACGATGATTTGTTGCTGTGGTTGTTAACTTTAGCTACACTTACTGTAAGCAGGTGACACAGGTAAGGTGAGCTCTTTCTCTCAGGTGCAGTCGGGGTCTCGCGTCTCCCGCCTGTGCCACGTTATTGGTGGGCTGAGTTTAACAGGAGGATGGGCAGGAAGTGACGTCACACCAGGAAACCTGCTGCCACTGGAAGCTACAATAAATACAATAAATGACATAAGCATCATTTCTGCTCCAGAGAGAGAAGGAAAGAAGGACAGACCCTAAAACGTGCCAGTAACCGTCAGAACGTACAGGTTTATCATCAAGGTTTACAGGCAGGTAGTCATTTACTTATGGGTTACCTGGAGGGTTGCTGGGCCACTGCAAACCCAGAGTGAGATTTGTCCCATCTGGTTCAACTGTCCTCCACCATCCAAAGGCTTCCTAGCTTTACCTGCCTGATATGGAGGCTGAATCCCCCCTGCACCTCCCCACTTGAAGGTCAGAAGCAACCTCTATACGCACTCTACTATTACTACTTCTACTACTACTCACAGGTGTAACCATTTGTAAATAGTCGCTTGGTGATATATTGTCCGGTTTTTACTGTTTTTGGTACAAAATTCCTACACCAGATTAAGAATAACAATACTTTGTGTATCTGTCGTGGGAAAGGTGCGCCGGAGAGGGCGGACGGACCAGAAAAGTTACAATATAATGAGATAATATTCCGGTTCGTGTATTCCAGCTCTTTTGCTCTCCATTTAGGGAATGTTTACCAAAACCAGTTCAAGCGTGACTGGCTAGTACTACCAGCACGTAACCAGAGGGTAACCAGAATATTTCCAGGACTTGAATTCTTGTTCATACTGCATTCATATTTACAGACAGACTTGTACACTAGTAAAACTGTTCTCAGCATGAAAAATTGATGATCGTGTTATTTTATTATTTTTTATGAATAATCAATGCACCGAGGGAAGGTAGTTGTTAAATATTTCACTGATTTGATTTATAAATGTTGATTATAACCACTTTAATAAATATTTAGTTGTGGCTTCATCGACCTTTACTGAAGAATCTCACTTTTTTTTTAAAGAAACTTTTCATAGATAGAAGTTCCATTCATAATTGATCAATTCCAAGTGGTCTGTGGCAGGAGATAAATTGGGTCGTGTGTGAATTTCACTTCAATGACACCAGAGATGAAATATCTAAACCCTGGTCTTCCCATGTCAATAGGAGTCACAGCAGTCTAATTTGGAGCTGTAACCTTTGTCCGAGTGACCAGTGTGTTCTCTCATAACCGAGTCATAAATCACACATGATGCCTGTTACACAGAGCAGAGGGGCCGCTCGGGGCTGGTGACATCACGGCGTGGATCTCTGCTGCAGCTCTCATCAAATATCATTCAAGATGATAATCCCGGCGGTGCTGCAGAGGGATCTCAAGCTCTGAGAAACGGGGGGTTTGTCATTTATCGCCGTGTGCATTTATCACCTCTCTGTTGCTCTCAGAGTCTGACTGTTGTCTGGTTTGCACGTACAATGTAAATTTTTCAATTTGATCAAAGCTTACTGGCAAGTTTTTGCCCCTCTCATCTGCTAAACCACATTCTGACAGTCCGACTGCCGTACATCAAAGATGCCGCCATTGTCACGGCGACATCTCTGCCTTTCATCATCAGCTTCGACAACACAGGACACCAACAGCCACCTCATCTCGACCTCACGTCACTTTTTTTACTGTCTGAATTTTTGTTATTTAAATGCTGCAGCAGGCAACTCCTGACATCATCTGCTACTCAAAGTCATGTTTCAATAAATCTTTCTGAAGGGTAAATGTCTCACATTTTAAGTTGCGAAATTCCAATTAAATTTGTCTGAACATCAAGTCACGTTGAATGCTTGTAAACATATCAGGGTCCCCTGGCGGTCTCGGGGTTAAGGTGCTGACCCTGAGCATCAGCATAACAAGTTTCCGTCCATCCAGGGACCGTTGTTACAATTCCCACCTCTTCTTCAACCTCCCTCTCTCTCATTTACAGTCATAACTTTATTCTAAAATAAAGTCCCTAAATGCCTACAAACATTTTAGTAGATACAGTTTGTAGCTCGTTCAACAAAAAGACCTCAATTTGCAGTAGCTCATGTCCTCCGACTGCCAAAGAGCCTCCCTCACATCGCTGACTCAAGAGGGTTTATATACAGGTCTTTTTCCGTCATTTTAATCATCATTTGCTTAAAATCTTCTTCAATGTGTGTGTATATGGAGAGATTATGTTGAAGTGATTAAAGAGGATCTCAGCACCACAGACGCAACTGTGAATGGAAACACGCAGAAGCATTGAGACCCTGACACGTGAGCGGGAGGTTGACAACCTGTAATCCAGTGAAAAAGAGCCAATCGGCCGAAGGAGACGTGCAGCTGTGCCTTTCCTTTATAACATCTGGAGGAAAGAGGGTGCAGGTGGTCAGGACAATCCTCCCTGTACCACCTCCAGCCACCTGCGAGTTACTAGGTAGACAAGAGCACAGAAGCCACAGCACATGGCAGCGTGTGTAATACACGTACCCGCCTTTTCCTGCTCCTGTTTTTGCGACATCGCTTCCTGTGTTTTGTTTCTGAAAACATCCCTGAGTTTGTTGCTCCGAAATAGCACATGTCACCTAAAAAAAAAAAAGGTTTTCGCTATAACATTGGATTCTCGATCAAAACTAATCGCTGACAGGTAGTCCCGCCTGACCCTGTGTTACCACGTAAAAGGTCATTTATATTCAGGGCAAATTTAGAGCGTCACTGTGCATGATTACTTCACACAACCCTCCTTTAAAAGAAATCACAAATGTCCCTTTAATTACCCGACACGGCGCAACTATACGAAAGAAGAGGTGAAATAACCTGATGAGACGTTCTTTTGTGTTGGCATACTGACATTTGCTAATCAGCGCCAGTACGTTCAAAGTGAGACGCCCGCTGTTTAAAACCACATCATGTAGTCTGACATTTGCAGGCATAAATTCTAAAACGCACTGTTCAATATCACCGGAGAAGAGCTGTCGCAAGCCTTTTAGTTATATATAGTAACATTTCACGGAATGTCGTCATCCTTTGACAGAAGTTGACGGAAGGTACCTCATCCCCACCCCCCCACCCCCATTTGGATATTTAGAATTAGGAAATAAAAGCAGTGTTTTCAGTTGAGATGAACGGAACGTATGTGTTCATATAGCTTTAAAATGTAAAGGTGGTTAATCCCAGTGGGATTAACCTGATTTTTTTTTTCATTTGTACTCCATGCGTCTATTCAACCTGCAACTCTAATCCCCTCCCTGCTCACCACCATCTGCCTTAGCTTGCTACAGCCCTAACTCCCCCTACCCTCACACACACACACACACATTTTTTTTTTTTTATCTCTCTCCCGTTGTAACCCGTGCACCATTACATCGGCTAAAGTAGACCGAAGGACAGGTGGGGAATATTCCGCCTCCCAGCTGCACCCTCCCTCCTGGTGTGGGAGTACCTCTCTAGCGTCCCCCGCTCGGGCTGCAATGATCCAGCTGAGCCCGCAGAAGAAGACGGAGTGCACATTTTACCCAACATGGAGGGAGTTTGGTAAATGTCAAATCTTCTGAGAGCAGCCCAGGGAGTGCTCTCCATCATATAGATCAGTACTTCTTTGTAGGTTTTAATTAAAGAGGTATGGAATATATCACATGCATGAAGACTGGATGAAAGGACACCATCTGATGGAGTGATCATTAAAGAAGCTGATGTGTAAAGAGAGCAACGATGCTGCATCAACTCAGCAATCCACCGACCCGAACCTGAGTCTCTGTCCCCTGCCGGTCATCTCACTCCTGCTGGGACTAAGACTGAACAATTAACCAAATTAAAACCCTAATCTCCATTTGTCCCGTGGTAGAATCGTTCTTTAGAAATTATACGCGTCACTCAAGTCCCACAAGAAGAGAACTGCAGATCTGGCCAATAAAAACCTCCCAGTTAGATTTCTGCCTACCAGTTTGCTGGCCCTGCTCTTCTTCTTCTGCTGAGGGTTGAGAGGCTGTCCATCCTCGCTTGTGGTACTCCCAAAACAAAAGACACCAAATACATACCTCCCTCCTCAGCTCAAGCTTCATAAACTTGTGTTTTCCATCTTTTAAGGCTTTGTGTGTATGAAACATGACGTGACGTGCAGCACATACGCATGTATACCCTCTCCATATGGTTTTGATCTCAGCTCTTCAGGGATCCTCCTGTCAATATGAAACCTGCAGGCCCTTATTCTCACGTCTAAAGTCATGAGGACGACTCAGAGGGGCTCTGACATGCAGAGCGATCACATGTAGCCACTAATGTGGAGCAAACGAGCCCCCTGCAGATATTTAACTGAACATATTTCTGAATGGAGCCGGAGGCCAAAGGAGCGGGGGGGATAGCGATAGCATACGGTGAAACACTGAGACGTCTCCTGCTAGCCGGCTTTCACTCACACATCCATCTTGTCTCTGTCTTGAGAGTTTCAAATGAGCAGGAAGCTAAACAGGCTTGCCAGCAGACGCCTGCAGGAGCAAGACTGAGGTCATGCTTATGTCATCACCTTGCAGGTCAACAAACTGATGGATTTGACTCCTACT